>NW_005841870.1:1152317-1174771 GCF_000455745.1 Alligator sinensis
GCACATCTCGCTCTAGGCGCAAGGGGACAAGCAGCAGCAGGGTACAGCCCCTGCTCCCAGCGCTGCTGCGCCTGTATCCTGCACCCCTCAGCACCAGCTGGCAAGTGGTGGCAAGGCAAAGCCCCTGCTATCAGTGCTAATGTGGGCATAGCAGTACTGGGAGCAGGGACTATGCCCTGCCGCCACCCAGAGCAAGGTATGCCTGCATCGTGCCCACCCCCCCACGCCAGCTGGGCAAGAAGCAGCAGGGCATAGCCTCCACAGCTCTCCCTGCCAGGGCAGAGGCAGGCACAGCCGGGGGAGCTGCCGGAGAAACCCCCAGGGCTGCCCTGCCCAATTCCAGCCCCTGCCTGGGCCAGCCTCCCAGCACTTAAAAAAAAAAGAAAGAAAGAAAGAAAGAAAGAAAGAAAGAAAGAAAGAAAGAAAGAAAGAAAGAAAGAAAGAAAAGGAAAGAAAAAAAGCCCAGCACTCACTGGCTCTGGTAGCGGTGATCAGGGGCCTCTGAGGGCTTATAGCAGAGCCGCGTGGGCCAGTGGGGATCACCACCCTCTTCTTGGCACCTGTGCAGCAGCTGCCCCATGGAGTGGGTGCAGTGCGGCTCGGCAGGGAGACATGCACTGTCTGGGAGCTGGGGCGGCTCCAACAATCAGCCAGAGCCCCGCAGCACTCAGCCCCAGTGGCCCCAGCTCCCAGACAGCGCACAGTGCCCTGCCAAACTGTGCTGCACCCATGCCATGGGGCAGCTGCCACGCAGGTGCCAGGCAGGGGGGGCAATCCCTGATGCCCCCCACTGCGTGAGGGGGGCTCTGCCACAAGCCCTCAGAGGCCCCCAATCACTGCTGCCAGAGCCAGTGAGTGCAGGGCTTTTTTTCTTTTTTTAAAGCTCCGCAGTCACCGGCTGCAGGACTGGCAATTGGAGCCTCTGGGCACTCATAGCAGAGCGCAATACAGGGCAGTGGGAGGCAGCAGGGATTGCCCCTCCCCCCCTGCAACAGCTGTCACATTGTGCGGGTGCAGTGTGGTTTGGCAGGGCGCCAGACACTGTCTGGGAGCTGCTAGGGCCCCGCGGGGGAAGGGGCCAGGCAGGGCAGCCATGGGGGCTTCTCCCGTGGCTACCCCCACCTGGGGAGAGACAGGCAGAGCCGGAGAAGCCGCCCAGCTGTGCCTGCCTCTCCCTGGCCCATCCGAATCATCGAATCTCCCCGAATCCGCGCTGAATCTTCCAGAACTGATTCAGCTGAATCAATTCAGGACAGTGATCCCAACTGAATCACTGTCCTCCGAATTGGTGGAATCCGAATTGAATACTTCCCTATTTGCACAGGCCTACAAGCAACCTGGAAATAAATTCTATTGCTTTGTCAGGTTATGCCAATTTTCATTTCACAATTGGCTTCCACAAATCAGTCAATATTATTAAAATAGTGCTTATGAAAGCGATGAACCTTCAGGGGTTGAAAACGAAGGTAAAATTATTATTTTTTTTTACGATGGAGCACTTCATACTGTGTGCATCTCTGACATCTTACTAATACTGCATTAAGGCAGATCAACTTTTTAGATTACTTTAAAACCATGGAAACCTTTCATTTAATTTATTATAACTAGTTGTGTTTAAACCAGAAGTATATTACTGATTTAGGAACTGTGCCAGAAAAGCAATCTGTCTGCAGAAGATTATAAGGTAGAATTTATTTTGACAAAGACCTTTAAAAAGGAAATAAAGACATTAAAACTGAATTCCATAAAATAATTAATCATCTACATAAAAAAAAACCTTACCCCAAGCTCTGTAGATAGAATTAGTACTTTTCCTTTAGCTGTCAGATCCTTATATAGTGCATCTATTTCTGCATGATACAGTTGTGTCCTTTCTTCTGTTGTCTGAGTTTCCACTGAAAATAATACGTTCCCAACTCTAATCACATATATTAAAACACAAGGAAAGCGTATATCAAACTCTTGAAATTTGTTCAATCAAACCACAGAAAGACTAATATTCTCTCACTACTTAAACTCTTTGCCAAGGATTCTTCTGGAGCAAAGAGAACAAATGGGCAGCACACCCAAATGAACAAGCTACGGTAGGCTAAAACAACAGACCTTCATCAGTAGTTTTCTATTTCAGCGCTAGAATTTGCAGCGTGATTTTATTCTGTTAATTTAAACTACAAAAATCAAATTGTCCCGATACTGCTAATTACTACAAACAGCACAGAGAATCACTTCTAGATTCAGTGGGATTAAATCACTGCAAACGATCTAGCCTACATTGTAAATATTTTCTGTGTTCCTTCCTCGTCTCCCCAGTGCAAAAAACAGGAATCAAAATATCTCAAAACAGATACAAAAGTGTATTTAGAAAAGACCATGATGAAGCTTTTCTTCTCCCAATGAAAATTAGAAAAGATCCTAATCATGCAAATGTAAATTCATAATTAGAACAAGAAACTAATTTCTGCTGCAATTTCATTGTCAAGGAACACTTCACTGTTGGCAATTAAAACTATAAAAAGTATGCACTTTTAAAGCAAACTTACTTATCTCCTGTTATTGTAATTGTGAATCCATCATATTCTTTTCCTGGATCTTTAAGGCTGGGGACTTTTGTGTTGACAGTAAAGCCATCTCTCGTTTTACTGTTAAACTGCTTTCAAGAAAAGAAAGAACTATTAAGATCAAATTCATGGAAAAGTAGGGCTGGAAGGCACTTCAGGAAGTAAACTAGACTCCAACCCTGTTCAACGCAGAATCATCTTTGTCTAAGCCAGGCGCTCCCAATGTTTATGCGTCCAAGGGCACATTAGAATTTAAAAGAAAAAAGCAGCGGGCACCAATATGAACATTAAAGTATTTAGATCAATAGATATTAAAGTATTTAGATCAATCCAATCAATCCTGCACTGTCTCCTAAATAAACCTTGGGGGGTTGCCATGGTGCCTGTGGGCACCGCTGGTCTAAGCCATCCTGGCCAAGTATTTGTCTAACCTGCTCTTAAAAACTTCAAACACATGCAAAGTCCACAATCTCTATGCAATCTGTCCCAGTATGAAATCACCTTCACAGTGAGAAAGTTCTTTCTAATATCCAACCTAAAATTCCCTTGCTGCAATTTAAGGTCATTGTTTTTTGCCCTGTGCCCTGCAGCCACAGAGAATAATTTATCTCCACCCCCTTTATAAATACCTTCAAATACCTGAAGGATTATTATTGAAGACTTTTATGAAATCTTGTCCTCTTCTTCTCCACATTAAATAATCCGCCTTCTTTCAGCCTTTCCTCATATGCCCTATTTTCCAGAGCCAGTCATTTTTGTTGCTCTCACCTGAACTCATTTGTTCACATCTTTCTTGAAATGAAGTACCCAAAACTGGACAGTACTCCGGGTAAGGTCTTACAAGGGCTGAATAGAGTGGAAGGATCACCTTCTTTCACTTGCAAGAGAAACTCCTATTTATAAAGCTCAGTATGCTATTAGTAGCATTAGAGTGATGTGGCTGCCATGATGGTCCAGAGAACTTGTGAGAGGCAGGATTTCTGTGGGTGATATCTTTTATTGGAGCAACTGCCTGGCTGTAATAAAGTTGGACAAACTTTCACATGCAAGGCATTCTTCAAAAGCCTGTCTAACTTCATCCCAATCACGCAGCTGGTCGAATAAAAGGTATCCCCTACAAAAATCTTTGCCTTTTGCAGAAGGCCATTAGCCTCTTTTTGCAGCAAGAGCACACTGTTGGTTTCTATTCACTTTATGGGCCACTAACCTAGTCTTTTTCAGCAGTACTACAACCTAGTTATTCTCCAGTCTGTATTTGTGCATGTGATTGTTTTATCAAAGTGCAGGATTTGGCATTTTTCCCTATTTCACCTGAATTTCACCTGATTAATTTCAGACCACTTCATTTCATTAGTATCATTCTGAATCATAATCCTATCCCTGCAGAGTGTCTACAACTCCATCCAGCTTGGCTTTAGCTGCACATTTGACAAGGGTACATGCAATCCCATCCTCAATATCAGTTAATGAAGATACCAAACAGTATCAGACCCAGGACAGAACCACAGAAAATCCTACTTGTTATCTCCTCTCATTTAGACATCAAGCCATTGTAACTATTCATTGAGCATGATGATCCCACTAGTTATGTATCTATCTTACAGTACTTTCATCTAGACTATATTTTGTTAGATTACTATTATATAGTGAATGCAGAAGAATAGGCATATTAGCCATTGTTCCATAACAGTAGGTTTTGGCTGAGAGATTTAACAAGAGACACCTAGAGCAGCTATGTTTTCTCTTAAATGAAAGAGAGTGATGAATAATTCATCACTCTCTTTCACAAAGAAATCTTTGCTTTCTTTTCTTACCATATAAATATCTTAAAATGTTAATGAAAGATACTGCAGTTCCATTTTATGGCTGCATGTCTAATGTATAACAGGGCCGTCTGTAAAAACAGCTAGTAGATAGAGAAGCCAGAACTATACAGATGACAAGAGATTTCTCCAAACTCCATTATGATCCCAACCATTTGGCTTGTTAACGTGAGTGCAGGAGTTTTAAAGTCTGCATTTTATGTTTATACTTACCAAGTATGTTAGCCTAAATTGGATTCCAGAACATAGCTCTCAACAATTCCCTAGCTGTAAGCTAATTTCATTCAATAACCTTTTATATATTTTATCTTCACCAGGCAGCAGTGGAAGGGGAGAATACAGCTTTCAAATTCTGAAAAGCTGACAAATTATTTAAATTAAAAATTCTGATAAAAGTCATTATTAACGTGTCAGTTATAAACAGCATTCAAATAAATGCAAGTCAAGTTTCCATTTGACATACAAAATTATGCAGCTGTTTGAACAACCAGATTGCATCAGAAACAGACTCACTTAATTTATCCATATAGCATTAATAAATATTTCATTATAATTACTTAGTGAACCTCTTTTGCATCTCTGTATTTTAAAATTCAACTGTATGAATTATGCAGTTGTATGTGTATTAGCCAAGAGGAGTTCATTTAAAAATTTTAAAAGCTTTTTATTGAGAAACAGAATACCAATGTGACATGTACAAATTTAGAATGGCATACAGGAGATCCAAACCAGATCAAAACTAACAGGTTATGAAAACCAGGAATAAAATCTGCTGCCAATATTCAGGAACAGACCTTAGATTCAAGCAAAATCATTCACAGTTCACTACATATTTGGGTGCCTCTCTCCGTACTAATCTGTGCCTTTAAATCAGTCAACCATATTTTCTTCATGCCTTTTTCTTAAGAAGGCTGTTTTTATAATATTCAATATCATAGTAACACACACCAGACTGTCTGATCCAACTCTTAGTACTTTTGTTTTCACTACCATTTTTTTGCATTTCAAAAAATGTGATAACTGGGTTTCCTGCCTAAAAACTGAGATCACTAGGAATCCACTAGGAGGACACTCAAATCTCTCAGAACTCCATACAATCCCTAATCCACGATTTTAAAAATAAAAACAAAATGTGACATTTGTAACTCCTATTGGAACACCCTGAAGAAAAAGGATCAGGGTATGCCCTGAGAATCATGAAGCCTCTGTGAAATTATCTGTAGATCTAAACTAGGGCTGTCCAACTAGTGGCCTACGAGGGGGTTAAACTGCAGCCTCCAGACTCTTACCCAGCTGCCACTTTTCCCATTGCTCCGATTGCAATAGCAGCCACAGCCTCTAGGCTCCCCCTCCTTCCTCTGGCTTCCACTTTCAGCCTGTCCTAGAGAGTATGATAGTACAATATGGCGAGGTGCCATGACGGGAGTTGAGTGTGAACCTGGACTACACACACGTGGTGTTGGGGAAGGGTTATGGGTGCCTGGTGCAGCAGTGGGAGGACGATGCAATTAGATGTACAGTGCGGTAGAGGGGTAGGGATGCTATGCAGTGCGAGTTGTCTATACGGTGTGCTATCCCCGCTCGTGAAGCCTGGGGGGCATACAGCCCCCAGCCGCTTGGAAGTTGAATAGCACTGGTCTAGTCCACAGAATTCAGTAAAGATATCCAAGCTATCAGAAACAATCCAGCTTTAATAAGCAGCACAGTATATCAATCCAAACAGGTTTCTGTGCTACTGCACCTAGACTGCTTTGTTTAGCGACAAGTCAGGTAGCTCTCTACAAGTGATTCTCAATCTGGGGGCCATGATAGCCTTTGAAAAAGTGTTGCTGGGAGAGAGGAGATAAGCACAGGCTCCAATAAGGAGATAAATGCAGGCTCTTCCCTTCTGGCTACTCTGTCTCCTCCCTGTACCCTTTCCAAGCAGGTAAGCACAATAATAAATCAATTAGTTTCTGAAATGAAGTGCTGCTCAATTCATAAAAGTAATGGAGGAATCTCTCAAGTCTAAAAAGGATGAGAACCACTACCCTATACAATGTCACTATATTTGACCAGTCTGAATTGCCCTACTTTGTATTAGAAGGAATAGTTCTTCCTAAATTGTATTCCAGTCTGAAGAGTCTGAAATCTGGTTGTTTTTTTTTTAATTTCTTGTTGCTGTATAGCCAAAGCCGAAATACTTACCTCTCTTCCTAGGTTAGAAATATTTACAAAATCTTAGAACTCAACCATTAACTGGAAGGACCAAACTGTTCCTAGAGTTGAGACGGTAGCTCACTTTGTGCCATATAATCCAAGACCTTTTGGAGCCTGCCTTCAAGGGTGCTCATAACTGTTTGGAGATTTCTGTGATTCTGGCACTCTTCCATTAAAGCAGAAAGCAAACCACTGTTTCATTTCAGACTAGTTATCAGTCACTAAGGAGTGATTACTCGTGCTTATCACTGCTCTAGACAGCGTTCAAACCAGTGACCCTGAAGTGCTTTGTTTGATTTTTTATTTTTATTTTTTTTAGTGTTCATGTTCCCAAACCTACAGACAGTAATTTTTAGTTTCTTCACTTATCATAGTTTCATAGTTTTAGGGTCGGAAGGGACCTAATAGATCTTCTAGCCCGACCCCCAGCCAGGGCGGGAGAACCACCCAAAAAAACCCCCCACAAACCCTAAAAACAAAAACGGGACTCAAATGAGTCCAGCCAGGTAAGTATCCAGCCTCTTCTTAAAGATTCCCAGGGTAGGGGCCAGCAACACCTCCCTTGGAAGTTGGTTCCAGCTCCTAGCCGCCCTAACTGTGAAGTAGTTTTTTCGGATGTCCAATCTGTACCTCCTCTCCATCAACTTGTGCCCATTACTCCTTGTTATGCCAGTGGGGGCTAGGGGAAACAGCGTCTCCCCCAAACCCTTCTGGTTCCCCCTAGTGAGTTTATAGACAGTCACCAGGTCCCCCCTCAGCCTTCTCTTGTGGAGGCTGAATAGGTTCAGGTCCCGCAGTCTCTCACTGTAGGGTCTGCCCTGTTGTCCCCGGATCATGCGGGTGGCCCTCCTCTGGACCCTCTCCATGTTGTCCACATCCCTCCTGAAATGGGGCACACAGAACTGGACACAATACTCCAGCTGCGGCCTGACCAGCGTCGCATAGAGGGGGAGGATCACCTCCCTGCCTCTACTCGAGATGCACCTGTGGATGCACGACAAGGTCCGGTTAGCCCTGCCAACCATGACCTCGCATTGTCGGCCCATGTTCATCTTGGAGTCAATAATGACACCAAGATCCCTTTCCGCCTCCGTGCTCTCAAGTAGGGAGTTCCCCATCGTATAAGTGTGCTGCTGGTTCCTACTACCCAAGTGCAGCACCCTGCACAGGATTTATCGTTGTACAGTAGGCCAGTTTTTTTTAATCTTCTAAATAACAAACCCTCATATAAACTTAACTGTGCAGATTTGCAGATCTGGTTGGTTTACTAATTCTTTAGAATATAATCATAGCTTCTCTAGTTATTCATTAGGCATTCAGTTCTCATTTTCACTTACATTCTCTCACTCATCAGCTGAAAGCTGTTGAAAACATTACCTTCATTATGGGAAGAAGATCTTCTACTTTATGTACCTTTTCCAAGGCTTCTCGAATTTCTAATACTCCTTTGGGATTATTAGCACTGAAAAAAGGAGGCAATGATTTTAATACAGAAACACAACAATCAAATAATTTAGCATTTTTTGCAGTATCTACCTACTTTCAATGTAATTAATAACTTCTGAAGATCAATGGAGAATTACTCCCCTATATCCTACTATACATTCCTTTGCAAATTCCCCTCTCCTCCCATTTTATTCAAGGACTGAAAATTAATACTACAAAAAGGAAGTTAGCTAATTTATTTTCTGGATCTAGCCTCCCAAGCAAATTAAGTCGGTTTCATCCCTTCTGTAACTAGTTCAGACTGTTCCTGGGATTTGGCTATATCCCTTCTGTCCCTTCCAAAGGTGTGTGGAAAGCCCAAGTCCATATTAAAAACTGAAATACATACACAGTGGCAATGCTTTACTGAACAGTGTTATCCATTTACATGGATCCCAAAAAGTTACTTCCCTATGACTTTTATTCATTTTATTGGGTAAGTGATGTCCCTACGTTAATACTATAGTTTTGTAACAATTTTGTTGTGAATGTGGTTGACTGTGCCCAGCCCAGGAAAGGAGAAAGAGAGGCTTTGAGGGTGCTGGAGTATAAGAAGCAGTCTGAGGAAAGACAGGGGGAACTGTGGTCGATAATAAAAGCTGTTTCTGTTGAAGCAGAGGAGGCTGCTTTGCTATCTGGGACACAGACACTCTGCTTCTCCCCACTTTCCCCCACCTTTTAAAAGGAAAGCATCCTCCTTCTGGGAGCTGACAAAAGAAGGAGCTTTTCCAAGGTGGAGGCGTTATGAATTGCTAAAATAAAGAAGAGCCAGGGTCTCAAAGCCAGAAGCTTGCCCCTTCAGAGCGGTCCTTCAGGAGAGGGAGACTAAATAAGGCTTCTTCTAGGGAAGTCCTGAGGCAGAGCTTCCCTTGAAAGTTGTGTGATCCATGACAAGGTCTAGTTCAGTTAATAGATAAGTTTAACCATGGATGTAAAAAGATTTATCTTACCAAAAATCCCTCTCAGTACCATCTAGGAGTATTTACTTTAATGAGTCTGTGTTTCTAACACTGACAATGCTGATGCTTGAAATGCTACAGTAGGATGTATTAGACCAGGGGTTTTCAACTGGGGGGTACACGTACCCCCGGGGGTACTTGGGATGGCCTCAGGGAGTACTTGAGGGGGCACTTCCTCTGCCACGTCACCAATCAGCTGCTGAAGAATCCCTCCCCTCTGCCCCCCAGCTCATTGACTGGCTGCTGGGCCCCACCCCCGGTCACCAATTGGCCACTGGGGGACACCCTCTTCCCCCTTGTCTGGCCGCTGGGGGACTCCTGCCTTTTTGATCGGCCAGCAGGGGTACACCAACCCAAAAAGATTGAAAACCCCTGTATTAGACCCAAGTCTAGACTATACTGTAAGAAATCCAGAAGAGCCAGGATGCTGGAGTTAATTTTGAAATAGTAGAAGTTTATGCATTCTATTGAGTAGACAGACTTGTATGAAGCTAAAGCACTGTTTCAAACAGTAGTATTTTAAATCCTGTTTAAGATTAAAGTTTTGGAGAAGCATCTTGTGACCTCTCAACTGCTATGCCAAACTCATCTTACACTGGGCTATAAGAGGGTGTTATTTTTGGGAGCGGAGAGGCCACCAAAACTTAAAGGAATGTTGACATTTCTTCAGCAGCCTATAAAATTCTGCAGGCAGCTATATTCTTCACTAAAACCATAATATTTCAATGAAGTACTGAAAAAGTTTTCAACTGTCTTTACTAAAGGTTCTTTGGGAAGAACATTTATTATCCTGTATTACTACATACTTGTAAATTCACAGCTCTGTCAAATCTTGTGGACTGTGAACAGAGAATCCTTCAGTTCCAGGACTTTAGAAGCTGATGACCTACCAGCTAAGTCACTTCTTTACAACCCAAAGAACAACAGAAAACAGGGCTAGAATTCACCCCTCCCAAAGCAAGATCAACTGGATGGGCTAACATATCAACCTTAAAGTCTGCATCCTTCAATGTTAAATCACCTTCTTATTTAATATTCTATAAATCTTCATTACTCCAGGAGGAACAGACTACACAGTGGGCAGGCCTACATGTTCATTAATGTGCAGTGATTACTGTGCATTTAATTTGGTACTTATATAATGAAGTACTAAATAATTATGCAGTAACCAGAGTTACTACACAGTAGCACCAGCAAATGCCTTTTAAGTGACGCTACTGCACAGTAGCCTAATGATACTGTGCAGCAGCATATTAGCACTGTTTGTGCTGTGATGTGCTACTGTGCAGTATAATTAGGCTACTGCACAGTTACTGTCTTGTTTACAACCCACTGGGCATGTTCTACACAACAAACCCACTTGCTTAATGGGAGATGAACACCCTCAGGGGTCCCCAGTCTTCAAAAGACATGTCAAAGAGCAGAACTTCCTATATATTTCTTAACAGACATGGTCCACACCAAACCATCCCCACATTCTCCACTCTGCTAGAGGATGGATTCCTCACCCTACCATTTTATTACATCTCAAATATTGAGAATGTGAATACTCAGGATTTCAGAAGGCAAGTTAATATTTTGTATGATTCTCTTTAACAACACATTCTCCCTGTAAAATGGGAATAATATCAATCCCTACAAGAATAGATCAGAAGGGTGGATAATTATAATTCACTATTGTAATTCATGTGCTAGAAAAGCCCAATTTGTCATTTTTCCCCCTCAGTAGCAATTAACAGGTTTCTCCCATTAGTAAGAGGACTCAGGTGTAGCTAAAATTGAAACTAAAAAATATCCCTCAGACATTTTGGAATAATCTCCATACAACGAGCATGACAGATTCAATTGATATTAATGAGGTAAAAATTAAATTATTTACCCATGGTAAACAAGGATCCTGTCTTTGATAAAATGAAGAATTTTTTCAAAATATTCTAGGTATCTCATGTTAATGACCTGTCCCCTGTTGGTAAAGGATAAAAATATTTTTAAAATGTATCTTATAAAAATGACAGAATAGTACACTATAAAACTAGCTTTTATATATGGTACATAAAAGCATTATTTCTACACACTGGTGCAAAGAAAACTAGAAGAAGCATAATCAAAGGTTTGTCTGCACAGGAAAATTCCCCATTCATTTTTAACACAGAACCTGCAAAATTGTCAGTCTTACTGTACTTGATATATTTCAGAAGTTTACATTGCATGCGTTTAACCTCACTATTGCCAGCATTTCTGTGTAGTAATATGTATACAGTTACAACATGTAGTAATGTGTGTACAACATTACAACATGTACAATAATGTACAAGATGTACTTCTACATTTAGAAGCTAGTTGTTTTTATGCACTAATTTATACAGGAAAGATAAAGCAGAAATCCTAGCTTTAACTGAATTACTCTGAATGCTGGCACGATATTATAATTTTCTTTTAAACAAACTACAATATTTACCCCAATAGAAGATGACTCTGATTATAAGATGACCCCACCATTAGTTAGGTTCTATATATAGAAAAATTTATAAATTTGTTATAAATTTCCAAGTATAGAAGCTAATTATTGGAAGTCTGCCTTGAATCTGTAACCCCCCCCAGCTACAGCAGGGAAAATAAATCTGGGTCATCAGACAGCTCCTTTCTTCTCCACTTCCCCCAACTTTTTCCCCTGACTCCACTCTCCCTACTGTCACACCCTCCTCTCCCTGAGCACATAGAAGTGAGGAGCAAACTTGAAAACAATAACTTAGAAATTAAACATGGCTATAGCAACTTGCATATAGTGACCATTCAGTTAGTTCATCCAGGACTGATGCACATTTGAGCACAGGTATTCCATAAACACACTTTTGAGGAACATTCTAGCATCTACTTACACAGCATACAAACTATGCATATTAATCCAAAACCAAAAGGCTCATGATTTACCATGTAGTTCATTGGGCTGGGCCCCACAAGAGTCAGCAGCATTTCAAGTCTTGGTGACCCCACAGCTCACTATGTGTATGTACTCCAGATACCCCACCCCTCAAAGGATCCATGTGCTTATTAGCCCCTTGCCTATGACTGGAACAGGGGGTTCTTGTCATAAGTCTTGGGATGCTCCAAAAATGTGTATGTAGATGAGGCACAGGGCAACATGGTCCAGCTCTACTCCATGGAGGGTAAGGCCATACTAATCATATGCGCCAGGCTGAGAGAGGGGGCTACAGATGGCTTCTAAGAGAACTGTTTATGGCCTGGTTTGGTGATGTTTGCTAGATGTTCTGGAGGAAAAATTCCATTTCCAATGATTCCTGGTTAAGGCAGAATATGAAAAAGAAAAGCTCAGTTCTGGGAGTGAAGAGGAAGTCAAAACTTCAGTGTATTCAGTGTAGTGGCTCACCTTTACTTGAAAAAGAGTTGATGCTGAGGGAGACTGACACTACCATACATCTCATTCAGCTGGGCTGCACATTACCCTACCCTTGTGATAGGTTTCCATCAGCCTTTTTGGCTAGAATCACAGCTCCGAGCAGCGTGTACTGTGGAGCCCAGGAACCACCTGAAGCTACCAACCTACCTCTCCAGGACAACCCAGAGCCAGAGAGCCTGTTCCTTCACAAAGGCTGCCCCCGCCCGGGCAAGCCATCTGAATGGAGGAGCTCACCAAGACCACCACATTTGAGACTTTTGAGGCTTAGGTGGCCGAGCTCACCAAAGAGCTGTCAGAAGCTGCCAGACCCAGGCAACCCTCTGGAAACAGCAGCCCAGCAGCCAGGCCAGCACAACACCAGCACAAGCCCAGAAGACATCCTGAGCATCAGTGTTACGACCTGGAAGCAGTGTCTAAGATCCAGAAGCTGTAGCAGGCCAACTGCCCTAGGCGATGTGAGAGATCCTGGATGGACCCTCTGCATTCTGCTTGGGATGCCGGTCAGTACCATTGACCTCGTGTGGGAGCTCTACAATGGTTGCACCACTACCATCCAGTCAGAGGGGGAGACGTGCAACATCCCCATCTGATCCGGTGCAAAGAAGACTCAACTTCTATGAGCGGAAGCTAAGCATTCTGGCCTACACGGAAAACCTGGTCCTCCTCACCAGCAACATCAAGCAGCTACAGAGGATGCTGGATGTCAGCTCTGAGACAGCCAAATGGATGGGGCTTCGCTTCAACACTGCCAAGTGCACCTCTCTGCACACTGACTGCAGGAAGAACACCACCATCCTGGATTCCAGCCTCACCATCCAGGGCAAGCAGATAAGGCAAGCAGAGAGATAGAGAGACCTATGTCCACCTGGGAATGCCCACCAGACACTAGGCAAAGCAGATGCTGGAAGAGACCATCTGTGGGATTGTGCAGAATGCCCACAAGTTGGACTTGTCCCTGCTGTCTCCCTGACAGAAGATAGATGTGTTAAACACTTCTCTCATCCCCCACATTGCATTCATCCCGAGGAGCTCAGCAGTCCAAGGCCCCCCTCAAGAATGAGGATGCCAAGGTCCAGCAGCTGCTCAAGAAGTAGGTGCACCTGCTGCTTCTTGAGTAACCATCCTGTCCCAGGCTGCGAGAGCCAGCTCTGCCCAGACATCACCGTGACCAACGAGGACAGCAAGTGCATAATAATGGTAGATGTCACCATCCCATTTGAGAACCAGCAGCAAGATTTTGTTGAGGCCCGCGAGCAGAAATGAGAAAAATGCCAGCCACTGGTGGACACTCTGAGAAGCCAGGGATATGACAAGACAGTTGAGGGTCTTGATCATCAGGGCACTCACAGCATGGGACCCTAGCAATGAAAGCACCTTGTGCATCTGTCGTGTATCCCACCACTACGACAAGCTAATGCTGCACCTCATGGTATCTGACACCATCTGCTGATCCAGGGACATCTATGGGAAGCACATCACAGGACAGCGCTAGTACGTGGACCCCACCAGACTGATGACAGGAAGCGACATGGGGGGGACCGCCTGACTGCCCCCTTCTGCTACACCTAATGAACTCCAAGGACTTCGTTCACCCTGGACTATTCCCTACCCCCACAATTGTATCCCACATGCTATTATCTGGAACTGTACGAGTGTTTTTATGAACCATCTCCCAACTTGAATGTGCCATCGTTGTACAGGGTCTCCGATATATTACTTACTGTATAAGTGTTGCATTTCCCACTCTCCTTTTCCCCTTCCCACCCCCTCACATCCAGGCTTTGTTGGCTACAAGTTTTATATGCAACTTATTTATGTTCCCACCCCAACCCTCACGGTCTACTATGTAGCCCCTTGCTCAGGTCTTCTGTATTTCCTTCTGCCTTGAACCCTGTCACCTGAAATTTAACATTTTCTAATAACTTAAATCCGTTCTTTTTGGCAGCAAGGGGAGGGTGTCAGGGCTGGCTCTGGCCTTCCCGTTGCCAGCCTGGTATTGCAGTACTTCCAGGCCCGGTGCCAGTTCTCTGTGGAGGGAACACCCTCCTGTTTTTTTTTTTTAAAGGGACACACACACAGTTCCCATCAGCATGTTTGCCTAATGTGGGCCGTGTGTTTTATAGTCACACTCAGTGTTGACTGTATTCAATCAACTTCACAGCTGGTTTACATTGCTGAGCACATAGTGCTTTTGGCAGCAGTTTAATGACAATGTATTTAGTGAGGTCTCCTTGTATACCAATGTAAAATGAGAGTCGTGTGTGTCCCATCCCCCCCACCCCCCATGTTGATTGGGGAAAAATACTGTATTTACTTGAATACAAGATGAGGTATGTACTCATGAACGAGTTTGCCTTAAAAGCTCCCAAGTACCCAACATATTAAACTGCAACCTTTTAAAAATAAAAGGGTTTTTGAATTGAAATATTCCCTGATTTGGGATATCGTGAAATAGCTTAAGACATTGCACAACAAAAAAGAGGGTCTGAGTGGTGTGCAATCCTTTTTAAAAGAGATGATTATGTAAAAGACTGTACCAAAAATTTCAACTGCCAGGAGATTTTCAAGAAACAAACAGTTACATACATTCACAGATCCCTACCTGCTTTTTAAATTTCCCAGAAGAGTGCAGTACAGTAAACATTTAATGAGTTCATAAGCAATCCTTGTAAACAAATAGGTGACTGAATACCTTTTTCCTGGAACATTGGGAATTACCCTATAAAAACTCTTAAAAGGTCTGTTCAGGTTATAGCTGTTTCACAATGCCTTGAAATGGAAAATTACATACCATTACTGCATTTGTAGGAGTCCTTCCTCTTCTCCCACTCTACAAAACAAGATTTTATAAAGCAAGTGTTATAGCTATGCATAAAAGGAGGCAAAAACACTGTCAATTGCAGGATTTGTACATAGCCAGTCTCCATCCCCTTTCTATAATTAATTGGGGCCTGATTCTGGCACGTTAACTCATTGTTTAGTATCTTATTTTCCAGAGTTTAAACAGGACTGCTCTCAGAGTAAGTGACAGAATCAGATGCTTGAAAGGCAGACTAAAACCTGAATGGAATAAGAATATATAAATGCATGCATGAACAGAAAAAGCAAAGGAACGAGAGAAAGAAAGGGTGAGAGGAAGGATGATGGCAAACAACCACTAATACATAGTTGCCCTTGTTGTACGTCCCATCATCTTTCATCCTACATAAAAATGTTATGTACAACAGGCAGAAGTGTCAAAGAATTAAAATACAAAAATAGGCTCTCTTTCAGTTGCTTAGAAAACCAAGGTATCATTTCAGTCCTGTATGATACTGGGTTTAGCTACGAGCAATGATAATGAATCAAGTAGGAAACCAGTTAGCAGCTCAAGTCCTGGTGTTGCTTCAAATTTCTGCGGTACAGGCACTGCCATCTTTTAGAAAGCCCTAAAACTCCAAGAGGTATAATTTCAGGAGTGGATGTCCTTACATATCTATAGGAATACTGACAGTCTCCAATCCTACTTTTGCCTAAAAATGTAGGCTTTCAAGAAGGCTTTGTTTTGACAAACTGAAGTTGGATAACTTTTATCGCTATAAAATTCAACCTCTAGCCTTATAGTAACAAATGTAACCTTCAAGCGTAAACTGCCTGAAAATGAATGCTTGAACTCACCTGCAACAACAGTCCAAAACTAAAATAGCCCCATTTATTGCAAAAAAAATTGTAATTAAGCTTATTTATGAATATTTGAATTAGTAACACTGTGAGCTATTTTATAATTGATGAATGTACACAAGGGGAGGAATGGCAGAAGGCACTGCAGGGTAGCATCTTACAGACTAACTGGTTCAGAGAAGCATAAGCTTTTATAGGCAATAGCCTACTTTGTTAGATGCTAAGCTGGTTTCTAAAGTGCTACTCTCCCCTGCCTTCTGTATGACTTCTAACATGGTTAACTACCTCTCTCTACAAGTGGAGGAGCGATTCTCATTTTGCAGATCTGGCTCATCTTTTGAGAGTGGCATCTCCTCTGCATGTCAGAATCAGATGGAGGTTGTCTAGAGAGCAGAGCTTGAGAGATATCAGATTCCATTCTTCCTTCCCTTGACTCCAGATTAAAGGGCTATTCTTGGGAAGGAATTTGGTAATGGGCAAAGGAGAAAGCAGACACAGACAACAGTGTCTACAAAGGCTGCATCTAAACAGTATCTACAGACTAAATGGGTATGGACTAGGTTTAGAAAATTAATGCACAGAACTACTGATGGAGAAGTATAATAGGATATTTAGACCTTTTAAAAATGCAGTAATTTATGCTAGGGTATAAAATTAATCCTCCTGCTAAGAAAGCACTGCTGATGGAAAGGTCTGGGCCTGCATTTTACAAAGGTACAGCTGTACAGAGCTCCATTACTAAGCATACCCTATTACAGGAAATCACTAGGTACATCCGCTATATTACCTGATGAGAGAGAGGCATATGGGGAATGCTGATTATCAAGAATAGCCAAGATTGTTGAACTGAAAGTCAAGAACAGGGAAAAAACTCTGTAAATCAGATACTCTTTCTATCCTGCTAAAAACGTGGGCAAGAGCAGATTCTTTCTTTGCACTAATGGCATAAACCGGGTTCAAGCTATCTATCTCCCATATCAGGAAAAAAACAGGTAAAGTTATGAACTAATGCTGTTGGGACCTTGCTGCATTGTTGGTGGGAGAAAAAAGGAAAGAAAAGCACAGATGAGAGACTAATCCAGGATATACCAGCTAGAAGCATTAACACAACACTTTCCCTAAGAAGCTGGAGGCAGCTATTGCAATTGCAGAGCCAAAACAGTTTCAACAGCACTTTAACTACACCCCACAGAAAAGTCAGCATGTGCTGAGTCCAATTGGAAGAGCCCCAAAATGGCATGAGGTATGTGGAAAAAGCATCATTACCCTGTGTAGTGGGAACCTGAAACATCAATTTCCCCACTCTTGTAAAATACCTGAAAAAGGCCGTTTCATCCTCTTATCCTCCCACATTTTCCCTTTCTTTCTGAGAAAGAGCCAGGCATACAAGTAGCAGGACAGAGCAAAGAGTCTACACTTCCCATACAGGATGGAACCTGGTTACAAACACATCTGCCCCTGTGATTGACAGTGATTTTGCCAAGTGTCTCTACTTGCCCCACCGCTTCCTTGGAGGTGGAGCAGTATAGCTTGCCATATGAAGTCTTGTAGTATTGGAGAAGAGGGGACGTACAACAATTGAATCTGTGTGTTAAAACTTTTTTTCACAGTGCACATCTTACCTTTCAATGTCTTAGGCCAGGTATTTTGATACCTATTCCTTTAAACTTTCCGCTCTGAAATATTGATAGCACCATGTAATTCTACTAATGGTTACAAAGCAGGAAGTGAAGATTTGTACACTACTGTGCCATCACTACTGGTAGCGTCACCTTCCAGAAGTAGTGCTCGTGGAATTTAAAACAACTATGGATGTGTTTTACCTTAAGTGCAAAAGGCAGGTGTTTTAATTTGGCAATAATTAAAATAAAATAGAATGAAAAAGTATCTTTTCAGGCCTAAATGTCTTTCTAAAATAAAGCTATAAAACATTAAGATAACAGAGAAAAGGGAGGAAAATCATGGGTGGAAGATAAACTTGGTTTTTAATGAATGAAAAAACAAAAAAACAAAAATCCTATTGGAAGAGAAAAAATAAAAACCTGGTCACCTTAGAAAAAGACAACAAACAGCATACATAAGCTGAACACTGTCAGCTGTATTAGCTCAAAAACAACCTGCATATTTTGGCCCAATTCCTAACATAAACAAGAAGATTGGACAAAGCCTTCATACCTGATTAGATTGATGTGGTTATTAAAGCCTCTACTAAGGCTTCGAGCAGGCATTTGATCTAACCAAAGCACAGGTTGGTCTGGGTCGGCTATCCTGAAAAGATAGGTAATATTTTATATCTAGAAAGAGAGAAAGTTGTGAGAGTTTCTAAAGTACATTTTCTAAAAATTAATGTGTGGTTCTGAAAAGCTGGCTCATGCACCAATGCTTTTATGTAAAAGCTGACTTCAGAAATGGCAAAATCAGTTGTTTCTTCCTTATGGAAGCATGTACAAACTACAATAAGAGGAAAAAAGAAACTTAAAAACTTCTCACTGATTTAATTTCAAACCGTCTAGCTAATACCTTTAGCTTAATGAACATAAAGCTACAATACATCTTGCAGTCTTTCATAGCTTGGGTTTAACTAACAGGCATCACTAATATAAACTGGGGAACAAAAGTTAAGAAAGACACTCACTGACAATTTTAAAATACATGCTTTCCCTCACAGTTTCCACCTTACTGTGGTATCTGAGTGCAATCACTTAGCAACTGTTCAGTTCCCCCTCTCTAACCTAAAGTTGCAAAGTGGTGCCAGATGGCTCAAGACTGAAGTCTTCCATTTAGCCATAGAAAAGTAGAGAGCAGAGAGAGTACAAATGCAAATTTCAATATTATCTCACCAACATACTTCAAAGGTTTGGAGTAGGCCTCATTACTGATCCTGATTGATAAGTTACACAATAATTCTGCACAGTCAGCCCATGCTAAAACTGTTTCTATTACTGTTAGTATACCTCCTCTGACCTCGTCCTCACCCATTTGTTTGTTTCACCTATCTGTTAGATTGTGATCAGATTGTAATAGTATGAACTCTCTTATATTGTGTCTGTATGTAGCCTAGCACAACAGAGACCCAACTTGGCCAAGGTCTCCAAGTGCTATTGGATCTACATCCACCACTTCTATAATTTATTCAGTTATCACTAATGCAAAACCTGTGACTGTTCAGTCTGTCTTAAATTCAGGCCTCTAGCCAATGAGAACTTGTACCCGTATCAAGTTAAGGGTTGGGAGCTCTTTTAGCATTACCTTCGCCATTTCACAGCAATGTCAAACATATCTCTCCATTGCATCAGTCTGGTTTTCCCATTCATTCGAACTTTTGAGTTTGTCCATGTCCGTTGCACAGCCTGCATTACTTCTAAAGCAGCCAGTCCCATTGCTGGATGACAAAGAATACAGAACCAGTTAGTCCACTCAGACTTTCCATTTTACAGATGACGGAACTCAAGCAGAGAGGTTAAAAATATATTGAAAAGAAAAAGAAGTGTCAGTATGAATGCTAGTAGGAATACAATATAAACACGTGAGCTCATGGCTTCCCATATCAGGGCAGATCACACCAATTCTGAAAGCGTTTATATATGATTAAATAAGGTACAGTAATTTGTAAATGTTATTTGAACAGAAAGTACAGATTTATTTCAAATGTTACCAGAATAAAATCGTTTTATACTTGCACATTATCTTGGTTCAATTAGCTTAATTTACTGGCAAAGCAAAAAGCATACCTCTATGTATTCTCTTATTTGGAAGAAACCCTGGTGTGTCATACTGCATCAATGAACCTAAATGATCAGCAACACATATCAGCTCTTGAACTTCTGGCTTATAGCTTTCAAAATTCTGGAGTAGCACATCCCTTGAAGAAAAAAGAAATCACAAAGTAAACATCAAGTGCCACCTGTTGAGACGGCTCCCAAAAGAGCTTATAAACAGATTCTGCAGATGATGTAATCAATGCCACCTGCATAGAAAAGAAGGGCAATACTAAACACAAAAAAAAGAACAAAACAAAACCGACACAAAATCTACTATGTACTAAAGTTACATTTTTAAATGCAATAAAGAATGAAATCTTGGTCCTATTGGGGTCAATGGCAAATGTGACAAATCAACAAGGACAGTTTTTTACACAGATTTTATCAGAGCAAACCAGGAATATTAAGCATATGGCCTACAAAGCCATGTCACCTGGCCCATGGGGCTCCTAGAGAGGCTTGAAATTGGCCAGGAAACTCCAAATGATACAAGTTTCTTAGCCATTTTGTGTTAAATGAAAATAGAATAAAAAAACCTGAAGGCTATTTCACAGAAAGGAAAATAAGCTGTGTTGCGAAAAGGTCTATTTATTTTGCTTATGAACTTTTAAATCCTAATTTGATAAATCCTCTGTCAGTGACCAATTCTGGAGAATGCTGTCTAAATTATTGAGGCTCCTGACAGAGTTTACATCTAAAGTGCAATTAATGTATTCATGGAGCAATAAATTGTAACCTGTTACACATTCAAGCAACTTATCACCCAATAACAAGCTTAAATATGGTGACCCAGCCACAAAGATATCACTTGTTAAGTACTGCAGCTCTTTTGCATCATGCTTTAATTTCAACATGTGGCATGTTTCCACAGGGTAACAGTGTTTAGCCAGGTCTCCAGCTTCACAGGGTGGGCAGCTCTCCCCCTTTTCCCTCTTTTCTGCAAAGGGACCCTTGACTCATGCTGAATTCTGCTGCCCCAGGATGGCTCAGCAAATGTCATGACTCACTATCCCTCCTCCCTTTCCCCAACCAACCTTCCAGGCTGCTCTTTTAAGGAGCCATTAAGCATCTTTTCCCGGAGGGGAAGTAAGATGGACACAAATACTCAGCATGATGTGGGTCACTTACACACAGTAGGAATGCGCTGGGGACAAAGGAAAAGCACATACACAAAAGCACCTCACAAAGTGTCCCTGGAGATTTCAAGCCCTGTTGCTCCTCCTCTGCACAGGGCATCATCCCCTGTTCCTTCACCCAGGGGGAGCTTAGCTACTGAACTCAAAGCTCGTTTCTCATTAGCAGCACAGCTGAAGATGGTGGTGGTAGTGGTGGGGAGGAGAGTAAGAGGGGATGACAACCTCTGCCAGCAGCTCTCCTACTCCTCTTGCTGGCAAGTGCTGGCAGAACAAGTTCCCAAGGTGCTTTTTTCTTCTCTGGATAGCCTGCCTACGAATACGAATCAGGGATTGGACAAATTCTTGGAGGAAAGGGGCATCAGTAGTTACTGAGCATAGGAGTTGGGGATACAGCCTTTGAATTAGAACTTCCTAGACCTTAAATCCTGGAGGCTGCAAATGAGAGAGGAACAGTGGAAGAAAACCCTAGTCAAATCCAATTCCATCTCCCTTTCAGCATCCTCTCTCAAGCATTGTGCAACACAGGATACTGGGCAAGATGCATCTATCGTCTAACCCAGTAAATGGCACTTCTTATGTTCTGATGTCACACAGATTGATGGTTTCCATTAAGCAAGTTTACCTATTGCTTGATGGAAAAAATGTTTGCCATGGGGCTCAACTTCATTAAGAAAGTCACAGTTAAAATATTTTAAGTCAGATGAATCAAAAGAAATCACTTTTAATTAAAAAAAAAATCTTTAACTGTTTAACCGTAAAGTGACTCCAAATTAAGGTTTCTAGACCACAGATAGATCTCCAGATGACAGTATATCCTGATCTTCTGTAGCATTAAGCAGTGTACAATTTAACTACTAATTCTGTTCTTAGACCAAATAAATTTGGGGAGGAAGGGAAGAGATTAGCATGGCTGCATAACCTAAATTGACATTGCTTGATTACATGATGATTAGGCAGGAATGGAAAAAGTGATTTTAACCAACTCTGAATGCATCTTTTCCGCTCAGCTGAATAACACCAGTTGAATGAGTTTTCTGTGGGCTTCCACTTAAAGATGGTTCAAAACATCATGATAAAAGTGAAATCTTTAAAATGCCAGCTTTTCTTTTAAACTCCTGTAAGGCAGTGGTCTCCAACCAGTGGATTCCAATAGACTGGCTGATTGGGGAGCACCTGACAGTTGATCTCAGTCTGGAGGGTCTAGTCCCCCCCCAACTGAGATTGACTCTCAGAGTCTCCATGATCAGGAGCGGCCACGATGCAGTCTGAGAGCAGCAGGATGCATGTGACTGGGCTAAGAGGTACCCCCTGCCACTGGGACCAGGTCAGGTGAGTGAGATGATCCCCGCCCGCATCCCCTGCCACTGGGTGAGTGAGGCCCTGGCTGGGCTGGGCTGGGCTGGAGGAGGGTCAGAGCCCAGGAGGCTCGTCCAGACACGTTAGGGGGGAGGGGGG
>NW_005841870.1:1174802-1179700 GCF_000455745.1 Alligator sinensis
TGCCGCTGCGCTCTGAGCTTTGTGCCTCGAGCTGCAGAGGGGCTTGGGGAGCAAAGCCCAGCGCACAGCAGCAGCCGTCTCACCCCATGCACATATCGGGGCGGGGGGGGTCGTCACATGCCTTCCGGGCCTTTGCTGGGGCATATGCAGCAGTCCCCCTGCGTGCCTGGACAAGTCGCCTGGGCTCTGACCCTCCCCTGGCCTAGCCCAACCAGGGCCCCACTCACCTCTGCCCCACTCCCTCCCTCACTGCAGGAGCCTCGATCTGCCCCCTCACTTGCTGGGCAGGGGGGCAGTAGATCCTGGATTGCCCTTTACATCAAAAAGTGATCTTCACCTTAAAAAGGTTGGAGACCACAGCTATAAGCGATCCTCAAAATGGTTTTTGTTTAAAACCACTTACTTTATGTGTGGCTGCAATCCTGGCTGTTCTTCATAGTCTTCTATAAGAAAAGGAAGATTCTTTGCCCAGTGGTCCTTAAAGTTTCCATGAAGATCTATATCTATGTTGTATTCTGTGAGAGGGGTATCCAGATGTGAGTGCAAATAGCGAGAGTACTCTGTGGAGGAAAGAAAACCAATAAAACTAGTACTGGTATTTACTCCAAACAAGAATTCAAAATAGTATTGCATATCTGTTAATTATTTAAGAGCAACACCTTCCTAAATAAAACCCCAAATATTTAACTTTGCTGTTAGTTAAATGCATTTAAAAAACATTAATAAATGAATGCCATTATGGAGTATTATAGTTCCTTTTATCCCTACACAAAGACCTAATTTTGATTTCTGTTCCTCAGTTTTAACTCTGAACAAACGTGTGTATGTAGACTGGCACATTCAACAGAATTCAATTAATAAATACAGCTTGTTTAAAAATGGCTTTCTATAAACAGGATTCTTACACTTGTACAATTTTAGTGCTATGTCAGGGAATCTTTGATGAGCAATAAAACTTACCTCTGAGGTATTTCACTTTTAGGTATTCTGGACTAGCCTTCTGGCCTGGTAATGGATCATTCAACATAACTTTAGTTTGAGCTTTTATACCTTCATAAAACTGCCCCATTGCAACATGACTGAGACCCTTCATATACTGGCACACTTCATTATATGGCTCTAGCTGGAGACACCTCTAGAAGATTAAAGGAACAAGGCAATAAATCAAATGTTAACACAGATATCTTGGAATAAACGAATGTATCAACAAGTTCATTATTCAAAAACCCCACACAAAGAAAACAACCTATCACTTTCAAAACTCATCAGCAATTGTTTCTCCAGTGGCCTCTCTTTTCCAACTGATATTAGAAAAGAGTTTAAATGCTAGCAGAGACAGGGAAAAATATTTTCAGCTCTATTAAATAAAATATGAAGTGTTGATGACAGGAACACGTTCCTGATCACCATTTTTTGAAACAAGAATTAAAATTATTTTGCTTAGGCTACATAAGTGATTAGAATGTTTTTAACACTTGTTTAGAGGTGAATTGATTGCTGACAAGAATCCATCAAGAAAAGGCATTTCCTGATGTAGTGTGCGCCCAAATGTAGGAAACAAACTTATTCTAGAAATAGGATGTTACACAATGTATTCACCATTTGTCAATTTTTCTTCCATCAAGTAACATGAATCTCCAAAGAGAATTCATGCACTAGAATACTTATTAAATTCTGTATTGCATCATGTTCCTACTAGCATAATGCTGAAGAACTGGACATATTCCATAATTAAAATTCTCTGAATATGTGGTTCTGTTAACAATTTGGAGTTGTCTGCACCTTTACATACAGCACTTACCATCTTAAAACTTGAGCTATGTTTTCAAGAACAGCAGCATCTACAAGTTACAAAATGGGGACCTATGATAATCCATATGCAGGCATAAAATAGTCTAACCAGGCAAAAGGCTGGTCTGTCCTTTTTCAAACAGGAACTAAGTTCTTAGACCTGGTTCTGTTCTTTGCTCCAAGTGTCCTGCTGTGTGCGACTCTCGACACATTATTTAATAACTCTACCTTGCTTTTCTCCATGTGTAAAATCAAGATGGGTGGATATTGCCTACCTACCTCATGCACAGGTGTAAGACTTAATTCACCTGTGAAATGTATTTATACAATTAAAGGTGGAGATAAGTTAGCTGTTATTGTTTCATGAAAGCAGCAGCTCAAATGATTCAAAGACAACAAAATTCAGATGCTTATCTGAGGCCCAAGGTTACAAAACGAAGTATATGCTTTTGAGATCAGGTCCATCTGTGCCCCTAGGAATTACAAAACTGTGTTCCAGTTAGGACAAATATTATAGAATAAAATCAATTTACTGCTTCAAAACCTCATTAAAATGTTCAGTAAGAATTTGATTTAAGAAACCAGTAAGTGTTTAGAGAAAGTGTCTCAGTTCCCTTGCATGCCAGAAATAGTTTATGATTAAATCAGAACAAGATTACATATTATACTTACAAAAAGACAAAGATGATTAATAAATCTTGACTACAATTGCAAGAGAAATTTTCATTCCAACTCAAATGTATGGATAAACTTACAGTTTTCCTTATTGTTTTAATTTTCTATTGCTAATATTAATCCCAAACGAAAACTACAAATCCTTATATTTTGCACATATTTTTTAAGTTCTACTAGGACTTACTTTAAAATTCTTCAGTGCCTCATCTAGGCTCCCATGATGGTATAGCATCATTCCCTTGAGCTGTAATGTCTGAACATGATTTTGATTTAGCAACAAAGCCTTCTGGAAGCTCTCTGTGGCAGCATCAAAGTTACCAAGTTCTCTGCGTAGGTCATAGGTAAAAAGATATAGAAGGCAACAGTGAAATACAAACCTAATTTTTTACCAAACAGTGTTAATAGTCAAAGAGAGAGACATACATGCAAGTCAGGTTACCAGAATTTTGTATTGCTTCAGGTATAATTTTTTGACCAAATTAGGAATTCTGCAACTGTCCTTCAACAGTGATGCCCATAATTCTTTATTATACACGCATACAAACAGTTATCCAGAATTCTTCATTAAATACACGTCCCCCGCAACTCTTGGATACAGAATTGTATGAGACCCTGGATTTTCACAGCTGTTTGAGCATAAGCCACAGTCTTTGGAACACTGTACTTACAAACATCAAAGGAATGAGAGCTCCTAATAGGGGCACTCCTGAAAAAAAAATACCTATGAAAAGATTAGTTAACATCCAAATAGGAATACTTATTCCACAGAAATGGACTCATTTCTCAGCCCCTGTAACTCCAGGCCTCAGAAGAGCACAATGAGCTACCTTCTATCCCTCCTGAGTCCTAGTAAAAGAAAAAGAGGAATTTGTCGCCACCTCTCCAGACCTGGAAAAAAGGCTATGAAGTGCATGAAGCCAGAGGAGTAGATCTGGAGATTTGGGGGCAGCAAAGACATAGGGGTGTATAACTAATTCCTGGACAGAGAACAAGTAGATGAACAGGTTTAGGTGACAGAGAATTCATTATGATTTGAGACTGGGAAGAAACTGGAAGCTTTGAATTACCAGAGAGCTAACAACAGCTCTTGAACCAGGAGCTAACATTGCAAACTTGATGAAACATTGAGCAAAATTAATATTAAATCACTTTAAAAGCACACAAAGGATGTGGAACAGTACTTAAAAGGACTATATTAGCCATATAATTTAAAAAAAAAAAATCTTACTATATTGGGGGGGGAAGGTCTGGCTCGTAATTTTTTAAATCTGGAAGGTTGGCAATACTAATTATTCTGAATAATCAGGCTCTAGGATTCTCAAATGGTAGTTTTTCTGTTCCTTGACAATTTTGGCCCACATTCTCCATGTATAAAATGAGGATGTAGCCCCTCATCTTACATGTGCATTGTTGTGATGAACTACAGGTTTTATTGTGATATATCTGTGTTAATTGTATTTTTGTTGTTGCAGTATAGTGCGACTTGGTTTACCGCCTTAGCCTGTCCACAGATAATGAAGTGCTAATGTCAGGTCTCCTACTTGCAGGGCAAGACTCAAATGTTTATCATTACCTGTAGCAAGAAACCTTTTTGCCTGCCCCTCCCTCAAATGTGAAGCTCCTCCATCAATGCTGGAAACAGACCACTGGGGCTGAAATACCCCCTGATCAACCACTTCCAGAGCTCTATTCATCACGGCAATCAAAATTAATCGATGGACTCCCAAGACTGCATGTTCCTGCGGACATGACCCCTGGGGCTGACGGCTGCCATCCAGCAGCTACCAAGAGGGACGTCCCTCGAGGTCAATGACCCCTGGATTGGGTAAGTCCGAGAATTAGGGAGTCACCAAAGTCCGTCAGAGAGGGATAAAAGACAGTGAAGAATGACCCCCAATGGCACCCTCTTTGACCTGACCAGCACCCTGCCTGTTGTTATGTCTCAGCTGTGTGTTCTTGGGCAACCCTGGCACAGGATGCAGTCTGTCTGACTGTACAGGATGCAGTCTGTCTGACTCACAAAGCCCCCCCCCCCCCCCCCACCTAAACGAAACTGATTAAGATGCAGTGGGAGACACACCTAAGACCCTCAAGATAAGGGTGACAAGAGTGAACCAACTGCCCTAGGTCTCATTTGCATCCGAGATGGAACCACATGACCATTCATTTACATGAGAGATGAAGAACAGAAAGCCTGAAGCAGAGAGTGCAGCGAATTCTGGGACCAGAGAAGCAGGGGAGCACTGCATGATGGGGAATCTGTGCTCCAAATATTAACCAATCCATGTTCACACACACCCAGCTCAACATTTATCAGACCAGTTCTAATGTGGATTTACTAAGGACTTCCCCCCCGGCCCCACACACACACCTCTAAGTTTAATAGGCATCTCGGGCCGTACATTCCCCGGTCCCACTATGGGAGGCCTATT
>NW_005841870.1:1180885-1185386 GCF_000455745.1 Alligator sinensis
ATATGAGGGTGTCAGCCAGCCTGTCCATGCTGATCAGCCTGGCCAGGTCAGGCGTGTCACGTTAATTTGTGTGTGTTTGTGTGTATGATTGATTTGGTGACTGGAGAAACCCAGTCCCATTGAGATTGAGTCCTGCAAGATAGCTCCATTGGGGATGAGGGCTTGCAGAAGGGAGAGATACAGCTCCGTATAGTAACACAAGCAGCACATTGACAGACTCACCAAGACCCTAGAAACTATCCCTAATAAATGAGCACACCCCAAAGTAACAGGCAAATTTGGTAACACTGTCCAGCCAGAAGGACCAGCCGGCAACCCCCTTCTGCAGCAACATCGCGCTGAAAAAAGCCTCGACTGGCCATCGATGGTGGACTCCAGCACTTGGGGATAGATATATCTTGACACCAGTGCTTAGTGTTCAGAGCTAGCTACTGTGACTGTGAGTGTGTGAGTGTGGGGGTGGGTGTTTGACAGGATCAGCCCCAAGGTTTATGGCCTGACTTTTGCATCTGTCCAAAAAACTAGATTTTTTTGATGATCCTGTGAGTTGGTCCTTTGTAGCCAACACACCAGTCTTGAATATCTTTGCTGACAGAACAATAAAGGTAAGATGCAGCAGCCCAGACTCAAGCCTCAAGTACAGACTGTGCTGGCAGAAGAGCAAGCTGGGTTCAGAGCAGGGAGAAGTACCACAGAGCAAATTTTCAACATCCAAGTACTGTGTGAAAAGTACTGTGATCACCAAAAAAGAACTTCACCATTAAATACATAAACTTTAAGAAAAATTTTGATAGGGTGTAACACAAAGCACTTTAGCTCATGATGAAGAAGCATAACATCAGCAGATTCCAGATAACACTAACACAAGAACTTTACAGCAATGCAGGTAGTGGAGTGCTGATCAATAACACCATTGTCCAATGGCCTGCAATTTCAGTAGGAGTGCGCCAAGGTTGCCTACTAATATGGCTAAAGAAAATATGGACAAACAGCAATATGACACTGAAGGTAAAGTTATATCTGCTGCATGCTGTGGTCATCTCTACAATGCTTTATAGCTGAGACATGGATGTTTAATAAGAAGTTAGAGAATATAATTGATACATTTGAAATTTGCTGCTTAAGAGACTGCTGCGTGTCCTGTACACACAGCACTGGACCAATGAATCGGTAAAGCAGCAAGTCAGTCAAGAAATTGGAACCTATGAACCATTGTTGGAGGCTGTGCAACGATGTAAGCTGCAATGATTTGGACATGTCAAAAGAAGGCCAGACACCATTGCCAACACCATAATACAGGGCACAGTGGAGAAAAAGAAGCAGACCCAAGACAAGCTGGGGAACCAGTATTAGGACCAGATGGAGCGTCAACTGACAGAGTGCACACAGCTAGCCAAACACAGGGCAGAATGGAGGAGGGTTGTTACAGCATCTAAGATTCCCCAATAGTTGCAGCAGTCTCAGCACTGACTTGACTTGCAATACCCAGGGATAAATATGACAATGGGAGGGCAGGTCCAAAAAAACAAAAAAAACAAACAAAAAAAACCCAAAAAAACAAAAACAAAACAAAAAAAACAAAAAAAACCCCAAAAAACCAGCTTGGCAGGGCCTGGTTAGAAAGGTCTGGGAGCCGAGGGAAGTGGTGAAGTTTTGGGGAGCTGGAAAGACTGGAAAGGGAACAGATAAATATCTTTCAGGGCATGCAAGGCTCTTCAGGCTGGACTGCTTAACCCATATGGAGAGGACAGAGAACCTCTGGATGGGTGGCCTTTGCCCCAGTAAATGCCTCAGTAAAGGCATGTATAAGAGACTGGTCTGCTGTGCTGCTTGGGATGGGGGTTGCATTGGGTCTCCCCTAACAGAAGGTGAAATCCCTCACTCAGGAGCGAAACTGGATGACAGCTCCTTGAGTCAAGGCTACTGAGAACCAGGGAAGGTAAAGGACCAAAAAGCTAGGTTCCTCAAAAAGCCAAGTAGCAATTCTTCCCCACCCCACAACCAGAGAAGCCACACCAGACAAGGGCACCATGATCCCAAGCAAGCACCTCTCCCACCCCCAAGACTCAGTAACAATGGTGAAGATCTATTCACTCATGGCTGTGAAGCACTTAATTACCACAATAAAAAGTGCCATAGGAGAACTCATGGGAAATCAAGAGGTGCCTAAACACAAGCCTAGAGGCTACTCCAACAGGCTGAAATTAATTGAGTCTGCTAGAGAGGTTCTTGGAGCCACTCTAATTAAGGCCCCCCCCAAGCACATGTAAAAACACCCAAGAGTTCTAAATTCAGGGCAGAGTTTCACCACTGTCATAAATAAGGAATGAGACCAAGCACTAAATGATAAGAATAAGGAAATTACTAGCTTTTTGATTAGTAAATACCATCCACCCCATGTACAAGACTGCACACAGGACTTGTGGAAAAAATAATAGGCAATCATGTAATTATAAAATGTATTATACAAGGAGCCAAGTTAACATTGCATGAACAAGAACTACTTACATTGCTTTATTATATTTACTGAATATGGAGCTGGCAGTGTGCTAGGCACTTCAAGAACATCCCATGATGGATAGCAAAATTAAAAAATATTTTTCAACATGCTCACCTATAAGCCTGTCCCAGACTCTTATATGCATCTATGAAGTCTGCTTTCTGCTTCAGGGCTTCTTTGAATGATTCGATGGCTTCCTGTACAAAATGACAGTATATTATCGTGCCTACTTTTATTGTACTCACATTTAATTTTAGTGTATTTTAAAAATGACTAACTACAAATTTACTGCTATTTTAGAAATCCTTTGGAAGATATGAACAAAGCATTTATTCATTAAAAAATTCAGAGCACACTAGACATCATATAATACCAATGAAACTTTGTAGTAGTTGCTGTGATTGACCTAATCAAATGTTATCAGTTATATAACTAAACAGTGCTCTAAGACTGTCTGGTTAGTAAAAATGACTCTTCCAAGACTAGGTAGAAAATCTGTGGTGAAGCCAAGGACAAGACATCCCCCCTTGTAAACTTTAGCCAATACCTTAGCTACCTCAGCCATCCTTTCTTACAGATTGCCTGCTTCATTCACAATCTGCCTTTCTATTTGTAGAAGCCATAGATTCATTCACTTGACAATGTTATTATTCTGCTGCAGTTTGCTATTCCTACAAGACCTTATTATCCCTTGACACCTACTGAAAGTATTACAGAGGAAAGATGAATATGAGAGCACCCTTAATCAAAGAACATATTGTTGTTTAAACATAGTGCAAAAGAAATTTAAAATGAGTATAATTATATATACTTAGTATAATTTAAGATTTTCCCTTAAATTCAGCACATTATTCCTGTTTTTGGTTAAAAATGCACCTTTCTTAAAGGAACTTCCTACTTCTGAACAGGTTCCTGTATTAAGTGAAAGTGTCAATGAGACCTGTCTTAACAATGGGGAGAAAACAGCCAACTAGTCAGGGTCATGATATCCTCCAAGTGTTTCTTTACAACTGTTATAGGCTTTACAATGCAAGAACCATATTACTGCAGAAAACCCATCATTAGAAATTCTTATTAAAAAGTTTGTGTTTGATGAACAGTATGGCAGATGAAGCAAATATATTGTCAAATCAAAGGTTCTGGTCCAATACCACCACAATCCAATCCAATTGTCTTTTACCACTGACTGACACCTGCTGAGCAAGAACTAAAAGTGCCAGCAGATCATTCCGAACACACCTGCAAAGAGTTTTAGCCTCCAAAGCAATAATCCATCAGTCATGCAAATAAAAATTCTTCCAAAACAACCATTCAAAGCTAATTTAAAGTGAGCACAAGGTCATTCATGACCTTGATCAGCGCAACGTTAAATTCAGAGGCAGTCTGAATCCAAGTTAAAATTTATTTACAAATTAACTAACCTCAAGATAAATGTAGTTCTAAAAGGTTGCCACCTTCTCCAGGTCTCAAAAATGGAAGGTAAGAAAAAGAATAGTAATTGGTAAAACTCCAATGTTAAGAGGTGACAGCTTATAAGATGTCTCTGTATATCTGAGGGGAAAGGCACCCTCTTACCTTTGCAAAACAAGACATTGACTACCCACATCAATAATTATTTTATAAGCATAGTTTGGGCTTCGTACAGTTAGTTTAGACAGCGGTCTTAAATTTAGATAGAGTATTTCAAGGATTTCAAAATACTATGCCATCTCAGTGATCTTAAATTTGACTAAGGTTTGGATAGTCCATTGCCACCTGGAAGTTCTCACACTGCAAAGTAAACTAAAGATAGAGATTAGACTTTTAGTGTTTATTTCTTCATGTAACAAACTTGCAGCAGTTATTTTGGGTATATTCGTATGGCACAATGCATGCTGTGTAGCTACCCAAGGTAGTGCTGAATTAATTGATTGAGTACTGGAAGCAATACACACAAATTAATGAGACACTCTGCCCAGGTCAATATGTCCCACTTGTGAGCATACCTACTCAGTGTAGGGA
>NW_005841870.1:1185417-1188531 GCF_000455745.1 Alligator sinensis
TGTACCCAAGCCAGTTTGGGTATCTCTGCATGGCAATCCATTGTGCCATGTAGATATCCTCAACAAAGCTAATAAATTAATAATCTGAATGAACCACGCTCTACCATACCATCTTATCTTCACTACAGAAGCCATTCATTTATATTCTTAATACCATATTAACTCAAATTCAAGACAAGGTTTTTCCCTCACAAACAACATGTTCAGAAAAAAGCCTTGTGTTTGATTCAAGTGCTGGCTCAGGACAGGTGATGGCTCAGATCCAGCTTTGGCCCCAAGCCCGGGGCAAAAACCAGAGCTGAGCCACTGCTTGTCCTGGGCCAGGGTGGCTTGTGCAGTGGGGGAGACAGGCTCATAGCAGGTGAGCATAGGGGAGATCTGCAGTGGAAATGGGGGGCACATGGGGGAGACCCCACAGCAGGAGTAGAGGGCACACAGGGGACCCTGTAGCCTATTTCTCCCCCAGCTTACCATGGGCTGACACTGCTTTTGCCTGGCTGGGACTGTGCTACTGTTTCTCCCACAGCTGGAACTAGAGCTACTCCAAAAGTAAGCAGCTGGGGGCCATGGGGCGAGGCAGGTATTAGAGGAGGGGGGCAGTACAGGAGAGGTGGGGGGCAAGGGCGGAGAGGCAGGTAGCAAGGGGGAAGCACACACACTGGTGAGGACAGGCAGCGAGGGGGCAGACACAGTCATAGGAAGGACAAGGGGCAGGGGTCTGGCCCCTCACCCCCTGTCACTGCCTTTTTTGCCACAGCCGGGGGTGGGATGGGGGAATAATTTAAGATGATCTGCCACTAATAAGATTCTATACATATAAAATTATAACACATGTATAAAGATTTTCCATATATAGAATCTAACTACTTGGGGGGGCGGGGGGGGTGTCATCTTAAAGTCAAAGTCATCTTGGATTCAGCTGAATACACTATGATTCAAGCACAATGGTGCCCATATATAAAAACAACCAGTGTAGAAAGAGATACTAGGGAGCAAAGAATTCCTAACAGATAGTGACAGCTACCCGTGAACTGTCAGACTTCTCATCTATAAAAACGTAAGCCTTGTTAGAAGCCCTCTGCATGCAATTTAAAATGCTTAGTGATACAATACGTTAGCTTAAATAAACCCTTGGCATAGGTGCTGACTTACTTTTGCCAGGGGAAGGGAGCCTAAGATGATGGACATATGTCCCCCCGCCAGCTCGCTAGGATGTAGGGAATGGGGTGGGTGTGGGCACAGGCAATGCATGGGGGGGCTGGAAGGGGCAAAGGTGACATGGCAGGGGAACACATGCCTCCAGAGATTTCTGCACCCACAGCGGGGAACAGGGCTGCAGCCGGGTCAGACCAGTTTCAGGCAGGAGCCACCTCCATCGCCCAGAGGGTGGGACCTGGGGCAGGAGGGAGCACCACACCACCATGGCCACCTAGGTGAGGCACCCCCTATCCACCCAGCAGCAGCAGGGGCACAACTCCACTCTGCCGCCACACCTCACTTTGGAAGCCATGGTGGTACAGCACTCCCCCCCACACTGTCTGTTGGGCTATGGAGGTGGCTCTTGCCTGGAGTTGGTCTGGCCCAGCTGCAGCCATGTCCCCCGCACCCTGCTGCGAGTACAGAAATCTCGGGGGGCACATGGCCTCCCTGCTGCATCACCTTGGCCCACCTGCCCCTCTCTGCCACATCATCTGTGCCACTCCCCACTCCCCAGACATGTTGCTTGTGCCCCCCTTGACTTATCTGGAGGGAGCTGCTTTCTGCCACGTGCATGCGTGCACGTACATGCATGTGGTGCCCCCTGCCTTCCTGCTCTCCCCTGCTGCAAACAGCCCCTTGGAGGCTGAAATTCTGCCAGCCTCCAAGGGGAAACCCACATTTTCCCACATTTTTCTTCTTTTCTCCAACATCAAGACCATTAAAAATGAAATGTGATTGTTAACTAGGGTTACCATACATCTGAGTTTTCCCAGACACGTCCTCTTTTTGGCTTCAAACACCATCCGGGCAGTTTTTTGAAATCTGAATCAATGTCCGTGATTTTGCTCTGCTTCACTGATGGAAGCAGGGTGGAGTGCGATTGGAGGCAGGGGCACCATGTGCAAATGTGCACGCATATGCATGTGACCAGCATGCAGCCTGGCCAGGTGGTGGGAACAACTCCTGCAGCTGGATGCAGGTAAGTCTACAGGGGACAAGGGTTGGAGGGTCAGGGCTTGGGGATTGTCGAGGGGGTGTGTGCATGTGTGTGTAGGGGGCAGGTGTCTGCTGGGCTGTGGCAGGGTGTCGGAGGGAGGTGCTTGCCCCTCCAGCAGGGGAAGAGGGTGGGAGGGGCTCTTGGTGGGTAGTGAGGAGCTCTGTGGCCAAGATGAAGGGGCAAGCACCTTGCTCACAGGGGTGGGGTGGCCAGGAGATGCTGCCCAGGGGAGGGGGAGAGCATGGCCAGACTGCCTGGTGTGGTGCTGGAGCTGCAGCCTAGGGCAGGGTATGGAGCATGCCACAGGCCTCCCTTCCTCCTCCCTCCAGCCCATACCAGGGCTGGACTTGCTCCACTGCCACCCACACAAAATCAGAGATGCTGTGCTCCAGCCCAATCGGGACAGGGGCAGCTGGGGGCCCCCTCTGGCAGGGCTAGGGAAGTAGGGGGCTATGGGTTGGAAGTGAGGGGCACCAGAAATACTGAGGGGGCTGTGGCTTGGGAATGAGGACATGGGGCGGGGGGCTTGTGGGTCAGGAGTGTGGGGCATTAGTAGCGCTAAGGGCTGCGGATCTGGAGTGAAGAGCACCAGCACGACCTGGGTGGGCGGGCTGGTGTGGTTGGAGGAAAACTGTGGATTGGGAGTGGGTGGCACTGGCAGGGCCAGGGGCCTGCAGGTAGGGAGTGAGGGGCAGCTGAAGGGATGGGGACCTGCAGGTCAGGAATGAGGGGCACTGCCAGGGCCACGGGGCTGTGGGTTAGGAGTGAGGTGCCCCCTGCAACAGGCGTCCTCTTTTTTGGAACTGAAAATATAGTAACCCTACTGTTAAAACCTGTAGAATGAAAAATAATCACTTTAAGTCACTTGTGTCCCTTAGCTGCCTTAATAAGAATACCACAATTGCTGCACTCTGCAG
>NW_005841870.1:1188541-1193221 GCF_000455745.1 Alligator sinensis
TTCTATCCCAGGCAGAAAAATCAACCTTCCTGCTTAATACACAAACACCAAATTTGGGAGTCTAGTTTTGAAGATGCATGAAAGAAAATATTGGTATCTTTAGCTACTCTCCTTCTGCCCACATTTAAAAGTGAGGATGAACAGATGCAGCCTTGCCACCCTGAAGCATTCAAAAGTGAAAGTAGCTCTCTGAAAACTCTCTCATTAAAAATAAAGACAATCCATGGGAAAGGGGAGTTATTTGCCTTCCAGTTTTTTTAAATCTTAATCTTGAAATGCTCATACACACTTTAACATTCAACTTGATATGCACGTGCAAATATACAGACCTTCCCATCTGCCACTCCTAGAGCTCCCCCCTTACCTTCTAGCTCACAGGGTGTAGAAATTATTGTTCATTTACTTTTCATCCCCTTTCCTTTTCACCATTCCTAGGCATTCCATGGAAAAAAATTGAGTATAACCAGATTTTTAATGGTGGCTTCTGAGTGCTAACTAACTTTTGAAATCTGTCTCAAAAGGTATCATTATTTGACAAAGATCCTACGAGTTTCAGAAGATGCAGTGAGACCCCTGGTATCTGTGTTTCATACAGATCGGTGAATGGCATCACTGAATTTAACAGCACCTGAACATGTTTGGTTTTGCTTTGCAATCCTCTAAAGACCTTTCTTGTACAATGACATCTGTGGAAATTCTTCAGTACCTGAAATAATTTTACAAAAACAGCTTTGAATAGAGGGTTTGTTCTGTATATGGGTAATTTAAACAATTTTACCTTCAGAAGTCCTCGGTGAAAAAAAGTTAAGCCTTTATAAAGCATAGCTATAGGCTGATTCTTGTTCAGTTCCAAGGAGTGCTGAAAGTCCTCATGGGCTGTTGCATAGTCCTGTTATACAAAACATCACTTTTAGACAATGAAGTAACTGCTGGATATAATAGATAAAGACAAATCCAAGCCCTTTTACAATTAAACAAGTGCATTTTGCATCAAAGGAATGTGTTAGAGAGCTAGGCCAAGTTTATTTCATCTTTCCTTTTATCAGTACTCTAAGGAAAAGCAAAATAAGCTAAATGGTAACATGGGCTAAAAATAAACCAAATGAAATCAATGGAACAAACTGGTTTTTATCATCTTCTTGGGATAGCCGTTATTCATGATATGAACCATTTTTAAAGCAGCAATTAAAGACACCAGCTTCATGTTACTTTAAGCATTCAAAAAGTAAAATAAATATCTTCATAGCGAGAAGATATTATTTAAGGATTTTTAAAATATTTTTACGTAGTTGATATGGAGTTCCTATTCATAAATTTAGCTCTTTTTAAGTGAGTATCCAACAATAATTCCTATACGCATTTGTAGGCTAAATTATCAAATCAAGTTCCTCTATACACAACACCATTCCAGAGGGTAGAGACAGCACTAACAATTATAGACGGCCTAAAAAAATTAGACAGTACCCACCTCGCTTTTCTGTGTTCACTAAATAATGAAAATAAAATGTTTTATGAACTTTTCTGTTTAGAATATCCTAAAAAAGGAATTAATTTCTGGTGAACCGCAACATGACGAACAATTTTTTTTATGGGGAGAGGAGAACCTCTTTTCTTGCATGAAGGTAGCATCTAACAGTAAAAATCTCACATAACCAAAACAAAACAAAAAACTAACCTCAGATATAAAGTAAAGGGTGCCTCTGTGCCTGTAAAGCCGTGCTGATGGCTGCAGCTGAATGGCTTTAGTAAGATCAGCCAGTGCCTCACTAATTCGGCCCAATGGGGACAGAATCTAAAAATCCAAAGCAAGCAATTAATTCAGAAAGAGCAAGTCGAGAAGCTCCAAAATTCTTTCATTTTTTAATACCTGGCATACCTTCAAATGTGAAAATTAATTTTGTTCCCAAGTATATTAATAGTTGAATGCGTGTTCCAGAAATTGAAAAAGATCTGAGAAGGAAAAGAAATCTCACCTCTGCTCGCTGTTCAAATACTTCAGGGCAATCTGGTTCTAGACTAATCACTCGACTCAGCTCAAACAGAGCAAGTTCAGTATTTTTTATGTCCTTAAAAGAGGAAGTTAAGATACATAAGCATACCACCTTAAAAGTTAAACCAATCATTTAAGAAAATAACTCAAAGGTCTATATATTCACTAAACTAATGTGAGAACAGAGTACTTGAACTGCTTCACTAACAGAGGGAAGTAATGTATGAACTTAGCAAGGGGTGTGTGTGTGTGTGTGTGTGTGTGTGTGTGTGTGTGTGTGTACACACACACACACACACACACACCCACACACACACACACACACACACTAAACATGAATGCTGCACTTACTCAAATCTAAGACAGCCATGAATTTAAGACAACCCCTCAGTAATTAGATTCTATACATGGAAAATTAATAAATGTTACAATTTTCCATGTATAGAATCTAATTATTGGATTTAATTTATCCTTCCCACTGCTGCATGGGGATGTCAAGCAGCTTGCTTCCTGCTATGTGCCACGCCTGCTGGGCCAGGCTGCAGCTATGCTCAGTGCCCCAGGCTGCAGCATGCATGGAGCCTGCTGGCACAGGGCAAAAGTAAGGGTGGGGGGAGGGAGAGGCGCAGGATGGGGAGCAGAAGTTATGTGGGGCAGGGGAGAGGAACAGGGAAAAGAGGCTGCAAGGGAGAGGTAACTGGGTGCAGAGGCAGGGGGGAAGCAGGGGAAGGCAGGAAGTAGCTGCAGCTATGGACTTAATTCTGGGTAGGTGCTGGAGCCTAAGCCACAGCAACCACTTGCTCCTCATCCCCCTCCACCCATTACCCTTTTATACAATTCTAAGAAAACGGGGTTCTCCCCCCTTGTTAAATGGGGGTGGGGGGTTGTTTTAGGATTGAGTAAATATAGTAAAAATCACTTTTTTTCCAAAACGGTAGGAACAGTATTAAGAGGAATAGTAGTACTATGAGAATGTACATTTTGTCTGCTTTAAATTAAGGCTTTATTATATTCCTTTTTAGCCAGCTTATACTAAGGCTCTTAATGTAAAATAATGTAGTAGTTCCTAGAATTAAGTTATCAGTATAGTCCAGGGGTGTCAAAGCCATCTGGTGTGCGACTGCTCCACAGGCTGGATAAATGGTGCAGAGCTGGTTCCGCAGGCTGGATTGCGCCCACCAACTAATTCCTTCCCCACTCCGCTACATGCTGGATCGAACATCCACTTTAGCTGGCCTGGGACTGTACCACACGCAGTGCCTATCCCAGACCTACCAGAGGAGGCACCAGATCTGGCATACAATGGAGGGTGGGGGCAGGTACATCCCAGACTGGCATCAAGTCAGGGAGGGGGAAAAAAGACTGCACAAAATACTTCACATAGAAACCAGCTTTTGTGAAGCAGGGCCATTTTAAACAGCTGCCAAAAACTCACAGAACTGTCTAGGGAGGCAGAAATGCAAGTGCAGGTCACAGGAGTTTCTGTCAACATTCCCTAGCAGTTAGAGCTCCTGCACAATGGCATTCCCATGGAGTCACCCAATTAATCCCATGATAGTCAGAATACTTGCTGGCAATCTTACCTTCTGGACAGGGTCTGGATATCTAGCCATACTTCAAAAACAAAGTGCTAACCTTGAAAACGTATTCTTGCTTACACAGTTTTTATCGTTGATAGACAACCCTTCAAACTCTGGACTGCTGTGTTAATCTGTTGATCTCTGTGTTACTACCCGCTTTGGAAATGCAGGTTAAACTGCATTAAACTTTGGAAACTAAGTTAAATGGTTGATTCAAACTAAAGTTCTACCTAGTGCAACCATTGTACATCTAGTAGGAAAAAACCCAACATAGCCAAACTGTTCATGTTAGTAATTATGGGGACTGCTATTCAAGCAAAGTAAATTCAAAATATTTTTGTATGAACCCAAGGAATAGGCAAGTATTTACAGAGGACCTCGGGGAAGAAGTAGTGCATACCATATAAAAAGAATTACAAAGGTGACAGAATATAAAATAGAAGCTGCTTGACATAGCAAAAATTGTAATGCCATTATTAATCTCTCTGATTTTTTTCTAAACACATAAGCTATCTTTCCTTCATTCTATCACATCCTGTCTTTATAAAGACATTCCTACACACAACTAGTTCTCAGGTCTGAGGAAGGACCTCCTACCCCCAGTAACAAAGCATCTTTTGAAGAAAGAAAAAGGATATTTCAATGTAAAAATTAACAGCATTACCACCATGTACTGACAGACTCTGGGGCTGCATGAGTATAATCAATTTCAATTGATCTAATTCCTGTTGCAATTCTTTTTTTTCTTACAGTTTACATTCAAATGTTTCTGATAAACATTTATGTGATTAAATACTCACATGTAGTCCTTTTTTCCCATATGCTATCCCTCGTCCATAAATTGCACTAACCAGCTCTGGCTCCTCCTATTCAAAGCAAAATACAAAATACAATGATGTTTTACGTAAACATCAGATTAAGTGAATCTAAGGTCTCTTTTCTCTAGCATGCTCTACTTTATTTGCTGCTTATTTAACACTATTGGGAATTAGTCGTAGCCCCCAATTAAAGATACAAAATAAAATTTATCATAACCATTATTTTCACAACTTTTAAATTGTTGCTAGAATTGTCCAGGCTTGAGGACTCCATTGGGTATTTGGAAAGAGT
>NW_005841870.1:1193231-1198616 GCF_000455745.1 Alligator sinensis
TAAGTGAGGAAAGAACCACCGCAAGAACAATTTTATCTACAGTTTTTAAATGAGAGAAAAAACAGTCATAGTAAAGTTGCATATAAGTACATGTGTACTTTCTATTTAAATATATTGCTCAATGTTATTTACATAGTAAAATAAAAACTAGTAAATTGCACAAGGATGTGCAAAATGGGTGTTGCTGACTTAGCACTGTTCTTGTAAATTTAACTTTGGCAACATAGCTAAGCAATCTAACAGCCTTGCAACACACTATTATGAGCAAGAGCTGAACCATTTGCTCCTGGACTAGAACTGCTGCAAGAGGCTGCTGAATTTCTGAAGTCAAAGGAGCCAGTTAGTAACTCTGTAGCAGAAGCCAGGCAAGTTCTAGCAGGATCAATTTCAAAGTTCTGTGTTATGCAAGCAAGTATAATGCAAAAAACCTTAATAAAAAGAAAAAAAAGAGAGAATTAGAAGAAACATGGAAAATTAGTCAAGAGAACTCTTACGTTTAAAGAAGCTTAACTCCTCATTTCCAATTAATAGAAAATTGAGCATTATAAATTACAATTCAGTCTATGATCAGTAGAAGCTTGTTCCACTCTCATTCTAAGAAAGTGCTTCCTAATTTCCAACCTAAATATCTTTATTATTATCAGTTGTGCTTGAAATCACTTCTGTGGATTCATTCCGACTACAAAAACATTCCTTCAAAGATATATATGGTCCTTGCATGTACGCTGCCCTCCTTCTCTGTGCTGAAAACTTTGAAAGAGGTCTTTCCTGTTTAAGGTGAAAACAATTCTTATGGCTTTAAATTAATTTTAGTGATCATGGAAAGTTAGGGCTTGAAGGGACCTCATGAGGTCATTCAGTCCAACCCCCTGCTCAAGGCAGGATCATCCCTGACTAAACCATCCAAGCCAAGTGTCTGTCTAACATGCTCTTGAAAATTTCCAGGGATAGAGATTCTACAGCTGCTTTATATAACTTGTTCCAGTGCTTGCCACCAACATGATCAGAAAGTTCTCCCTAATCTCCAACCTAAATTTCCTCTGGTACAGCTTGAGGCCATTGCTCAGCTTAAGGCCATTGCTCCTGGTTCTGTCCCAAGGACCTTGAGTGGAAACAGATCACTCAGGCACCTAACTCCAACAAGTTAGACAGGACACAAACCTAAAGTTTCATAAATTTCATAGACATTAGGACTGGAAGGGACCTTGCGAGATCAGTGGGTCCAACCCCCTGCCCAAGGGGCAGGAAGTAAGCTGGGGTCAGATCGCTCCAGCAAGAAAAGCATCCAAGAGTTTCCTGATCCACATCAGATGCATTATCCATTGTGCCACTGGCCCGGCTAGAGTTAGAGCAACACGTTGACTTGTTCCTCCTAGGGGCCAGGCATGGCGTTTTGCCAATTTAAGAACTGGCAAACTTGCTTGCACAGTGTCACTATCTTAACATTGCTCGTGGAAAAAATGAAAAGGACACAGCAAGGTATTTGTGATGGCTTATTGTTACTTCAGTACCACAGCTCCGTTAGATGAGCTCTGAATATACCTGCAAATGTCAGGTTGAGAGGCAACAGGCTAATAAACAAAGCCTTTACTCGTCAGAAGTAGCCCTACTGTTCTTGTCAATATCATAATTTTTGCAGAACATTTCTCACTGTTGCTAGTGCTACTGTCCCACCAGTAGAAACAAAGCACCCATATAGCTACCAGCATTTTAAGCATAACACTGTGTAGATCTGCTGTGACAGGAGTTACAAAGATGGTTATAAAGTTGTATGACCCATTAAGAACCACATCTCAACTAACACTACTTACATTGTTTTACAAGGGGTGAAACTGAATCTGTTATTGATCATGGCAGATTCTTGGCAAAAAAGCCACTGATGTCATAATGAAATCATGTGTTAGATCTATTTCTAAAGCACGTGGCTCTAAATTGCAGAAACAGAATTAGACGTAAAAAATTTACCACAGTAAAAAAGTTAAAACACACACTCAGGTGAAGTTTCTACTAGAAGCGCTCTGTAGGTACCCCTTAGGGTACAGCATTCCTGGCATGGATGCATTTTAAACTAGTGGTAGTGTTCTTCTGTGAAGGTAGTTCATCCCGGTGCCTCTCACTAAATTAAAAAAAAAATCTATGCCAACCAAAAGAGCTTGACAGCATGGCCATTACACTTCTGGCAGTTGGGAACAACTCTTCACACCCTTAACTGACAAAACTGTATTAGCCAAAGTTTGTAGTGTAGGCTCAGTCCTACTTACCTGTAAGGACTGCTAGGGAACAGTGTACTTTACTACTAAATAGTGGGTTAATGGCACACCCAATGCTGTTAGCTTGCCAGGTATCAACTATTTACTAGCACAGATTTCCCCATAGAAAGTTTTTGGGGTTTTTTTTGGTTTTTTTTTTTAACTTTGGGTTGCTTCCTTGCTTTAGTGTGGCTGCTAAAACACACCTCCCCCTGTGGTCTGCTAAATGTTTTAGTATTTGGTACTACATTCATTTAAAATGTATTTATGGAATGCACATCTCTCCAGCATGATAATTCCCAGTCAGTGTGACAATTGCTAAGTGGTATTCATTTCCACTAAAATATGCATGATAAAAGTCTTCTGCTGTATACAGACTTCACACCCATGTGCACACACTCCCTATTTACCCTTCCTAATTCTGCTGATACAACAGCTGTTCCTAACTTACTTTTTTACTAGGTTTCCTTCTGAATTCAGCGGCAGAAGGCAGGAAGTAGTCTGTGGTACACACAAAATAGGGTTTCCTACATTAAAACCCTTGTTAGAAACTTAAAAAAATGACTAATTCAAGATAGAAGTCTACATATACCTGCAAGTTTTTAGGTCATACCTTTCTGCTTTCCCGCTGAATTTGGCAGTAACCTCATTAGATTACTTAAATTTAGTTAAATGGCACATGGGTTTCTGCTTTATATTTGAGTAAAACAAAAAAAAACAAAAACAAAAACAAAAAAAAAATCACACAGTTGTATGCTATTACATCAAGATAAAGGATTATCAATAGCATTTCATGGTGTGCACTGATTACTTGCATCCAGATAGTCTTAAAAACAGACCTGGGCTTCAGTTAATTAGAACAACTTATCCATAATAATCCATATTTATAAATCAAATTTGCCTAGGTGTGGTTATGCGTCAGCCTGTGATTTACATAGTTTCATAGAGAAGTGGTATGAATTGTGTGGGAAGGGGGCTGCAGAGGGGGAAGGGAAGGGGGATGGGGGGCAGATCAACAGCCCCCATGATGAGAGAGGGAGGGGCAGGTGCTGCTCAGCTGGGGCAGGACGGGGCAGGGCAGAGAGCAGGACAGCTATGGCTCATTGGGTGGGTCTCCCGCCCCTGTGCGCATGCCAGGAGGGCACGGGGGGCTGCAGTATGGGCTGGGGCCTGGGCAGGGCTGCACTTGGGGCTGGTGGTGACGGCACTGGGAGGGGGGCTATGGGGAGGCTATGACAAAATTTGGGGAGGCTGCAGCCCCACCCCCCAGCCGGCCTCCCCAGCCCGCAGCTGCAGCCCCCTCCGCCCTTCCCCCATGTGCAGATCCAGAGGCACATGTCTCCCTGTGTCCGTGTCGTTTCCCCCACCCCCCCGGGTATACACAGCAGCGAGACCCACCCCCGTGTTCCCTGAATGAGCCGTGGCTCCGTCCCGCAGCTCCATCCTGTGCGGGATGCTTGGGCAGTGCCTACCCTACTCCTTCCCTTTATCTGCCCCCCACGCCTTTTCCACAACAGATTTACCAGCTGCACACAGCTGTATAGAAAATTGGCTCGTTTTCGGCCGATACGCCTCCTTAAAAATCAGGCATCAGTATCAGCCCCTAAAAATCTCTATCAGTGTACTCCTACCAATAACATACTGAAAGACAACTCAATCTACATGTTAGAGTAGTCCCTTTCAGTTGAACTTCTAGGAAACTGAAACAGACCAAATAAAGTGATTTTTATTTGTTTGTGTTCCTGTCTCCTGATAGTAAATAAATCCCCCTTCAGCAGGCTAGCTGAATATAAACGGATTTACCTGGATACTTGTGTAATGAAGTGTGTGGGTTTTTTAATTTTTTTAAACCAGGTTTATCTGTTGCATTCACTATCACATCTGCTACCAGAGTCTCCTTTTAATTTCACAAAAAAATCCAGAGATTTAATAGGAGTGAGTTGGTCCAAAATGTTAGTCCTAAAAGCTAGAGTGATTTTAGGTTAGAATTTTACAATAATTTTTATTTTACAAAATCAGAACAGCAATTTTCAAACAAAAACAAGTGACTATTTACCTGTAGCATTGATGAAAAATGTTGTACTGCTTCATCATATAGACCATTACCAATCAATACATAGGCAATTGCTGAGAAAATAAAATTACAAATATTAAAGTTAAAACAGCATGAGCAAGAAATGGCTGGCCTTCAAATATTCTAAAGTTTAACCATGATGTAGCTTCCATTTGCAACCCTTTACCCTGCATCATTATTTATTTAATCCGCACTATATGGATAAGGCTGAGTTTTTAGTCCATACATTTTTCACAGAAGTTACCATCATCTATTAAGTAGAGCAGGTTCTGATGCAAACTGGGCCTCTGTTTGTGCATAGGATGGACATTACACAATGAAGAACTCTCTGTAGAAATTTTGTTTCCTGGCTATAAATTTGTTATAAGTGCAAAGTGCTACATCTAGGGAGAAAGAATCACCAACACACCTATTGATTGGGAGGTGACTTTCTAACCAGTACAGCAGTAGAAAGCGATCTCTGAGTCAGTCAACTCCAAAATGAACATGAGTCGTCAATGTGACAAAGTGATAAGTAAAGCCAACCACACTTTTTCATGCATTAGTAGGTGCATCACAAGCAGGTCTAAGGAAGTGATACTTCCCCTTTATGCGGCATTGGTAAGACCGCAGCTGGAGTACTGCATCCAGTTTTGGGCGCCACACTTTAAGAGGGATGTGGATAACCTTGACAGGGTCTTGCATGGTTAAGAGGAGAGCTACTTGCATGGTTAAGGGCCTGCAGGTAAGATCCTATGAAGAGAGATTAAGGGACCTGAATCTCTTCAGCCTCCGCAAAAGAAGGCTGAGAGGGGATCTTGTGGCCATCTACAAATTAATTGGGCAGCAAGGAATAGGGGATACTCTGTTTACCAGGGCACCCCTTGGGGTTACTAGGAACAATGGCCATAAACTGACAGAGAGCAGATTTAGAATAGACATTAGGAACAATTTCTTTACGGTGTGGGTTGCCAAAATCTGGAATGGGCTTCCAAGGGAGGTGGTGGTGTCCCCTACCTTGGAGGTCTTTAAGAGGAGACTAGACAAGCACCTAGCTGGGGTCATCTGACCCCAGCACTCTTT
>NW_005841870.1:1198777-1210718 GCF_000455745.1 Alligator sinensis
TTTCCTGCCCAGGGCAGGGGTTCGGGCTCGATGTTCTATTGAGGTCCCTTCCGACCCTAAAAATCTATGAAATCTATGTATGAAATTTACCATATACAGAATCTAATTATTTGGGGGTCATCTTACATTCAGAATCATCTTATATTCAAGTAAATATGATACTGTCTTTGGTAAGGCTGAATTCACTAACATCCTCTGGCACTAGGTTAAAACAATAAGTAAAGGTATTGCATATGGACTACTAAAAGCTGATGAAGCCAGGGATTAAGACAAAAGAAGACAGCCCCTGTGCCAATACGTTTGGAGTCCAAAAAGTAGATACGAATAGAACTAGAAGAATTTATGTTAGAAAACATAGGTTTTGGCTGAGCACCCCCCATAAGAAACGAGAGCCGCCCTGTAAGATTTGAAAATTGTAACCGGGGGGGGGGGGGGGGTGGATTTTATTAGGGCATCATGATGGGCAGCCCAATTTTTTTGGCAGGCCCCAACCCCACCCCAAGAGTCAAAGTGTAATTCGAATCCTGGCACAGTCCATAGTTCAAAGGGAGAATCCGCAGCCAGGTAGCAGGGCAGATGAGGCCAGGACACCTGTCTGTGCAGCGCAGCAGACAGGGAAGTGGTGCCTACACAGTGTGGAGCCCATGTGCATGCAGCCCATGGCCACCTAGAAGCTGAACAGCCCTGCTTTACATGTATTCTGTCTTTAACAGCTGTATCAGCTACACTAGATCATTAATTTAGTGGCATGTCTGCAACAGAAAAAAAATGATTTTTTTATGCATGGGATATTCTTTTCATTATTCACACTCATATGGTTGAGTGTACAGGCATAACGGGGCATAAGATTTGACTGAACAGCAATTGCCATAATTTTCTTATCTATTTGCAACAGTATCTTTAAGAGCTGACAAGAAATGTGTAGAGCACCTTGAAGTGCACTACCACATTATGATTGGGGCTTATTTTATCCATTACTAGTTTCTCTTTTTTTTTCTCATTCTACTTATTAGCACAGTGTGCTTATTTGCATAATTTTGTTAGAGGACAAACGCTGTTCAGATAACAGGAATCTACTGTATTTCTCAACCCTGATTTGGCGAGACCACATATCTAAAAAAGGATCATATGTCTTCATTAGCAACTAACCCCAGCAGTGGAGTTTTTATAGGCTGTCGTTTGATCCTGGTCACTACGTATGAGGGGGCCAAATGAAAACTGCACCATTGTTAGATCTCTACTGAGCAGAATGAAGTTTTTAATGCATACAATATAGGCATCTTCCTTTGTAAATACATTTAAAAAAAAAATCACTATGTGTATGCAACATGGAAACCAAGCAATGAATCTGGTTTTAAATAACGTTCCTGCAGTCCAATGAAGTGTGAAAGGGAGTCAGTAACAGCTAGAAATCTGTGATTTCCTGGCTTTTTCCTCATTTGCCTTTCCTCTGCCCAATTCCTAAATCCACATTACAGCCATCACTCATGATATCACAATCACGCTCAAGATAATGAACAGCTGTCACATAAGAGCAGACTGATTAATGCAATACACCTATTTTGTGGAAGGGTGGGGATAAGCAAGTGAAAAAGTACTGGTGGTAAACCCTCCCTTGGAAAACCCTAACCAACAGGCCACACCCTGGGCAATCTCCACACAGCTCTCATGTCTCTTGAGAAGCACAAGATCAAGACCAACAAAAACTTCAGAGGACTAGGAAACTCCCTAACTAAATGCATCTAAAAAGAGAAGTGGGATAGGTAGGATGCCAAATCCCTTGGCCAAACATGAGGTTTGTTGTTGCTAACCAAGTCCAAGGACTGAAGGGGGTGAGGCAAGGTCTGCCCTACAAACCTCTCTCAGCATAGCTGTCAGCTAGGAACATGACAAACATCACACACCCATAACCCACACAGCTAATTACCTCTCTCCACCAACGTATTGATGCTGGCAAAATCCACAGCTGTGATGACAAAAGAACTGTGGTCAAAATAAAATAAGCCACATGGGGAGATGGTGTAGCTCTGCCAGCATAAAGAACTCCTTTTGCCAGCATAAACTGAAACTCTATTGGGAGACTTTGTTGGCCTACCCATACCATCAACAGTTCTATTCTAGAGACAAGTCCCAAGGGAGAATCTAGCTTTTTTTCAAAATGTTCCCACCTATCCTCCTTACTTATGAAGATGGAGAGAGGGAAAGAAAATGGTCAGTAGTTCTTGGAGGTGAAGAGGAAAGAACAGGGACCCTTCAAGAAACTCTTGACCAAACTTCTGTGTCTGTGCTTGGAGGTAGAAGACTGAGGCCATGTCTATCCCACTATGGAATAATGACACTGAGAAAGCTGGGATCTCTCATACGGATATAACTTTGCCAAAGGAGATTCTCAGCTCCCAGGGCTACACCAGCTAACCAAATGAAAGACCTGCTGGCATAAGCCAGCTTCTGCCAGCAGAGCAGCATCCATACAAAGGGTTTTGCTTACAGAACTGTGCCAGTTATGGGGTATGATCTTTTTACTGCCATAACTAACAGTTTATGCTATAACCTTCTGCCTGCATAACAACATCAGTTCACCAGGAACACTTCTAGAAAGTACCAAGAAGTAGCAAGACAAGTCCACAAGAGAAACTTCCAGCCAAACTTGGAAAAGGTGGAAAAAATAGTCCTAAAGTTGCTGCAAACCGAAGGTTCTGAAGTATACAGAAAATCTTTGATTACTAGCAATGGTACAAAAGAGAAAACTAAGAGGAGGGAAGTATTCCAGTGTGTTTAACAGGCTTGCAATAAAATATTTTCTTCACATCTACCTACACATGCACGACAAGTATCCCACTGTGCAGGGTAGAAAGTATTGATATGGAAAAGATTTGTGAATTTCTCTCTACATCATTAAAAACAAAAGGTTGAAATTTTATTATTCAAGGAGTAATATACAACAGTAAATATGATCCAAGGGAATCATTTGAATTACCAACTGTAAACAGAGTTTAAAAATGTTTTGTGAAAATCAGCACCTGTAAGAAAGATTTAAAACTACCCCGACAGATCTTACATAAAATGCCTTACCCAACTCTTCATTTGTGTTATCATTATCAGTGGCAAATGGGAATCGTTTGTGTTCTGCAAGTGACTTTGCTTGACTCTGTAAAACATTAAATTGTGATATGTAGCTGACAATGACAACAAAATCTTTCGTTTTCAGAATCTAGTACTGACTACCTAAAGTTTAAACATTTGAAAAGAAGCCTGACACATCTATTAAAGTAAAACACATCTTGTAACAAAACAAGAGATACTAAAACTTACTCTAGACTTTTGTGGAGAGATAAAATACTTTTCAATCAGATGCTGCTGATCTCTAAAGAGCATAAACCTTTATAACTTCATATAACAAATGACAAGAGATGCACAGGATGAGTGAAAAAAGGGATGTCCTTTAGCACATATCTCTTTACCTTGAAATATGGATGGATATCTAAGAAGTATATATGTAGTAGGAGAAACATTTTATCCTTTATCCATTTAGAAGAGAGAGTGATGGAGTATTAGACAAACAAAAGTTTAATTAACAATGAAATCGTTAATTTTTAAATTTCTTCATTAGTTTGAACTTTACAGTTAATACACATTATACCAGTCACAGCAAAGATGGGAAGACCAAAAAATGCATAATAATAAATTGGTTACATATAACGTGCAAAAGTCTTTCCAAAGAGATGCATCTAAAGATGCTTATAGTGTAAACATGCAGTACACATGAAGATCTCTGATTCATATAGGAAGCTGCTGCTGATTGCAGTGGGAGATCTTTACAAGATTTCAGGAAGCTTATGGCCATCAAGATGCTTTCCCCAGACAGTGATACAAATATACCTGCAATGGATCAAGTTTAAATAAAATACTATGGTGTTTGGATTGTTGATTTTTAGGCTAAGACTAGTACTTTCAAACAGTTTAGTTCCTATTCGTAAAAACTATAGAAAAGAGAACTCGAAATGGTGAAACTATCTTATGCCAGGTCCTCAGATAATGTAAACTCCTATTAAATATCAATAAAACTATGTCAATTTTCACAACTTGAGGATCCTGTCCACTTTTTTCTACAGTATAATTCTCAGAGGTTATCATGAGAAGCTTCATTAGTGTATCATCCACCACACTGAAAACATGGTGCATGAAATATTCCTACCACTCCATTCAGAAAAAGTTCTAGGCAAATTACCTATGGCCATGTTAAAAACAAGTAAATGATAGACTGCTGTTGACTGAACTGTTACAACACAGACAAAGAGTACAATATCCTAGCATTGTTGCCAGGATATTTAAAAAAAATGTACTGCAGCTACTGTTATTTAGTATCAAAGTACATTTTTTATATAAAACATCAGACAACTGCTAGTAAATGAACATTACCAAATCTCCATCTGCTATCCCTAAGTGTCCGTTCTATTAGTAAGTATTTGCTACTTTACCCACAAAAAAACTATAGTTAGGGAGTCCTGACTTGTCAGCATCAAGGAACACGCAACGTCAGATGCAGGAACCAGAAAAAAAGTTACCATATTTTGCCACAATATAAGAATATAATGTACCAAAAACTATGCAACGCTAATTACCTACGTAAAGGAATTAAAGCAACCAGAAAAAAAAAGTGCGCCCAGAATTAGCTACAGTTCACCCAAAAAACTTCATACTCCAATTCTCCTTGATAAGTTGAACAGCTAAACTTTTTGCTGATAGTTGGTTAAGGCACATAAATTTTACCTGGACCAAAGGAAACAATCCATGAGTATGATTATTTTGGTCTGCCGTGTGTGCTTGTACAGACCAAGACAACAGAGCCTTGACCCTGAATGCAGTCTTTGGACACTGCCATAAGACAAATTACTTATTGGTAACCTGGTTTATGTTCATAAATGTTAAAATCAAGTTTTAAAAAAATAGGATTTAGCCAGAGCTGGGCAGGAAGCTTTTATTTGCCAAGTCAAGAACTACCCAAATTCAGATCACTTCAAGAAGCAAGAAAAAGACCTGTTCTTCTTTTTCCCCTCTCACTTCTTATTTTTATTTTGCTTTACATGTCCCTTCTATATCCATAATTTCAATTCCATTCCTGTCCCCACTTTCCAACTGAAGGATTTGGCCTTGTTCTTTTCCTTTCCTATGTTTTAGAAGTGTTGCATTAAAAAGCTTCACTACTGGTGTTTGCATCTCCAGGGCATCACAGTGATGCATAACCTAAAAAAATATGGTCCAAGTGGCCTAATGCATGTTAGAGCCTTGGTAATGGAAAGAAAACAATTTTTATTCTACCTCCTTCAACATTATTCAGATGTTTATAAGTAGGATCTCTGATAAAAATTAACCTTTAGTGGAAAAGAGATTAGTAGTTACCACCCATTAATTATTGACAGAAGTATCAATTTATCCATCCCTTGGCAAATAAGTCCTAAATAAAGTCTCCCTATTTTTAGATTGGCATCTCCTACTGAAAAGGTTATAATCCCCATATAGTCTCTTATCATGGTGTCACTTTCTAAAGGTTTCTAATTCAAATGGTGCTTCAACTGTGTTTGAATGGGTATAGTTTCTCTGTTATAAAAAACTGGGAATTAACAGCAGAATAGCAGGTAATGACAAGGTTTCAACAGTTTTCTAGGAAGCCAGATCTACTCTAAATCCCTTATATAGTTAGAAAACTAATACCATTGAGGACCGCTTTGGGATTTTGCTGACATGTTTAGAAAATACTAACAAACCATGGTGGCTCCTTAGAGCAGTGGTTTTCAAACTCAGACTGTGGTCTGCAGAACCCAGGGTCATCAAGGGTTCTACAAAGAGACCGGGCGTAATGGCAAAGCGGGCTGGGAGGTGGTGCACTACAGCTGCCAGGTCAGGTTGCCTAGCTCCATATCAGCTCACAAGATAGGATTAGGAGTTCCACAACAGCAGCAGTGATATGAAAGGGTTCTGTGACTTTACGAAGTTTGAAAACCACTGCATTAAAAAATAAATTGTTCAGAAAGGCATGAACTTTCATAGACAACAACCTATGTAGTCTGATACAACATGAACTTCTGATGAAGTAGACTGTTACCTATGAAAGCTCATTCCTCATTGAACCAGCTGGCCTATGAAGTGCCACCTTGCTTTATCTTCTGCTCATCATCAGACTAACATGGCTAACCACCTCTGTCCTGTTATGTTCAATGTATGTTAACATTACACAGTAATCTCTTCCATAAAAGTTCAGTGTTCAGATACTTACAAGAAGTTAACAATCTTATGAAAGGGTTGGTTTAATAGTAGCTCTTCATTTAAGAGTTTCCAACTCCATCTAAGAGCAGCTTGTAAAAGTCAGCATGTACTGGAAACATTTACAAGTAGTGATTTTAAACATCTTTCACCAGGTCTATACACTAGATGCATATCTGACCTGAAATGTTGTTTTTTTTTAATTCAGCATTCATTCTGCTAAAAAATTCAGATAGAAAATAAATTTCAAATCAAAATGACCTGGCACTATAGCCTGCAATTCACAGGAACTGTTAGCAACAAAAAATGAACTGGGATACAGAGACTATATCAGAGAAGCCAGCAATAAAATGTTCCATCTGTGATAACAGAATGGCATTTACATTTTAGGCTTAATGTAATTTTAGATTTAATGACACTAAGAATAAGAAAAACTAGTGATCTTTTCTTTGTTTGTTGGGATGGAGCAAGAAGAGAGAATATGAGCATGAAAAAATAAAATGCATTATCTAACACTTCAAAGGAAAATAGATGGGTGACGTTTTCAGAAAAGCACTGATCTCCTGTAAATAATATATATGAATGCAGAGTCAGAAGATTTGGTACACATAGCCAAATATATACCTGGAGGTGGCACAGGGCCCCAGGGTCCTGATTCTGGCACATGGAGCCTGGATAGGGGCAGCACGGTCTGGGCAGAGGCACGCAGACCCAATCCTGGTGCAGAGGGTCTGATCCGGCTCACAGACTAGCTCTGTGCCACTCGTTTGGGCTGCGGAACCAAAAGATTGAGCACCACTTTCTTGCACAGTCCAGGTAGTGGCATTATTTCCATAGGCAGAAGAATCAACACTCCAAGACTGTCAAACAAATCTCTTCCATGAGCAATTTTTGAGTTCTTTGATCCAAATGCACATGGTCATTGCTTAACATTTTAAACAGATTCCATTTACATAACCAGCTGAAGCTAATCTTGAGTAAATAGTACACAAGAAAATTATTCCTCTTGCATTTACAACCTATTTGCATTCTTTTTTGTATGGAACAGACAGTATGCAGCATACCAGAATTTTTTCAGTATTGAGTGAAACCAGAGATTCACAGGTTGGAGACCCTCTAAGTTCACAGTCTGATTCATGGAAGTGGAAAAAAGGCGAGTCTGCAAAAACAAACATTTTAAATTACTGCCAGGTGGTTTACTAGGAATTTTACATTTCAGTAGGGGTGTTAAATGTGATACCAGATCACCTGTCCTCATGCCAATCCTACATTTTAGCAATCTCTCCACTGAACATCATTAAGAATATTCATATGCTGTTATTGCTCTGTACATAATGATTGGCTGGGAGTGAGGGCAGATAGTGCAATACCTGACAGTCTCATATAAAGCACAGGGGTGATTGGTGCCTCCTGAGTCGGGGGGAGGGCAGTTTGGGGGCAGGCCAAAAGCCCCATATCTACTCCTATACTTCTGTGCCGCAGCTTAGTACTCCCCACCCACCCAACACGCCACCAGCCCGCATGTCAAAAAAACTGCCCTGTCCTGAGTGGTGCTGAGTCAGGGGCCAATCTCAGGGGGTGCATGTGCCCCCTGCCATGCCCCTCCTACCAGTCTCCTGTGTAAAACTGTTTTACTACTCCTCCTATTGTCTTCACTAGTACATGTACACAAAAATAAAAAGCCATACTTTACTCCCCTTTCTCAGTATTAAGTGGAAGCAAGAGGGACAAAACATGTAGAAGGAAAAGAAAAAAAGGGAGGAACTTTCAAAGTATATGGGAAGAGCAGAAGTACAACACCACAGCTGGGCGCCCAGAGTAGCTCCGATACACACAGCACAGCTTCCAGTTACATAGCTGCAGCAGCAGCAGTTCCCTTTCCCTCCTCCTCGCCCCCCCACCCCAAGTCAGCACCTGGGACAACTGCCCCGGTCATCCCACCCTAGCTATATCACTGCTGATCTGATTCACAAATGGCAATATGTTTTGGTTTGAGACTATTTGGCCCTGGCTCCTTGGCAGGTGACTAAGAACACTGTGCAATCTCATCTCATAACAGGGAAACCCAGAGTAATTCAGCCCTTGTGTAGAGATCATTTCTGATCAGCATACCAGCAAGTATGGTACAAGACTTCAAAAGGACAAGAGAGGAAGATTAAGGAAAGAAAAGAAAACATGGTAAAAATAAGGGATGGCATACAAACATAAGAAAAGCAACACTATACCACAGTGAAAATTCTACAACTCTAACAGGAATAGGAATCCAAAAATAGGACAACTGAACAACTGTATGTAAATGTGGTGAAGGAAAGGAGTTTGAAGAAAAGGGAAGAGAAAGTAGAACTGCCTAACTGTAGATGTCAATTAATACAAAGCATAATATAGTTTTAATCACGACAGTTAGCAGGAGTGATAGGCAAAAAATTATGAACTAATAATCTCCACCGTTTTGAAAGACTGAAGAAGGGAAACGAGAAAAGAAGGGATAAGATGGCATCTTCACATCAGCAAGAAACAAAATTAACCCCCTTTCTTATGTACTGTAAAGTGCAGGAATTTAAAGGCATCAGTGAAAATGCAAAAAAAAAATCTGTTGAAATAAATTTGCAACAAGGGGGCTTTAAGTTGTTGCTTGTCCTTGTTAATACATCTAGTAAGAACTGCGTTTGTGTTATGCATCTTGGTTATACGAGGCAAACAGAAGTGGTATACAGCTAGGTAATTCCCCATTTCTGCTTAAGAATGAATTGAAGATGGATTAAAAGGAAATCTATTTATAAAGCATAAGTTGAAAAAGACTTTAACATGCAGTTTCTATAAACAGAAAAAGATCAGGTTCTAAGTCAGCCACAGCAAAGTTAGCAGGAGGCTCTCAAAATACCACTAAGAAGTACAAGATTCATAGATTTTTAAGGCTAGAAGGGACAACGATGTTTCAATTTCACCTTGTACTTCAAAAAAAAAAAAAAAAAAAAAAAAAAGCCATAGTTTGTTTACCTTCTAATTCTTGCATCATTCACAATCTGCCTGAAGAGGCAAAGGGGTAACCACATTACACCAGAAGTATTTACTATGCAAATAAGCAACACTGCAGCTACTAGAAGTTGGATGACAGTTCTTTGGATGAAGATATCAGGCATGAACAAAGCAAAAGTCACAGATACTACCTGCTACAAATCACAGGGTAGAGAGAGAAAAAAGGACATTTAAAAATCCTGGTCTGACTCTCAAGATTCTTAGAACTACCAGGCTACAATACTCCTGGGGAACTTCACTACTATATCTGTACTTTAATAAACACAGCCAAACTTGCTTCAAATTGTTGCCTAGGTTAAGCAGATGACAACGTTATGAAACAAAAGTAGAGAATCCAACCAGAGGAGAAGTCATCCTGGACCTACAATATAGAGAGGAATTGACTGAGAATGAAAACAATTAGGGTAGGTTGAGAAAACAAGATTCTCTTTAGCCTTTTGACAGTTTTTCCACTATTGATGCCTGTAACCAGGGCCGTCGAGGGGCAGGTGGAGGGGGGAAATCAGGGCAAACGCCCCAGGCCCTACACCTTGAGGGGTCCCCACGGTCAGTGCAGCATAGGCCCCGCCACAGCCACCACTGCCAAGTGCCACCGGCTCTGCCGACTCTGGCCACTCGCCACCTCACTTGCTGCTCCAGGCCCTGCACAGGCTGATGTGCCCCAAGGCCCCCAACTCCTAGGGACAGTTCTGCCTGTAACTGTAGGATTTATTAACAGCTGGGAAACATACTAGTGTGCAGGTATTTTAGAATATGCTCAGACATCATTCTGTAGTTTGGTTAGTAAAAAAAAATTAAAAAAAAAAAATCAAAAAAAAATCACTATATTATTTCCATCATAAGGTAGAAAGGCCTTCTATTTTTGTTAGTTAACCCTTAACTATCATTTTTACACTTTCTGTTTTATACAGTGTTTTTCCTACAAGCTACCTCCAACCAGTCACTAAATCAGCATCTTCCAAACACATCTTCCTCCAAAGAATCCTAAGCAAGTCTGCCACCATTCAAGCACTGATAATGGCGGGGGAGGAACAGACAGAAATGGCAGATCCTTCAGGTAACTGCCTGGTTCCAGGTTTACATGTTCCTAAGTACAGCTGCAGCCCCATGACAAAGACAGCAATAAGGATAATCTGTTGTGGCTCGACCTGCCTCGTATCATAGAATCATAGAAAAAGAGGGCTGGAAGGGACCTCAAGAGGTCCCCTAGTCCAGTGCTTCTCAATCTGTGGGTCACAAGAATATATGAAAGGGTCGCAAACAAATTTTAAAAGCAGATTCTCCTTTAAAGAAGTAAAACATGGGAAACTGGGGCTTTTCCCTTGCACGCTGGCAGAGTTCCAGCCTTTGAAGGCTGCTTGGGGCCCCCCACTGCCCCACACACTGTGGGGCTGGGACCTGGGGGCAGTGGGTTGGGAGTGAGGGGCACTGCATCAGGTTTGGCCACTGATGTTTGCAAATGAGTCCCAGTACAAAAAAGGTTGAGAATCACTGCCCTAGTCCAACCCCGGCTCAATGCAGGTCCATCCCCAACAACATCATCTGAACCATGAAAATCGCACAGAACCCCCCTAGCAGTTGCCATCCAGCAGCCAAAGTAAAACAGCAGAAGCAATGGGAAGCTAGGATCACTGAAAAGAAAAACTTTTAGTGGGGTTTGAGTGATATAGGGCTGGGACTCTTGTGCTGTGGGAATTCCCACCTCTGCTTGCTTTGGCTCACCTGCCTCAGCTGCAAATAGACAGAAACACAAAAGCCTGGCTAAACTGAAAGAGGCCAGCTAATATTCTACTGGGTTGGAAAGGACCTCAGGAGACCACCCAGTCCAGGGATGGCCAACGCATAGCTCCGGAGCCACATATGGCTCTTCAGAAGTTAATATGCATCTCCTTGAATCTTTGCACAAGCACACGGTGGCCAACTTCCACAGCCGTTACATCATGTCATGCAACTGCTCGCGGCGAGCACATTACTTAGTTTGCACTCGGCTGTTTGGACTCTGGAGCCACGGGTTGGCCGCCCCAATCTAGTCCAACCATCCCCATCCCCAACTAGACCAACCCAGGACTAGATAAACCATTCCAGCAATCCCAGCATCCCAGAACCATTCCCAACTAAATCTTCCCAGCCAAAGCTTTGTCTACCTGGGTCTTAAAAACCTCCAAGGATGGAGACCCACAACTTCTCTGGGCAACCTGTTCCAGTGCTTTACTACACTGCTTGCGAGACAGTTTTCCCTAATTTATGACCTAAACTTTCCTTGCTGCAACCTGAGCCCATTGCTCCTTGCTCTGTCACCTGCCCCCACTGAGAATGGTGCACCTCCACCCTCTCTGGAGCCTTGGGGCAGCTCTTCCCTCCCTCACTGCAGTGAGGGGCAGCTTCTCGCACTGGCCCAGGCCAGCGTGTGTGTGTGTGGGGGGGGGGTGGTACGTATGTGTCCCTGAGTGTTTGCATGCCTGAGTGGGGGGAGGTCCGTGGGAGTGTGTATTGGATGCATATGTGCCTGTGTGTGTCTAGGGGGCGCGTAGCTGAGGAGCGGCCGGGCAGCCCCAAGCGCGCTGCTCCAGGCCCGGGGATCGCCAGGGGAGAAGTGCGCCCGTATCCCCGCCCCGGCCCGGCCCCGCTCACCGCCACCCTCGGC
>NW_005841870.1:1211103-1211763 GCF_000455745.1 Alligator sinensis
TACCGGTGCGGAGAGTGCAGCGACGAGGCCCCGGAGCTGTACAGGGACTATCAGCGCGGGGTGCTGCGCCTCAGCATTTGCGTGAGTCGGGGGCGGGGCCGGGGGAAGGGGGCGGGTCCTGGAGGCAAAGCTCCTGTGGCTCTCTGTTCCCCACTTCTCCGGTCCGGGCGCGTCCATTCTGCGGGTGGGGGGGAGTGTGTGTCACGCCCTGGCCCGCCCCAGCGCTGGGGCTGTTCTATCTCCCGCCTTTTCCAGGGGTTCCAACCCCAGCAGTGGGCTTTCCCGCCTTCCAGTGCCTGGGGGGGCGAGGAGTGATGCATTGTGGGAGGACTGGAGGGGGAGGATTGATGCACTGGGGAGTGCCTAGAGGACTGCCCATCCCCCACGTGCACCCATAACACTGACCTACTTCTCAGTGGGCAGTTCAAAATAGTCCTTGATTTTCCGGGTCCCGTTTTGAGCTGCTCCAGGTGGAATGTGTCTGTCCTAGGGACAGAGGACCCGAGCAGGGTGCAGGGCCTGGGGCAAATCAGCCTGTGCAGGGCCCTACCCCCGCACACACCAAATACGAAGAAGCCAGTGGCAGATTCCGGGGTTGCCGAGCGGCCGGACACAAAGCTGGCAGCAGTGGCACTCAATTGCTGTAGCCCCTCTCTCTGG
>NW_005841870.1:1211825-1214302 GCF_000455745.1 Alligator sinensis
CCACCTCCTCCAAGGATGGCCCTGCCTAGGGACACGTCCCCTGGTGCCCAGCCTGGTGGCCATACCCTGTGCCCCTGGGTCCGTCCCCCTGTTGTAGGCTTGAAGCTCGCCCAGGTGATAAAAAACGTTGGGTCATGCCTTCCCTTGCCGGGCAGGCGTCACCACCAGTTGGATCACGTGTGCCCTAGTCCCATGGGGAGGCAGGTGAGCTGGCAAGGGCAAGCCGGGGTGCTCAGATCCCCATGGTCACCTGCTGCACCCTTTGTTGGAAGTGCATGTGTTTCAGTGCATAGCCAGTGAGGGTTACATTCTTTTTTTCTGTCTTGTCAATCTTTTAACAAGTGTGCTTCATGTCTGTGTGCTCACAAAGTGGAGAGCTAGAAAGTGTTGCTGGTGCAGCTCAGCTGGCAGCAGCACAAGTGGGAGGTGCAGTGTAGATGGGGTGTGGGTGTTCTCACTCAGCATGGGCATGGCTGTCCTCTAGCACAGGCACAGGCAAAGTCTGGCCCATGGGCCGAATTGGGCCTGTAGTGGACTCCATTTCCCAGCAGCCCCTGTCCGTGTTGCTGCTGCCAGTTTCCATGGAGACCCCAGCAATGGTGGTATGGTGACAGTGCAGGGCCAGGGTTTCCATGGAGATGCGGGCAGAGCGCGTGGCTGGCCGGAGAGCAGCTCCGGAGCTTGTGGCAGTGATGGCATGGTTCGGAGCTGAGGCAGAGCTGTGATCTGCTGCCTGCATACCCTGGGCAGGGACAAGCAGGCAGCAGATCCGGACCATGCTGTCACCGCTGCAAGATCCCAGCCCTGGCCACGGAACAGCTCCCCGCTCAGCTGTGCACCCTGCCAACACTGCTAGGGCTGGTCTCCATGGAAACCAGACACAGCTACATGGGCAACGGCTGCTGGGAAATGGTCTCTGGTTGCCAGCTGGATCTGCCATTTTGCCCACCCCAGCTCTAGCATGTAGTCCCCTCCATGCTCTTGTACATGGCATATTTTCCTTATCCAATCTAGCCTCTGAGCCTCCACATTAGAGCCTCAAGCGAGCATTTGCGCATGCTTTTTTTTTTGGTTTAATTACTGTCCAAATTCACTTGCCAACTAAATCCAGAGCCAAATACTGTAGTTTCATGCATATATCCTGCGGGTTATGCACGATTTTACCAAAAAAAATGATGGGTGCAGGCTATGCAAGGGTGTGGGCTATGCAGGCGACTCCAAGCCAAGCGGCGGCTCCCCACTGGGCCCCAGTGGCAGCGCTGGGCCGCCTGCCGGGGCATGTAGTGGACACCCAGCAGCGCCTCCCCGCTGGGCCCGGGGGGGCCGGGCTGCACCACCAGGGTGGGGGGCAGGGGCACAGGCGGGCTGGGGGGCTGCGTTGGGGCCTCACCCTCCGTCTCCTTCTCACCCGGGGGCATGGTAGCCGCCGCCTGCTGGGGCATGTAGCGGACACCCAGTGATGCCTCCAGGGCCTAGCAGGGAGGCACCGCTTGGCTTGGAGTCCTCGCCCTCCTTCTCGCCCAGGGGCGCCCCCTCGCCCGGGGGGTGTGGGGAATACAAGGGGGTGTGGGGAATACACGGGTGCGGGCTATGCATGGATTATTTTTCGAAAATGCAATTTTCCACAGGTTATACATAGGTGCGGGTTATACCCGTGTGTGGGGTATATGCGCAAAAATACAGTAAACACTGTAGCCAGAAACCTGAAATTCATTACATAGTCTATAGTTGCCATTTCTTATAGCTTCTACTTGGCAGGCAGTCGCACAGGCTTCACGCTAGAACTTAAGTAGATGCATCCCACGGTTCAGGGTTCTTAATGCTTCACTAACCAGAACCATTGTAAGAATTGGTCTACCGTGTTGTGGGCGAGCTTGTCTTTCCTTCCAGAGCCCTTAGGCAAGTGATTATAGGCTGCCCAAACACTTAATGAAAATGTTTTTGGCTCTTCCTTCTGCCCATGCCGGCTGATACCAAGGCATGGATCCACTGATGGACGAGCTGTTTTTGCAGCAGGATCCAGAGAGTCTGTAAAATGGTATTATGATGTTTCAGCCTCAGTTTGACTCTTGGTTGGGAGCTCATTCATGGCAGAAAGACGGTATTCAAATATGTTATTACAATGACTGCACATTCCCCTCATAGAGACTGGTACTTTTAGGGCACTAATGGGATTGCCACTAATCATCCGGAAATTCTATACAAGGTGTCACAACCCAAAGTTGTGGTTTTTTTGTTTGAGTGTGCTTCGGCATCGCTAAATCATGTTCCCGCCAAAATTGCAGCTCTTTTGCACGGTGGAGTGTTCTGTTGCAACAGAGGACCCGCGTGCAGGAGCTTTTCCCGCCAGTTCTGTAGCTTTCTTTGCATAGTGCATTTCTTTTGCGTTATAGTGATGCACGATGCAAAGGAGTTCCTGCCATTTGTATTAAGATTCGAGCCACATTATTGGCCAGTCTTAATGTAGGCACACGTGG
>NW_005841870.1:1214625-1217393 GCF_000455745.1 Alligator sinensis
AACCGAGTTTATTAGAGTCCTCCACCGAGAACTCAAGCGGAGCTGTGCCTGGAAAGCTGACCAGCCTACACTGCAACCACCTGGGGTGTAAGTAAATAATCTTTTCAATCAACCATTACGCCTCCGTGACTGATTCTAGCTCGAGCATACTATACCGCACCGCGGTTTTCTCCAGCCCCGTGTGCCCGGGCTGCCAGCCACAGCCTGTGTGCACAAAGATGGGCCCCCGGCTCGCCCCGGCTCGCACATGGCAACCCAGATGGGATCAGGAGAGAGCTCGCACATGGCGATCCAGGCGGGATCGGGAGAGGGCCCGCACACAAGGAAGCAAACCTTCATTTGACTATGTGAGTAACTTTCCTTGTCCCTACTGTGCCAGGACATAAAACCAGGAAAATCATACCACCTAGACATGAATTTCTTTTGTCATCAGGAAGCTTCCTGTGCCAAACTGTTACACATCAATGGCAAGTCTGTAGGAGTGCACTGATAGAGATTTTTTGGGCCGATACCGATAGCCAGTTTCTAAGGAGGCATATCGCCTCATACTGATCTGATTTCTGATACACAGCCCGGCAGCTTGAACAGCAGTGTCTGGCTGGTAAGCCTGTTGTGGTGGAAGGGGAGGGGAGGGGCAGATAGAGGCCCGTGAGGGAGGGAGTGGGGCAGGGGCCAGGGCAGACACTGCCCACACAGGGCATGGTATGGAGCCGCGACTCATCTGGGGGTTGTTGGGGGGAGTCAGCTCCCCTGTGTGCACCCTGGTGGGGCATGCGCCTCCCAGACTTGGGTCAGGCGGCTGCAGCTGCAGGCTGGGGCAAGTGCCGAGCTCTTCTTGGCTGGGGGAAGTGGGGGTTGAGCTGTGCTTTGCTCGGGGCAGGTGGCGGCAGCAATGGGAGTGGGACAGCAGCCACCCCAAAATTTGCTGTTGCCTCCTCCACCCCCTGCCACCCACCCTGAGTGCAGCTTGGCCCAGCCCCTGCTGGGAAGAGCCCAGCACTAGCCCTAGCCCACAGCTGCCCCACCCTGTTCAGGTCCGGGGAGCATGCACCCCCCCCCCCCCCACCCCCCCCAGGGGGGGCCGGTAGCTTCCCCCAGCTCCCCTGGGGCCCCCCAGATGAGCCACAGCTCCGTCCTGCACCCTGCCCCGGCTGGCCAGTGCCTGCCCCAGCCCCACTTCTTCCCTCACCGCAGGGGCCTCAATCTGCTCCCACCCTCCACATGCCCCTACCTTCCACATGCCCCTTCCTTTCCCCCTCCCCTTCCACCACAACAGACTTACCAGCTGGACACAGCTCTCCAAGCTGTCACTGCTCTCCTGACCACGTGCATGTTGCAGCTGTGCACGTGCACGGGACATTTACTGGCCACATTATCAGGAAAAAAAAGCTGATTTCTGATATAGTCAATTTTCTTTATATTGATGCCAATCCAATATTGCAGGAGTTGTCAACCGGGGGTATGTGGAACGGTCCTAGGGGGTACATGTGTGCGGGCAGGGACAGAGCGCTGCCACCTACCACACCATGCTGCTGCCTCACAGGAGCAGGGGCAAGGGGAGCAGCACCCCTCTATGGACTGCACAGCTGCCACCCAGCCAGTTGGAGGCAGGGGGTGGCAGAGCTCTCGCGGCAACCACCATCCACTGTGCCATCCACTGTCCACCGTCTCATGCTGCTGCCTTGTGTGAGGTCCCCCCACCCCTCCCTGCCCTGTGTCTGACTGCCGCCACCAGAAGGGGTACAGTTCTTTAAAAAAGTTTGAAACTCCTGTGATATCAGACCGATGTGTTGGTGCAGATTACAAATCAGTTTGGTGTTGGCAAGTTATCTGGCAGTGCTGTTACGGAGGAGGATTGTGATATTTTTTTTTTTTTTTTTTTTTTTTAAATACCGTAGTTTGCCTCTAATATACATGTGTACCTGAAATAATGGCTGATTTTGCAGGAACGGTCTCTGCAAACTGCCCTGAGTGTCCTTGATGGCACTCAGTCATTGTCTGTTCCTCTCGAGGTACATAAGACCAAGAGCATTAGAAGACTTCTGTATGTACTGATTTGGACAATTGAAGACCTTATTCCCCAAGCCAGGGGTTGTCAACTGGGGGTACACATACCCCCAGGGATACTTAGAAAGGATGTAGGGGGTACGCGTGGGCGGGCAGGTGGATGGGGACAGAGCACGCCTCAGGGCATGGCATCGTCTCCCCTGGCGCCTTCCCATACTTTATTTCTTACCTGGAAGAGGGGGAGGGGCGCGCCAGGCGCCACCAGCCCCACACAGCACACTGCGGTGCCTTCCCACCCCCCACCTCAGCTCACTCTCTGTGCCTGCTCCCAGAAGCAGGGCTAGGGGGCAAGTGCAGTGGTGCCCCTCTGTGCGCTACACATGCGCCACCCGGCAGGCCAGGTAGGGGCGGGGCTCACACGCAGCAGCTGCCACCGCCCCACACCATTTTCCCGCGGCTGGTCACACGTGGCTCTGCAGGCTGCTGACGGGCAGCGCATGAGGTACAAGGCGCATCAGCAGCCCGCAGAGCCGCATGTGCGACCAGCCGCAGGAAAGCAGTGCAGGGCACGGTGGTGGTGTGGGGCAGTGGCAGTCGCCATGTGCGAGCTCCCCCCTCCCCGTCCTGCAATCTCCCCATCTGTCTGGCTGGCCAGGGGGCATGTGTGCAGCCCACAGAGGGGCACCGCTGCCCTGAGCCATTTGCTTGCGGAGCCGTGTGGCCCTGGAGCTGTGGCCCGGAGCTGTGCTCGGGGGGGCTTG
>NW_005841870.1:1217616-1222978 GCF_000455745.1 Alligator sinensis
CCCCCCAACTTGTTCTTTTTGGCCGGGTGGGGGGGGGGGGGGGTGTGTCTGTCTGTCTTTTTGCATCTTGTGTGTCTGTGCCTGTCTTTGTGTGTGTATGTCTGTCCCCTACTTGCCCAGCTGCAGCAGGCACATGGTGTCGTGCAGCTCTTGGGGCAACAGGGTGCAGAGTCCAGCCTGCAGCAGCAGCTGTCTCCACCCCGTGCACAGATCTGGGGGGCACTTGCCCCCTGGACCTCCACCAGGGTGCATGTAGTGGCAGGAACTGTAACCTACCTGGCAAAAAAAGATTTAATAATCTAATCGCATACACTGACCAGTTTCAAGATTGTGACACAGTGCATGTGACAGGCTAAAAGTAAGCTAACTCTTCCTATAAAATTATTTAGAGGAGAGGCAGGCTAATGCCATCAGGATTGTTGTGGCAATCTGTGCACTGAACAGTTTCTCTAAGGATGAGATTTCTTTCAGAAATGGGTGCGAGATGCTGTTAGTTTCAAGTCCAGTTCAGGCTTCTCTAATATAGTTCATATTGTAGTTATTGTAAGAGATTTTGTTAGTTTATTTAAAGATTTGAATATAATGTCTGCATTAGTTTTCTAAGGAGTTCCTTAATGATAATGGTTTCCCATCTCTCTTACTGGGACACTGGCAACTTATAAAATACACCTATTTCTGAAATTTTGTTTTACAGAACATTATGAGAAGTAACTAAAAGAGTTTTTCTGTTTTACTTCACTGTTCTGGTGTGCTCAGTGCATTTCACTTCTATCTGATCTTCATTTGTGTGAACATAGCAACAGAATACATGGGGAAAATGTAGCAGTTATGGTACATTAATTGAGATACTTTTTTTTTAAACAGAATAAAGTTAGTCTTGTCTTACTGTTTCTTAAAGGACATCCATTTCAACTCTAAGACTTTTTGATTGGTTAGGCTTGACATACTGAAAAGTAAGGCAGGTCTAGTGAAAGTCAATCACTTTGCCATTCCAGCAAGCTTTTTTTTTTCTTTTTTTAATAAAGTTGGGGGTGGAGGAAGGGAGAGGAAGGGCAGTGAAAGAAGGGAGAGAGGGAGACAGAGGATGACAGAGCATGGAGAATTTATATTTAGGATTGCTAGCTAATCATGGTCCAACATCTTGTATCTTTCATTTTGTCAAATCCACCAGTAGTGTTTTCTTTTTTATTTTACTCTTTATGCCACTATCATAACCACGAACAAGGAATTTCCTTTCTTCCTAGTTTGGTGGTCCAGTAGCAAAGTGGTGACTTTTCTCGAAGCAGATTCCAAAGACGGTGAGTGCTAGACGTGTGCCTAGTTTGGGGTTTCTTTCCAATATCGGCAGACTCCACAGTTTTGCACCAAAATCACTGCTACTCCGCAGATGAGTCCTGTCTCATTACATAGGTTTCACATGCTTCAAAATGCAGTTCAGTCTGTAGTTCAGTCCCTGGTATGAGACTGGGAAGCACTCCGCTTTTATCACCAATCTAAACTTTGAATTCATTGCTGTATACACCAGGCAACTGCTGTGGCTGCTTTTTCATACCCCAGCCTGTCTTTATTAGCTATATATTGCAAGAAGTATCAATTTCAGGAGCCTGTCCTTTTATTGCTTGTTGAGCATTAAATACTTATCTTCTCCAATTGACTGGAAAATGCCTCATCTTATTCATCAAAGGTATCATCTCTGAACCAAGAGTTCTAGATTTTTGCATTTTTCATCTCATTCACTGCATTTCAGTTGCAGTAATAAAAGACTCGTTTCTGCTTTTTCATTTCTCAAATATCCTACCTTATTTCATAATTAAGATTGAAATACCCATTCCATTTTAAGAACTGCTTTTGATATTTCCTGATGCACAGCTTTCAAACTTTTGTGGTACTTATATGCATGCTCATCTCCAGAGGTTTGCTTTCAAATATTCCTGATAGTGGGAAAGAAATGGAGTAATGTATGTGTATATTTTATTGTTTGTAAGGCTTTAAAAACATTTTTGGCTTTGAAAATAGAAGAACTTGTAAGTTCCTTGTAAGAAATAGAAGAACTTGTAAGACTGTTCCTCACTTTCCATCCGAGCTTATAACTGTTCCCTGTGAAACTTCAGCAAGAAAGCTTACTTAAGGAACAAGTAAGTTATAGAATAACTTGATACAAGAGTAATTTCTTTTGTTTTTGTTTCTTTCATTTTTTATTGCTTAGTGCAGCCTGCATATTTGTGTCTGATATTTACCCTATTGAGACTTTGAGAAAATTTGTAGGAGAGTGGCATAGCTTACATCCTTCCAAACTATATTTATAACACTATGTCTAATGTTGAAGAGAGAGCTTGGCCAAAAAATGGTATATAATCCTAAAGTTTTTTATAACTTTGATCTTGTACTTGAATGTTCTGATGTCAATAATTAAGCAGCATATTAAACTAGATGTTGTTAGGTCCTAGACTTTTTTTTAGATTGGAAAAAAAGGGAATAACTCCAATTGAAATATATCTGTTTTTGGGTCTCGACTCAGAGGAGATGGAACACAAGGCAAAAACAAATAATTGATGATAACAGACAAAGCTGACATACTCATCCTCTTGTTTTCTCACAGGTCCAGTCTAATAGATTACTTGCACAAGTCATAAAATAGCTAAATGCAAATATATATGCATACCTTTTAGAATTGGAGAGTTCAAGAGCTGTCTGAGGTCAAGAACAGTCATTGCAATAGAAATTGATTTTTGCAGGACTTGAATATGTACATTGCAAGGAATTACTGATTTTTAGTTGCTTTTTTGTGTAAGATTTAATGTGGATTATGAATCTGTACTACAAACTAGGTAAATTATTGATAAAGTATGTACTGAATGTTTTTTGTAATGGCTTACTATATTATTGTATGGTAAGAACATAAATATTTAATGGAGCTGTGTAATGGTAGGGTTCAGTGTCTCTCGGAAAAAAAATGCATTTGAGTAATATACAGTAGAACAAATGCCTGCAGTCATAGCTCTTTAGTCTTATCCCATCTCTATAAACTAAGATGGATCTTTGGTAATTATTTGGATGATGTAACCTCCAAGCAAACTCGGGAGTGCTGTTGCTGTTTCAATAGATAGCACTCATATTTCTGGCCCAATATTTAAACAGCTGATTTTAAGGTCAAGGGTTATACTTAAGAGAGCAAGCTTACTGGTGCTACACTAAAGCATCTATATTATATTGTTTTGGGGAGTTAGAACACATGGAGACAGTGTGATTTACTCCAGTGCTTACTATTTCAATCAGCCCTCTCTTTTTTTTAAAAAAACAAACAAAAAAAAAGGGGTGTAAGGTTTGTAATCATGCATCAATCCAAGTCCCTGATGTTCAGGACTTGATGTTAATTGGAAGTGTTGTCTTCTCACTATATTGGCTGTTTGCAGAAAAGCATCGTTTCACCCTCTAGCTGGGTAGTATGAACAACCAAAATACTGTAATGAAGTGTGAAATGTCATTTAACACCCTTCACATGTTTTCTTAAACAAAGAGAACATGGTTGGTCATCTGTACTAGAATTGTTCCTTTCAGCCTAAAATGTCCTAGCCTAAAGCTTTCTCCTTGGAAATATAGTGAGAGACTTAACTGTTTTGTGCAGCTATATGGGGCCTTCATCTTTAAGAGGTGATGCTCATGTGGAACCGAATGTAGATCTCATCTGTATACACTAGGTCCTCAGCACTGTTGATGTGTCTGCTAATGGAAATGAGGCAGTAAAGTTGCTTTGGGAGCACTCCATTGGTCACTTAAGATCTTAGTCTCTAGCATAAGCTTTGTGTAACTATGCAATGCCCCCTATATTTATTATATACTATATTGTATTTCATACATACATGTTAACTGTGTTCAGACCTGGAGAGAGAGGGGTAATTAGCCACGTTAATCTGAAATTAGGCAGACAGCTCTGCTTCGTAGCTGATTGGAGACAGATCCATTTGTCATCTGAATTGATGTCAAGCAAAGATGTGTCATCACCCCGGTTTTATTCTCTATTTTCTTACTGTGATCCTGGTTCTTGCTATGGACCAGATCCCTTCTGGAATCAACACTGAATAGATGGAGGGCTCTTCAGTATGGGATGTTTTTGCTCAAAGATGAAAGCATTCAAAACAACCATTCTTGACCTTCAGTATATAAATGACTGTATCATCCATGCATACACTGTGGAAAACCTCTAGACCTCACTGGATCTCTTTGCAGAAGCCTGCTAACTTTGGACGTCTCTGTCAACATCAAGAAGACTGAAGTGCTCTATCACCCCGTGCCAGATCATGAAGGTAGTCTCCCTTCTTCTCTCACCTCCCAAATTACCATTGAAGGAAAGGCCCTCAAAGTAGTTGAGCATTTCCCTTACCTTGGTAGCTACCTCTCTCAGAGCAAACATCATTTAGGAGATCCAGTGCAGAATCTGGTGCACAAGTGCTTTCTTTCTTCAGGGAATTGTTTTGGTGTGTTTTTATTATTTGCAGTCTCTGGAAAGACACCAAGATCCAGGTCTATGGTGCATCCCCCCCTTCCTCTGCAGATATGAAAACTGGGTGACCTATTCTTGTCATCTCAAAAGCCCGGAGAGATATCACCAACAATGCCTCTGGAAAGTCCTCTACATCAAACAGGAAGATTGCCACACAAATACCAGCATCCTTGCTGAAGCCAATGGGTTTCTTTATACATGCTCAAAGGTGTGAGGTGGGGGGCACTTTTAATTAGAGTGGCTCTGTGAGTTGCTCTAATTAAAGCACCTACAGTATCACATATTCAGCATCCTGTGTTTCAAAATGGCAGTGGGGTGCTTTAACTAAAGCTCATTTGAACTTTATTTGAAGTGCCCCCACTGCAATTTTGAAGTGTAGGGATGCTGAATACATGTGACAAGGTAGCTACTGGAGCATGCTAATTGGCATGCTTCAGGCTGGATGTCCAGCAGATGTCCGGTGTGCCCAAATTTACCAGCATTTGCCAAAACACCAGATCTGAAACAAAACTGAAGCCTCCGAAATGTCACAACCCAAAGGTGTGGTTTTTTTTTTTTGTTGTTTTGTTTTTGTTTGTTTGTTTGTTTGTTTTTGTTGTTTTGTGTGTGCTTTGGCACCACTGAATTATTTTCCCGCCAATTTGTAGCTTTCTTTGCAGTGTGCATTTCTTCTTTGCAGCACAGAAATGCACTTTGCAAAGAGTTCCTGCCATTCGTATTCAAATTTGTGCCCCAACATTGGCTAGTTCTAAATTATTCCCACTTGGCGGCTAGTGATTGGCTTGCTAGCCGTATAAAAAGCTTGAGTGGTTTCCGCCCAAGTTGAAGGACTCCACGAACACCAGGAGGAGGAGACTTCAC
>NW_005841870.1:1223205-1256985 GCF_000455745.1 Alligator sinensis
GCGACCATCTTCGGTGTAAGTAAACAATCTTGAATCAACCATTAAGCGTCCATGCCTAATTCCAGCGTGTCGCCTGTTCTCTCCGACCCAGCGTGCCCGGGCTGCTGGCCACAGCCCGTGCGGCGCAAAAAAGGGCCCGGATCGCTCCTGGCCCCCACACGAAAGTAAACAAAACCATCCAAAATGTTTCAGACAGTTTTGTAGTTTTGGAGCTGGGCTTGCAGGGAAACAAACTAAGAAGAGTAAGGGGGAAGAGGTGGGGAAAGACTTCTCTGACATTGACATCTGTAGCTGGCTAGTGTCTGCGATCTGTCCCTGAGGTCCCTTCCAATCCTAGTGCTCTGAGGGAGGGATGGCAGCCTGCTGTCATCCTGCGCTCCAGTCAGGAGGAGTCTGGTACAGCCCCGCAGGCCTCCCAGGGGGCTTGGGCCCCCAGATCTGTGCGCAGGATGATGGCATGGTGCCACTGCTGTCTGGGGCCAGTGGCAGCACCAATCTTCCTGGTGCTTGGCACAGGTTGTGCCAGCCCCAGCCAGCAGCGGCAGCCTGCTGTCATCCCACACGTGGATCCGGGGGCCCGTACTTCCCGGGAGGAGTCTGGCTCATCCCCGCAGCTCTCCCAGAGGGTGCAGGCCCCAGATCTGCGTGCGGGATGACAACAGGCTGCCGCTGCTGGCAAGTGATACGAGTTTTGCTTTGAACAGTTTTAGGTGTGGTTTCACAGAAACCCCTGCACCTATCTCCTTGAAACCTGGCAGGCTTCGTTCTTTCAGAAGGGGCTACCATACCTGCAATTTGCATCTGAATCAGACAAGACATGAATTTTAGTGATTTCCCCATTGTAGCCTATGCCTGAATCACCAAAACAGCATCGAAACTCCAAAACAGACTCAGCTGAATGAAAATGGAACAATGATCCAAAACACCGAAACAAATCACTGTCCCTCCAAAATGGCTGAATCTGAAACCGAATCAAAATGTAGCCATCTTGCACAGCCCTATTGATTACTACTCCCTGAGCCCAGTGCTCCGGCCAGTTTTTTATCCACCTTACAGTCCATTCATCCAACCCAAACTTCCTTAGCTTGCCTGCAGCAACGTTGTGGGAGACCATAGCAAAAGCCTTCCTAACATCAAGGTACACCACAGCCACAGGTCTCCACACATACACAGAAATATTCCTTGGAATATACGTGCCTCCCCCATTTCAGTGGAGTAAGCCTGTCAGCACTAAACATTTCTCTAAATGCCATATTTAGTTTGCCGTGGTAATAATAATTTTCACCTGACACGAGTAACAAAGACAGCAGAGCCTTATCTTCTGTTCTGTATAATTGGAAGAAGCTAGTGGATTGGAAGAAGCTCGTGGCTGTGCAAAATTTTGCCCAGTGTTTTGTTTTGAAGCTGTTTCGAGCTCGAAGCAGCAAAATCGAAACAAAACAAAAGGCTTGAAAACAACTTTGAAATGAAACAAGGGCACTCGTAACATTTTGAGTTTCAAAACTGGGCTTACCTGGCTTTAACATCGGTCCCAGGTGGCAGTGGCAGCCTCCTCTCATCCGGGGCACAGATCTGGGGGCCCGCACCCCCAGAAGGGCTGCTGGACTGTGCCAGACTCCTCCCGGGGTTGTAGGCCCCCAGAACCGCTGCTAGAGGAGAGGAGGCAGCTGCTGCCAGCAAGTGTCAAGAGTTTTGCTTTGAATAGTTTGAGGTGCAGTTTCCCAGAAACCTCTGCACTTATCTCCTTGAACCTTGGAAGGCTTCATGCCCTCAGAAGGGGCTATCATTGCTGCAATTTTCAACCAAATCAGGTAAGAAATGTTTAGGCATTTTCGTGATTCCCTATTCCAGTCTGTGGGTGAAACGTTGAAACGGTGAAACAGTTTTAATTAAAGAAAATGGAACAGTGCTTCAAAATGAAACGACCAAACAAAACACTGACCCTTCGAAATCACGAAATGGAAGTCGAAACAAAACGGTGCTGTTTCACACAGCCCTAGTAGATAACAGTACTTTATATTTCAAGGAAATTATGTAAAACTAATCCAGTTTATTACCAGCCTTTGAAGATGGTTGTACATTTAAAATAAAAATTGAAGGTGAGCAGATAACTTTTTTTTTTCAAATTTCAAAGTTGATTAAGGTCAAATGTAAAAGATGGTGATGTTCTGTGGAGCAAATCTAATGAAGACTGGTTGGATTCAGTGATGTTAAGATTGTAGCTTTCTCAGGCATGCTAAGTATATTGCATGACTGCAGATTGTAGATTCAGTTGACTGTGTGGAGATGCGATTATATCAGGAAAATTAACTAAGGGGCTTCAGTATTTCATTTTCCCTTGGGTAGTTAGCAAAAATCTTAAAAAAACAGTGTGTAAGTAGTTTCTTACATCTTAACTGTTCTTACAGATGTACAAGCAGTAGTGCTGTCAACATTTGTAGAGTTGCATCATTCTAACTAAATTTAAAATCCATGTTGTTAAACTAGGGTAGATGTATTAAACTGAATTAGCTTTATTTAAATTGATTTAACTTAGTTCATGCAAACTTGTTTCCCTCAGGATTAGATTAGCAGCAGTTATTTTGGTATTAGTACCAGAAAAAACCGACAGATTAAGAAAATATTGCCTCTTAGGAATCTTTAACCGCTAATATAACATAGGCTCATTTTGTTTGCAAACCTGAGCTGAGTACAGAAAGTTTGTGCAGACTGAGCCACTGACAAAATAGCAGCAAAGGACTTTGTCTCAATACAGTTCAAACCTCAAGTAGTCTAACTGAAAAATAAGATTTATTAGGAATGAAAGAAGTTCTTATATTTACAGGATGGTGGAGAGGAAGTGATGAGTTTCTGTAGCTAGGACTTCTTGAAAACTAGTCTGTCAGCATTGTCAAAGTTCCTGGACATGACAGCATTTTTTTTCCTTGCTAATCCTAATTCTGACACGTTATATTCCTAATTGTGCTTGGTGATGTCAAACTGGAACACTTAATTTGATACCATGTTGGTTGTGTAGGCATCACTCCATCATTAATTAATATATGCTGCTCACACAAAGGCTTTGCTAAAGCAGTGGCCGGTGTAGGCTTCACCAGCAAATCTGACCAATACATTAACTCACATAAACAAAACTTGGCCTGTGAGCCAGATGTGCATTCCTACCAAGAGATGGGAGGGGGAGATGGCTGTGCACGGTAGGATAATCCAGTGCCGGGATGATAAGGCTGGAATGGAGACACCCAGGGCAGAATGCAAAACAAGCCACTGGTACAGGATTGTTGAGACATTCATGTAATTTGTTTTTATCATTTTATAAAGGAGAATTGGAAAGTAGGGCAACTTTTGTAGTGGCCTGGGGGAGCCTGCGTGGTGTTGTGCCAACTACGTTGTGATAGGTACAAATGCCTTAACTCCTGAGCTGATTTATTTGTTAAACCAAAACATGTTAGGGCCGTTCTTGTAGACACTAAACCTAGCCAAATCTTTGCCACCAAACTAAGCCTGTGGCCATTCTTTGAGACAAAATTAGGGTTAGGATCTCCTGGCTGTGACTTTGGCTAGTACTGCAGTTCTTGAGACTTAACAGCAAAGATGACACTGATAACCCCAGACAACAGGTTTATTCGTAGCCTGCAAAAACTGGAAAGTAGAAAATCCACGGTTGTAATCAAAACTGTTGTTTACATATGTATGTTCCCAGCAGCCGTCTCGCAGAATGAGCTGGGATTCTGTATACCTGGGCTGGGTAGGATGTGATTGTCTGGTATTTCTAAACTCTGTTTTAAAAACTCTTAAACTATGTGTGCAAGTTGTTAGCCAGCTGCATGCTGCTTGTATCCTGGATGCAGACTGTCAGTTGGTTGACCTTGTGCGGAGTCTTTCTGTACTCCCTTATTTTGGCTCTTTCATCTTCTGTCTCTCGTTCCAAATGGAGAAGCTACTTTTAGCTATCCAGCTGAGTCCAGGCTTTAACAGTCGGAGGTGGGGATTTCTAAAGCTGGTTTTGTGCCCATAAATAAAGGGTGGGGTCACATTGCATATTCCAGTCAAGCAGCTACTGTGTTCAAAGGCAAGTCCTTTTGTTTCTGTCTCCAGAGCTTTTTGTGAAGAAATGTGTAAAAAAGTTTGGAGTTTTCTTGTGCTATATCAGCCTGAAACCTCAGCATATGGAAATTACTGCTTTTCAGATATGTTTTCACAATTCTCCTTTAGAAAAATGAAGCGAGACGTTGCCTTTAATTATAACAGTAATCTCTTCCACAGTAGATTTTACGCTCTATTAAACGTTCCAGGTTTAGTCTTCAATTAATTGTATCCTTTCTTCCATCTCTGACTTTAATTTCAAGCCTATAAAGCTGCTGGTTAATTGAGTCAATTTTTGAGTCCATTACCTCTAACTCTTTCATGATTCATATTTTCTTATATCAGTCTCTTTTCTGCTTCAAAATGTGGTTCCTCTAGAGCAGCGGTTCCCAACACGGTCCCTGCAGGTGCCATGGTGTGCCCCAAAGTTTATTCAGGTGCCCACATACACTTTCACAATCAGTAAAAATCATTATTCCAACAAAAAATGCTGTCACTGCTGATTTGAACTCGGAACAGCAACACTTTAATTTTTTTTTCACAGGCTGTACACAATGGCTGCCAAAATGAGACTGAGTCAGTCTGACTGAAGCAGTGACGGAGTGGCACTTACTACTCCCTCCCCAAGTGAAACTATGTGCATGTACATATCCAGGATTCTAAATTTTAATATTCATATTGGCGCCCGCTGCTTTTTCTTTTAAATTTGAATGTGCCCTTGCGTACGTAAACAGTGGGATCCCCTGCTCTAGAGCTTAGCCAAAATAAGCTGGTTGACTCTGTGCAATGTCTAACATTAAGCTTCCTGTCTAGATGCATGTGCATCTATCTTAATTTATATTCCAGTGATTTTGGAGTCAAGTTGCTGCTGACCTCAGCTATTTTTTAAATCTCACGTCTTCCAACAGTAACATAGTTATAAAGGGAAACAAAGAAACTGAGTATGGACACCCAGGAATCCCTACCAGGCCACAGGGATCTTGTTTCATCCTACAGTTTTGTTTGTGGACATGATGTCTCGTGCCACATTTTGACTGACTGAGCGTTTCTTGTCTACCAACAAAGACAACGTGTCTTGTACATAAATCTGTTTCCAAGAGTAAAGCTGGGAACGCACTACTAAAATACAAACTCAATACCTTTATCTTTTATGCCTAAGAAGTTAATATGAATCTAAAGATAAACCAGGAGGGCTTGGGGTGGGAGGGATGACATGGAAAATGATTTGGGGAGGAGAGGGAAAGTAATCTTCCTCATATGAGTGCAGCGACTGTGTCAAACTAAACAAAGAGCGGATGATTTTTCTAAGCAGATTTTGTTTACTTACTTTTTCTTATTTGTTAATTTTAGAAATCCTGCCAGAAACCTGTGGACAAGTATATTGAGTATGACCCTGTTATCATCCTGATTAATGCCATTTTATGCAAAGCACAGGCTTACAGACACATTCTGTTCAATACGAAGATAAATGTAAGTTGCTGGATGTTTTCTTCCTCTTCTTTTGTTTATCAGATATGCAAGTCATACCATAAGTTGTTGGGAATCATGATGAAAATAAGATTTGGCGGCTATTCTGAGTTTATTTGCCTTTCTCCTTCCTTTTCATAAGTGAGGAAATTTAATTAGTATCTTGTTTTCAGTTCTAATTAAGAGTCTAATGTTGTAAATTAATTATGTGGAATCCAGAATTCTGTAGCTGTTATGAGATCTATGGTCTGGATAAAATTAAGCAAAAGCAGCTGCCATAATATATATTGGAGATATTCCTAGCTCCCATTGGTTGAGAGAGGTTCTGTAAATTGCCAACTCACAACTTTAAAATTCCACTTGAAAACATTATCTTTTATAATATTGATATTGAACTGATTTTTAAACAATGCTAACATTACTGTACTAGAATACTTGGTACCAGTATTGACTTTTTGCAGACCTTCTCCCTTGTAATAAAACATATCACAAAAATTATTATTTTGGATAAAGATAATAATAGCTCATAGGGATCACTGATGCATAAATTCTCTGCAGAAATTGCTAAAAAGCAATGACTGTGTCCTTAGCATTACTGAGGGTATAGTGTAGCTTAAAGCATATGCCTTTATCTGGCAGTTAAAGTTCTGAGTTTCTTTTGTGCTTCAGAGAGAAAACACAATAGGAAACTTAGGAAGTCAAGCTTGGGTAACTAAGTTGTGGTCTCAGGCCTAGTCTTTGCTAGCACTTCTGCCATAGTCTGCCACTGTATGTGTACATCCCAGTGTACCTGGTGGTTCTGCACAACTCCACTCAGCAGCTGTGCTACCAGAGCACAAAATACATCCTGAACATAGTGTGGTAGCCAGCAGAAGGTGCTGGAGTGTCTCTTCTAATGTTTCTCAAATCTTTTTAGACTCAAGGCACCTCTCCATAACTTTTTTTAATTGAGTAGCACCTATTTCAAACCTAAATCTATTGAAGTGCTCACCTCCTTCTAGAGGGGACAGATAGTAGGAGTAGGGCAGTGGTCAGGCAGGGAAGAGCTTGAGTTTGCACTTACCTCCTTATAACTTGTGGCATCCTTCAAAAGATCTTACAGCATCCCAGTGTTCCCTGGCACCCTGGTTGAGAATCACTGGTTTATGCACATCTTCTGCTGACCACTGTACTGCAGCAGAAGCCTTACATGACTCAGCAGAAGCAGTTTAACTTCACCGGTGGAAAAGAGAGTTCTGCCACCCCAGAAGAGTTTTGAGAGTCAGTGCATTTGGTAGTGGAGACTATGCCTCAGTAAGTAATCTTGGACTGACAGTTTCCAGATGAGTGAGAGGGCTGAGGGAGGAAAGGCAGTATAGCTTAAGCAATAATGTCAGGTCTTGGCAATTTTTTGCCATTTTAGCTCCATCAATCAGGAGTATGGTGAGTGGTCTGTGACAGAGACAGCTTTGTTGGATAAAATGTCTATTGTAGATGTAGTCACGCTAGCAGAACTGTGCTTTTGCTTGTTCACTTTATCTGAGAGAGGGGGCAATAGTAAAGCACAATTTTGTTGGTATATGTTGGATCTACATTAAGAGCTTTTGACCAGTGTGGTGTATTGGTCTTGATATGCTAGCAGAGTTTACCAAGGGTAGACATGGCTTAAGACTTTTGAGAGATGTAAGGCAACTACAGCTGAGGACAGACTAATGATGCCTCGCTTGAGGCTTCTGGATGGGCTTGTCTACATACTGAAATTGCACTGGTCCAACTTGCACTGGTTCATCTAAGCCAATTTAAATTCCATGCATGGACTCATATGACTTAAACCTTAACAGTTGAAAGATAAATTGATAATTTACAGCTTCAAGTCAAAAGTATATACTTAGTTTTTAAAGGCTGTAAAAAAATTTATGCATACAAGTCTCGCTGATTTAACTGCATCAGCATGAGCATCACACAATAAATTATGATGGAACTACTTTGTGTGTAGACCAGGCCTAAGGAGGAGTTGTTTGTGTGCCATTGGTTACCATCCCTGTACTAGAATTCAGGACATTTTTCTTTACAAATGTAGACTGCTTTTAAGAAATTGCCTGATTTCACGTTGCTGAAATCTGCTACAAATAGGAAACAGATCTGCAGGGCTTCAATTTTTGTTACTACTTACCGTAGCAAGAACATCATTATTTGAAATCCTGTTGTATTAGATATTGCGCAAACAAATCAGAAAATGTGGTTCCTGCCCCATAGAACATATGCTTGTCTTCTAATATGTCTCCGTAGTATTTTCTCTTTCAGTTTCAAAATAATATGAAGTCCTTTAAAGCTTGAAACTAAAGTGTATCCCATCTGAATCCCTATCTAAACCCAAGATCTCCTCTTGTTTTAATTCATGTCATGATTACAAACCCTCTGAATTGTTTTTGGTTCTGGCAGGGAAGGCTCCTATAGCAGCACCTTTGTGATGTCCAAAAAAAGGATAATGGAAGTGTGGCCTCTTTGATCAAGGCTCTCTTCCTCGCATGCCTTCCAAATTACACATGCTCATTTTTTCCGACAAAATGTTTATTCCTAGAAGTATTTCAAATTATATGAAACTGTGAGTGAATGAAACTTTCCCTCCCATAACCCCTCCATCACTTATGTGTCACCAATGGGGATCCATGCCCTAGATTTCAGTGACTGGCCCTGCCTCTCAATTCCTAGCTCCTCTACAAGCCCCATGGGCCACACAACATGGGTCTGGAGGCCAGATGCAGCCTGTGGGTAATAAATTTGACACCATTGATTTAAGCAAATTCCAGATGAAAAAACATTTTCCAACAATGATAAGCAAGCCAGAAAAAAAAAAAAAGAAAAAACAACAGCTTGATATTTGGGTCCCTGATTGTATCCCCATCACTGACAATTAGAAAATTCAACCTTATTCATAAAACAGGAAAAGTTTAACATGGAAACATACTAATAATGGACCTCTTATGCTTTTCTCCAGTCCAGTTTTTCAGGGGACATTTTACAATATGCGAGAGACCAAATTATATTTGCGTTGATCCCCTTTTCTCCCTCCCAAACATGCTTAGGCTATGTATACACTTCAAAGGGTTGATTGGTTGCTATGTCTATAGTAGCAAACACCCATGGTGCAAATGAAGTTTGTGAAGGTATAAACCAATTAAACCAGTTCGCTCAGCTGAAAAACTGCATTTACTGTAGGCCTCCTTTAGGGATGACTGTATAAGTTAAGAGTGTGTTTGTTTGTTTTTAACACCTAACAATGCTGGTAAAATTCTCTTATGCAAATCAGACCTTGTATATCTTCTTTGCCCAAATCTGCTCATGCACTTTCCAAACCTCTGATTGGTCTGTAATATTAAACGGGCTAGCTTGTTTAAAATACTGTATGCTAATGTAGTAGTAGACCTGAACAAGCCATTTGCTTATTCCCAAAGCAAAAATGATAACGTTGCAGAGCCTATAGGTGCTAAGCATCTTTCGAATTAAATGCTAAGTGCTTAATGCTGATTCTGTCAACGTTCTTTTATGTACCAGATTCATGGGAAGCTCTGCATATTTTGTTTGCTTTGTGAAGCTTATGTCAGGTGGCTACAGCTACAGGATTCAAGCCAAAACATAGATCCTGATGACTTAATCAGATATGCCAAGGAATGGGACTTTTATAGAATGTTTGGAATAGCTTCTTTAGGTAAGAATTGTGATTACTTCATATAACTATCAACTGGTCTTTTAGCCAGCCCTTAGTTTTATTGAATCTTGATCTTTTCAAACTAAATGCATTGAAGAAATTACAAGTAATAATTGATGTCATGTCCTTCCCAAAAGAGGTGGTTTAGTGATCTCTGTATACAGTCTAAAACAGTTTTGTAGCCTTTCAGGGGGAACTGGCATTATGTCTTCATTTTTATGTTGATTCCTATTTTTCTTCAGTGCCAGTTCTGACTGACATTACCTTACGATGAGGAGTCTACTGAAATCAAGGAGGTGGCCAGCAAATTTCACAGGGAGATCCCAGGGCCAGTCACCATTTTTATAGGCTGAGCGTGCCCCCTCCCAACCCGCCTCTGGCTGAGAGGCCCCAGCAGTCCCGCCCCTCCCTGGAGATTGCCACATGGCCCAAAACTGCAGCATAATTACCCCGATTAAGCCCTGGGAAGCCATTAATCTATGTATTAGTAAGCATGGTAATTAATCAGGGTAATTAAGCCACAGTTTCAGACTGTCCCCAAGCAGTGAGCTCTGCGCTTTTTGGTGGCCTCACTGGAAAAAAAAACAAACTACAGGTACTCCTCACTTAACGACTTACCTGTTTAACGACCGTGCGGACTTACGACCAGCAAGAACTGGTCATAAGTACGAGCACTTTGGGCTTTGAAATGGCAGCGCAGCATCTCAAGCCAAAGCACGCAGTATCAAGGAGCGGCTCCTCGCTTATCAACCAATTCGCTTAATGGCCTAGTCGCAGGAACGGAAATCGGTCGTTAAGTGAGGAGTGCCTGTAACTTACTGGCAAGTAGTAAAGCCCTGCAGTCTTAGAGCACAAGGGGGAGGGCAGATGGGGAAGACAGGGCAGGGACCTGGGAAGAATGCCTGCTGCAGGGCACCTCCATGTGCCCTCCCCAATGGGTGGCATGGCTAGGCTGGACCACCTGCCTCCAGTGCAGCACAGCCTGCAGACACCTGGGTTCTGCCTCTGGTTTAGCGGCCCTATGCTCTGCTGGACCCAGGTATCACACTCAGCATGGGTTGGAGGCCCTGGCAGCTCCTCCTGCGCCACCCTGGCTGCTCCATGCTCTACCTGCTGTTGTGCCTCTGGATGCTGCTAGCTGAAAGCAAAGTAGGAACTGGGATGCTGGTGCTGTGTCCTTGCCCCAAGTCCTGCTGCAGTGTGGAGGGATGCAGCAGGTCCTTCCTTCTGCTCACCTTGGGTTGATTGAAGACAAGCTGCTTATGCCCCACTCCATTCTGCTGCCGCCCTGACCTGGCTGTCAGGGTCTTGGTAGTGCTGCCACCCCTTGCAGCCAGCTTCACCCATGCCCTGCCCCACCTCTGCACCTCCTGTTGTAAGCAGCTCTGCCCCACTGCCCCCTTCACCCTCTTCCCCATACTCCAAGACTTCAGGGCTTGTCTGCTTGCTGGTAAGTTTTTGTTCTTTTCAGTGAGCACTGGTTTATTTGTGAAGCCTGTACTTTTCTGTGGAGCCTGCCCGAATTTGCAGTTTCCACTAAAATCGTAGAGTTGCGATTTTGGTAAGTCTGTACTTATGACAAAACACACATCAGTGCTAGGTATTGAACCATCAGAAGATGGCAGTATTGAGAATGTTTGGTCTGAATTGTTATCTATTTATATGGTTTTGATTATAAGTAGTAACAGATAGATGTACCTTAGCCAAGAGACTGGCACCCAGAGTACTAGCAGCTGGCTGAATTTTTACGTGAGAAAAATTGGTTGGTTAAGAAAAATGTTTTGTCATGTGCTTTGAATCTTACTTGAACTGGCCCCTAGTGGTCTTTCATCATGTGAGAGCATCATCCATCCAAAAATACTCCTCCTAGACCTAACCTGTTCCAGAATAGCTGTCAGTTGTTACAGTTTCCTGTTTGTCACATTCTAGAATCATTAGAAAAGTTAGGGAAATGTTTTATCAGTTCTCTTTTGCTAGCTTGTTTAAAATGGGATTGAGAAAAGGCTAGAGTCACACCTCATGCATGGCTGAATACTTATTCTTTTGCTGCAGAGGCAGCTAGCAGATGGAGGCATGAGTTTATTGCATATTGATTTACTGAAAAGTTTATTATTCCTAGAGGTGAGATGACAGTGAGGATGCTGCTGATGAAAATGAACAGTAAACAGGAAAAGCTGTACTAGCTTCTGAGCCATAAATAAATTATTTTTTAAAAGCAAACATTTTGCCAAAGAGTCAGTGGCAAAACTAGTTTGGAAGAAATGTTATTTCCAAGCATCAAAAATTATATTTAAAACACTTGAAGGTGATAAGTGGATCTTTAGTTGTTAAAAAAGTATATTCAAATCTTTTGTGGTACCACTGTCTAGTTTGGACCCATCCATTAGAACCATAAAGCATTCCCACAGTTTTGCTTCATACTTTCAGCTCTTTGGGGTAGCAACACCAGAAAAAACATAACTTGAATTAATCCTTTGTCCTCATCCTCCAGTAAGTGTTTCTGTAGATAGTTTCTTGTAAATGAAGCTCAGGTCTTTACTATTATCATCTCACTTTTCCATCATCAGGTTTTCATAAAATTATGGTAAAATTGCCTGAGCTCATGTTTTCAGCAGCAACTCCTCCCTTGCTGTCTTTGGGAAACTGTTCTTACAGTGAGTTACTCCATATCTTACTAGCACAGGAAAGGCTTGGTAGTCTAGCAGTGTTTTTTTGAGCCTTTACTAATCTTCCATAGAATATCAGTATTGGTGACCTTGGCTTACAGCTTAAAGACTAAATGAAAAAAATGGTCTTTGGGAAGAAAAAGTAGAAATAGAGGACATTTTTCACATTGAAGTTTTCCTGTGATATGGATTTGTCATAAACGCCGTAGATAAAAGTGGCTGGATCCTTTGAATAAGATTGGACTGGATTGGTTTATGGGAGTAGTAATTTAGCAAGGCAACTATTACTAATAAAGATAAAGTGGGGGAGGAGGAGGAGAACATGTTTATGATTCATCTATAACATTTTATTAAAATAGTCAAAAGCTCATTTGTAGTTGGTATTTATTACACTGAGATTAATTAGGAAAGAATTTCATTTGATGCTTTATGCTGTTATTTTCTTCTCCTCTCCATTGTCCACTCAGAGCAAACTGCATTTTTGGTTGGCATTTTTACTGCCCTATGGGTAGCCAGGCCTGAGATGCTGAAAACAAAGTCTGACTTCATCTTACTTCTGAAAGCCCTGCTGTTGTCTAGTTATGGAAAACTTCTGCTGATTCCAGCTGTTATTTGGGAACATGACTACACCCCTTTGTGTCTCCATCTCATAAAAGTATTTGTACTGACATCTAACTCGCAAGCAATTAGAGGTATTTTGCTTTTGTTGTATTAGTATAATATCTCTGTTGCAAATGTTATTACAACATGTTATTTTAGAATATCTTTTCAGTGATGCTTTTAAAAATCAGATATAAAAGAGATTCTTATGTGTGATTGCAACAGTCCTTAGCCTAGAATTATCACATTGGGCCTTTCATTGTGGAACTGAAAACATTAATGAAAAAAACCTTATCTTGCAATCACAGTTTTGAAACTAAAAAGAGATCCATCAGTTACATGTTTTGAAGCAACTCAACATGGGTTACTAGAACATAAAAGTATAATTAATCATTTGTGTGGGGATTTTTTTTTGTAACTACAATTTGAAAATTGTATATTGACTTAAGAATATTTTCTAAGCTATGCATAGACTGTTTAGACAGACTTTTTCTGTGCAACTGTTCAAGTGTATATATTGATATAAATCCACAAACAATTTCTATGAACTTTTAAAAGGCTTTTGGTCCAAACTGTTTATACCAGTGGTGCTAAATCTCCAGCCTCTGGGCCAGATCTGGCTTGTATAGCTATGTTATCCAACTCGTAGAGCTCCCAATGGATCCAGAAATTTGGTGGCAGTAGAGCAGTGGTAATTAATACTGCCACCACTCCCCTGTTGTCAAATTTCTAAGCATGTGGGGCTTGGGCCACAGATGCAATCAGGGTGTTTAATACACCCTGTTGAGTTGGGGCTGCACACCAGGCCAGACCCGCACACCAGATTGGGCCTGCAAATCAACCCCACACCCCTCATCTAGCCCACAGAGAAAAAAGGTTCTGTACCACTGGTTTATTTTTGGGACAGTAAAAACATTATTGGAAAGATTGAACATTTTGTTCTGTTTTCTTTTGCAGTTACATTGAACTTAAGCCGAAAGTTTGCTTTGTTGGCCATCCTGAATGGATTGCTTTTCGAAAGTGGTGTTGTCTATTTGTTCCAGAGAACGGGATTGAATGTCTGAAAAAGCAGTCCAGCATCCACTTGCTAAATCTTCAATTATTTTGAAGGTCTAAATTAAAATCAACATGGTTATCATTCTCAAAGGATTACCTTCCTCCAGCAAACCCAAATCATTGCTTTCATAATGTGATAAAGAAAATCGTTGGATAACAAACATTTTCATTGCCAGCAGTTGGCTGGAAACAGTTCTGGAATTTTTAGTTTTAATTCCTTACACAAATACAGCTTTTGTATGTGCTAAACCATAAAACTTGAGTCTGTACTTTTGTTTTTCATTAGAAATATGAATGTGCCAGCACGCTAATAACTTGATTGATCTGGCAGTAATGCAAAAATGTACACTAAAAATGTTGGCATTGCCCACCACTAATCGCTATTTCATTTTGGCCAAAAGAGGTAGATGAATTGTTCCCTTAAGAGGGGAAGAAAAAAGTAAGCAATAAAATGAAGGGAAGACTAAACCAGTATTTCAGACCAAATTGTTTTTGAGAGAGAGAAACGAATAGACTAAAATGGACTACTGGATTGGACTGTTCACTAATACAGAGCTAAGGCTGGAAGGGACCTCAAGAGATTTAGTCCAACCTGGGAATCATACCTGTGACCTTCGTATCATTAGCACCATCCTCTAACCAGCTGAGCCAAACAGCCACAATGCAGTATAAGTGCAATGGTAGGACTAAACTGCAGTCTCAGGGGTGTTGCAGTACCAATCCAAAGTAATAAAGGAATTTAGGGGTGCACCAGTAAAGAGTTTCTTAGCCAATACTGATAGACGATTGTTAACCAGCCATATTGGCAGATATCAATCTGATAACCAATTTACAGGAATGCATCCAGGCAGCATGGCTTCCTGAAGATAAGTCTGTGGAGGGGAAGGGGTGTGGGGTAGGGAAGAGGCATGGGGGTACAAATCGAGGCCCCCATGGTGAGGGAGGGAGTGGGGCAGGGCTGGGGCTAAGGGTGCTGCCCAGCCAGGGCAGTGAATGGGACAGGGCCATGGGTAGCTTGTCCAGGGGATCAGCATTCTGGCACTTAGAAATGGCGGTGGTGGCACTTGAACTAAAGCTCATCGAATGAGCTTTAGTTCAAGTGTCTTTGCCACCATTTTTAAGCGTGGGGACGCTTTTAATTGAAGCCGAGCAGGGCAGGCGTGGATGCGGGCTGCTCACTTTGGGGTCAGGGCTCTCCACCCTGCTGCCTTTACCCCAGGGGCCCTGCTCTGGCTGTGTACTCCCTGCCCACCCGGCAGCAGGAGGCACAACTCGTTGCTACTACTGCTGCCATTCAGGCCAGCACAGGGCTCCCAAGGGAAAGGCAGCAGGGTGGAGAGCCCCAAGCCCTCAATGAACAGTCTGCATCTGCTTTGTGCACTCGCAGCTCTGTCTGGCACCGGCCCCAGCCCCAGCTCCCATTCACCGCCCTGGCTAGGCAACATCCCCAGCTACTGGCCCCTGCCCCTACCCTACTCCCTATCTCACTGTGGGTGCCTTGATCTGCCCCCCACACCCCTTCCCTCCCCTACGCCCCTTCCCCTCCACAAACTTACCTATACGGAGCTGCTCTTCACGCTGCCTAGTTGCATTTCTGGCCACTTGCATGCATGAGGCTGTGCATATGCACACAGTGTCCAGACCGCTGTCCAGAAGGCATATTTATCGGTGAACATTATCAGATACACCGGCCAAAAAAAACAATAACCACTAATGTTAATTTTCCTTTTATTGGTGCCAATCTGATATGCAACCAATATATCAGCGCACCCCTAAAGGAATTATTTTTAAAGTAATTGCTTCAAAGCCATGTTTTAGTTGGTTACATTTTGGTTTGGTTTCATGTCTCAAAAACTACTCCCTTCCCTCTATTCTGAAAACTGAAAAGAAAGAATGGAAGGAGTTCACGTCAGACTCAGTGGCACTCTTGCTCCCACTGTCTTTCTGACTGCTATCAGGACAGATTTGCATTATTCCTCCTCACACAGCCCTCCTCTGGGAGCTGGTTTAACAGAACCAGCTGACTCTAGTTTAAGGCTGCTCAGCCATGTTCTTTAATGGAGCAACATAATTTGCTAGAGAAATTAGCTGCTTGCTTGTAATTGCTCAGTTAAAGAAGCTTTTAGGAATGTATGACTGAAACAGGGCTTGCAGGGCCATCATGTTCAGTTCCCTGGGATTATAGACAATTACTAACTGAAGGAATCCCTAAAATCACCACTTCCAAACTTCACCCATAGCCTTTAGGAGCAGTATAAAAATATGAAAAACACCCTATAAAATGCCATAGGTAAAAATGAGGGCAGAAAATGTCTTCTTTGGAGACAGACACTTCCCTGGGCAACAATCAGCCAGCAGGCCTGCAAAGGTTGGTGCAGACGAGAAGGTTAGCATGGCTCCAGTTGGTTCTGGATTGTATGAATTTGCTTCTGTTCTTCAAGCTGACTCCCATCAGGCACAGGGATGATGGGCTGTTTCTAAAACTTAGCTTCGCTGCTAGAGAGGTGGTTTTTAGTCACAGGTTGCAGGGAGAAAATCACTGATTCCTCCTCTGGCCCAGGTTTTGGTGGGAACATGGAGAGGCAGTGTCTCCATTCTGCATTTTTCTTCGCAAGTCATCACCAGTTTCAAATCTTTAACCTCTTCCTGTGAAATTTATAAAGCAGATTACCCCCCCTGGGTTTGACACCATTTCAAAATTAATCCCAAGAATGGTACCACTCCTTGATCATTCATCTTCATTGTTTACTTGGTTAGTTTGGGCCACAACCTTAAAAGGCTAGGGGTATTAGGCATGCTGAAATGCCTGGGACAGAGTGTACATGCCACAATAGGTTAATTCAGGAGAAGAGCAGGTAGCTGCTATGTCTGTTACAGAACAACAGATACTCTGCACTGTTACAGCAGTTATATTCACCAGCAACACTCGGAGCATAGCAGAATGTGTTCAGAGGGGGCAAAACATGATTGCAACTGCCCTACAGCCAGACTACTGGCCACATAAAATGTGAGGATGGTGGTTGTGGATGTGCTTTGTGGAGGGTAAGGTCTTAAGACGTTATAGCTGCAGCTGCTCCCATGTAGCATATACAAGGGCAAAATAAGAGCTGCTAGAAAATTGTGAAGAGAGAGAGATTCACTTGGCATATGGACTATCTACCAGATGACTGACTGCACGTCTTACAGACCAGTGGCTGAGCCACAGCACTTACATGCTCCGTGAGCTGCAAACAGTGCTTTCCTGGTTTGGGTTTGAGAATGAATTCACCTCCAGGAACATCTGGGGCAAATTGTGCTGTTGTGGACAGGTCTCTCAACCTCTCTAGATTTGTGGCAGCAGACAATGGAATATACATTGTAAAGGCAGAACACAATGACAACTTCCAAACTGTCTCTTGCCTTGCTGCCTCAATCTGCTTGGAAGGGAATTTCTGAAGAGGGAGGCCAAGGTATAGGCACTGCTTTGAATGGTCAGTCAGACCTGTAGCCACTTCATCTGGTTCTGTGGTATACACTGTGCACTAAGCAGTACAAGACTTGCTTTTTCTGTCATGCCACCAGATGAAATGAGAGATAGAAAGGAGATTCATCTCCAATTTTCAATCTGAAAGCAGCAGTGGAAATATGCAGTGACCTCCATTGTTACCATTCCTTGACCACTCCTGAAGAAGCTAATTGAAAATTTGCAGCACTTGGATAAGACCACAAAACTACTCATTTGGGAAGATACGGAAATCAGCCACCATAGTCCTTTACTGTCGTTCCTAGGAACAAAACTAGTACATGAAGAGCCTTGTACATCAAAAGAATTAAAGCACTGGGGAATTACTAATAGGGGTGTCACACTGTCTGCTTTATTTTAAAATTGTCATCACGTAAGTGTCAGAAGGAGTGTTTACTTGATGGCAGCATATCAAGACCTCTGGTTTTAAAGTCCCCTGGATTCCTCCCTCTTGCGTATTAGAGAAGTTGGCATATCAGACTTTAAAATCAGACTTTACAACATAGTGGCTGAAGTGACTGCCCAGGGCCCTATATGATAGGAACAACAGCCTGTTCTCACCAAGAGACAAACAATGCTTTGTGTCTTGGTGAATCACAGACTGAATACAAATCTACAGTGTGATGCAGCTACAAAAAGGCTGAATGCAGTTTTGGGGTACACCAATATAGGAGCATTAGGTGCAAGATACGGGAAGCGATAGAGCCTCTTTACTTGGTACACGTTAGACCTCATCTAGAGTATTGTGTGCAGTTTTGGGCTCTGCATTTTAAAAGGGATGTGGAGAAGTCGGAGCCCAGAAAGGTGACAAAAATGATAAAGCACTTGGAACACAAACCATATGAGGAGAGTTTGAAAGTAATGGGCATGATCAGCTTGCAGAAAATGTGATTAAATGTGGATATGATAGCGGTCTTCAAATACCTGCTGCCATAAAAAAGAGGGAGAACACCTGTTTTTTTCCACTGCAGAGAGCAGGACATGTACCATTGATTTGAAGGTGCAGCAAAGTAGGTTTGGACTGGATATAAGGAAAAACTTCTTCACTGCTAGAACAGGGCGACAGTGGAATAGACTGCCTGGGGAAGTTGTGGAACGTCTGTCATTGGGGCTTTTCAAGAAGAGGTGGATAAGCATTGGGCAGAGATTATCTAGGAGTAGCTGTTTCAAATGCTCTGTAAAGCACAGTAGTTGAAAGCCCAGGAGTACGTCCCCTCCCCTGAAGCCTAGAGCAGGTGGATATTGGAGAGGGCTGTGCTCAGCAGCAGGAAAATGAAGCAGTGTTTATGATCAGCTTAGTTATGAAAGATTAAAGCAGCTGGAGCCAATTCATGGAGGGGATACAGAAAGGGAACTTCTGGCTGTCTAGTTAGAGGATGTGATGTTTGGAGTAAAGCTTCCTATCCCGAGGTTTAGAGCAGAATAAAGAGTGTGTTTGTTTTTTTGTACGTCTGGGCTTTGCTAGTAGCCACATGGGAGTCGGAAGGAATTCTTTCCCCTCCTGTTGCACAGGTGTCAGGGTTTGATGTGTTTTTTGAGGAGTGGGGGGTTGTTTTTTTGTTGTTTTTTACCTGCCTCAAAAGAATTGGATGTTGGTTCCAGCCAAGGCTGGGGATTTTGACTGGGATGTGCCAGTGCTCCTGCTGAGACTAAAGATGGGAGGTTCCTATTTAGAGGGTCTTGCTCCTCCACTTGGTGTCAAACCAGTCAACACATTTGAGTTCAGGAAAGGATCAGATCTGTACAAGCTGTGGGCTTTTGCTTTCTTCTGTAATGGGTATGACCCTCTTCCTTGGATCTCTTAGATGCATTCTAATAACTCTTGCAGCAGCAGGACACTGTTAGCCCTTGTACCCCTGCTTTACCTGTTTAAAATGTAAGTGCTTTAAGTGTCTTTGGGTGTGACACAGTTGATTGTGTAGATTTAGGACTGCATTAGACAAGGATTTGTATGGAATGACTTGGATAGGGATGATCCTCAAGTAGGAGGTTGGACTTTGGTCCCTTCCAACCATATATTTATGATTCTAACAGTACAATAAGTGTTACAGCAGGTGATCAGTACTACCCTGGATATAGATAGAAAGAGGAACTGGTCTTTTAAAACCAGCCTCAGGCACTTAGGGCTGACCCACACTGCAGCTTTGTCCCTCAGGTCTTTGGGGAACAGTACCATACCAGAGGATGGTGGAGGAACATTTACAAAGGAAAATGCTAGTGCCCAGTGAGTCAGACCCTCCTATCGGCAGACAAAGATGGCAACATATTCTTTAACTTTCTTCATCCACCTCTTCCTACCCACAACCAGAAAAATGCGGCAAACTCGTCTTTACGCAGTGGGTGGTAGAATGTCTGCTAGCCCCAATGCCTCTCCAGGGGGAATGAGTAGATGTTGGATTCCCAGAAAACACCTTGTGTGTGACATCTGCAGGAAGCTAGTGAAATGCCACATCTGGTGAGGAAAAAGGATACTGCACAACCTTCCCGTGAAGGTTGGGAGGAGTTGTGTGAGTAAACACACCATCCCTGCCTCTTAAAGATGGTATGAACACAGAACTTGTGTGTGGTCTCAGTAGATTAGGTTCCTTATCTATTTTTGCCCATCCATCACAGAATAGCTCCACAGAGCATTTTTAAGAATTTCTCCCATGTTTGGTCTGGCACTTTTGTTGATGTAGAATCCATATGGTATAAGTGGGCAATGTGGGGTAGCTGAATGGTCCTAAGGATAAGCAATGGGAAGCTTTTAGATTTTTTGTACTGTAACTGTAACTTAGACAATGGATGGTCAGGGATTAAACAACTTTGCATTTGTTGATTTTGAAAACATTTTCCTAAAAAAAACATTTATTTTAAATATGAAATTGGCTTCAAAACTGAGTCTTTAAATTTTCTTCAGGAGCCCAGCTGAAGAATGATAATCATGAACACTTCTTTCCCTTCCCCTCTTACCCAAAGGAGGAAGTTCTAAGCAAAGCATGGTTGTTCCGAGTGTGCCAAAAGTGTAATGCCAGCCAGTGGGTGCGTCTACACAAGATGTTTACTGCAGAGTTGCCTAATAAACATCACACATTTACATGTGCAGTTCTGTTAGGCTGCAGGGAACTAATAAACTCCACAGCAGGATAGTACTGGTAAATACAAGTAGTGTCCTATTGCAGAGTTATTTACTGTGAAGTAATGCATGTGTGGATGCTGACCTAGGTATAAATTGCTCCTGGTCAGCCCAGCCAGCAGGGGCCCACAGTCCTGCCTGTTGCCTAGCCACATAGCTCAGCACTTGCAGGAGCCTTGTGCCCCAGCCAGCTCCTCCAATGCCTGATGCAGCAACCTGCTGCCTGGGCCTGACCCCCAGTGCCTCTGCCAGCCTGGGGATGCCCCCTGCAACCCAGGCTACACTACTGCCACCAGCCAGAGCCTGGGGCTGTCCCCTGTGCCCCCTGCCAACCTGGGACTGGCACCCAGGCAGCTGTGACCAGAACCTGGAGTTTCCCCTGGCTGCTGCAGGGGGGCAGAGTAGGGCAGGAGTGGCCCTGGCCTAAACTGTTCCTTCCTGGCTCAACTTGCTGCTGTCCTGGTGCACGTGTAGATGCTGCACCCAGGTGTAGTTCATTGCAGCACAAATTGCTCCACAGTTTATTCAGTCACATTAATTGCGCATGTAGATACGCCCAGTATGTGCTATATTGGCCCAGGAGCATCAGCCTCATATAGCTTTAGGGAGAAAGAGAAGTATCATCAATGTTGTACGGCAGGCCTAATACAGCAGAAAAACACAGTGTGTCGGAGCCAGCATGCACGGGTAGCATAAAGGTGTGTATATGTGTTGTTCTAGGCTCTGAGTAACAGAGAAACAGAACTAAGGGGATGAATGTTAATGTTACTATCTAACAGGCTTAGAGTTCTTTGTTTTTATTTGTCCTGGGATGGAAAAGGTGAAAACATTTTGTCATTGCAGTGTTTCCAAAGCCAAATGTTTATTAACTTATTCAGGAAAATCTTTCAAAACTTCAGCTTTTCAGTCTGGATCAAGATGAAAACAAATTTAAATAGAATTCCTAAGGGGCGGAAGGTTTAATTTTTGTTTTGGCTCTGAAAGTCAGTTTAGCTTTGATCCAAAAATTCCAGCTTCACTGCTGAATAGTTTTGAAGGGACTGTAACAACTGAAACCAATTGTATGATGAATTGATTTGAAGCGGTCTAAAAACAGTAATGTGGAACAGATCCTCAGATGGCATAAAATTTGCCATTTGATACCAGCTAAAGAACTAGCCCTATGTCTTCATAATTCTTCAAAAACATTAGAGACAGCTTTAAAGCACTTCCAGACTGAAAAAGCCAGGTCATGGACAGGCATTTGTTTTTATCAGTAGAATAATTACTACACATAGTGGGGGAAAAAGCCTGGGAGCTGAAGAGGTATACGAGTTCCAGCCCCTTAGCTGGAGAGCTTCAACGGTGATCTCTCCAACCAGCAGGCACAAAAGGGGAGTCAACTGATTGACAGCCTTCCCATTCTCCTGCCTGGGAAGGGGGCAGCTGCTGAAAAGCAGCAGCTGCCAGGGACAGCCTGGAGAGCTCCAACCCTAGGAGAATGCCCCCACCCTTCATCCTGCCAAGAAGCTGATTGATGGGACTGGGACCATTCTCCCATAGTAGAAACCTTGCCACCATGGCAGACCCAGAGGAGGGGCATGTGGGGGTGGCAAGGCTACTTGAGCCTTGTAGCACAGCACAGCACAGTATACTGCTTCCCCTGCCCTGATCCAGGCTGATGCAGAAGGTTTCATAGGAACACAGGAGTAGATGGGGCCCCCTGGGCTTAACATTGCAATCTAAATTGACTGAATTGTGAGTCTCCCTGGAAAAGATGCAAATAATGACCTCTTCACCTGAATGACTTAGATCAAATTGTTGAGCATATACTTTAATGAAAATATATTGCAGTAGCAGTGGACTTAGAGAGTGGTCTTTCTTTCTCCATATCTATGGTCCCATCAGCCTGGTTATAGTATTATTTGTTAGCACATTCTTAACAGACTGGGTGGATTGATAATAAAATTATTCATCTTTACTGAAAAGTGATTAGCTAACTTCTCAAAAGGGAGCATAGCATGGATGTCTGTCATAAAAACAACAGACTTTGGTAGTATTTCATATCTGCTTTCTCAGCTGAGCAATAATAGACACCACAGTGACACCTAAAGCCCAAAACAAAAAAACTTGATTTTACTTTCAAAACTGTCCTGTAGCAGATGTTCATGCATTCTTTTCATTTTATTGCTGCAGTGAAATCTGAGATGGAACCTGTAAAAGCAGGAAACCTGCTCAAGTTGAAAAATTTCTGTGGTCCTAACATGTCTTATAGGGAATTATATATAGTTTTACTCAGTATAAGCCGGAAACTGTCTAATGTGAAAACGTAAATGAAATATGGGGCCCATTTGGAGAATCACCCTGTATATCACAGAGTAATTATGCCTTTTGTGATCAGAGGATTTGAGAATGTGTAAACATATTGACATTTTAGAGGGACACAAAAGATCTTTAATAAAAGAACATTAGCAGTGTCACTGGAAAGAATGGGATTTGAACCTGGGACTATGAGACATGCACTTACACTATGCGTACTATGTGCACTACTTACTGTCTTTCTCTTTCCTATAACAAGTTCATAGTGCCATAACACAGAGAGGGACATTGAGTAGACTACATCTGTGGTGTAATGCCACGGAGGAAAATGAACATATTAACATTGAAGCAAAACATTGAGGTCTCCAAAGCTAATGAACAGGAGAAGTTAAATACTAAACAGTTGACAGTTAAGTTTAAATATGGGAAGACACATTTACAACATTGTAAAGAATAAAGATGAACTGGGAGTGAGTGGTTTCAAAGTGAACAGTATGCACGTTCAAAGTGGAAATCTTGGACCACAGGCAACAAAGATTTGAATGGGACTGTTTGAATCACTTGTGGATGCCCACGCAAGGAATCTGCTTGTATCCAGAACATTTCTGCAGTCAGACAAAACTGGTTGCTGACAAACTTGGAAAACACAAGTTTAAAGCATCAAATGGATGGTTGGAGAGTTTCTGAAGCCAACACAACATAACATTCAACAAAGTGTACAGTGAGGTCAGCAATGTTAACAAAGAATCAGGGAGTGAATGGTTAGATGATGTCAAACTGTTGATCAAAGATTACAAGCCTTAAAATTCAACAAATTGTGATGAGACAGGATTGTTTTTTAGAGTATTGCCTTCAATTCTCTAAACTGAAAAGTACACTGGGGAGAAGGACCTCGGGGAGAAGCACTGAAAAGAGAAACATACCTTACTGGTGTGTGATTTTTCAGATGGAAACCTGGAGAAACCGCTGGTAATAGTAAATTATCAAAACCTGCAATGCTTCAAAAACATGAAAAAGGATGACTTCCCTGTAACTTGATATGCAAGGATGACATCTAGTTTAATGAAAATTGGCTTCAAGATTTCAAAATGTAGAACTGAAATGACAAGTCTGTCTAGAGTCCTTGGTAATACTTGCAGGTTCAAATGTAAAAATTAATTGTCTTCCCTCCTAATATGACTAGTGTAAGACAACCCATAAACCAGGGTGTTATCAAGTTTGACTAAAGGTTTATAACGGAAAACTAATGTCGCAGTCATAGGTGGCAAATATGACCTCTTGTAAGCAATCACTGAACTTGCAAAGATCTCAATGCTAGATGCCATCTCTGGATTTCCATTACTACAAAACAAATTGGACCCAATAATGGCATCAAATGTTTATATAAGACTGGATTTGCTTTTGAAAGAATGGAGCCTGATATGGAAGAGGATTTCTTAGACGTGCCAATTGATGACCTTAAAGAACTGATGGGTCAAATGGACAAAAAATGTTGATACCATGAAGTACAATGGTATAGATATGAAACTCAGCACAGAGCTTAGTTATCAAACAAGAGAAGAACTGATTGAGTCTAAAGTCAGTGACAGTAAGTCAGCAGAAGGTGAAGAAGGTATAATCCATGAATCGGATGAAAAAGGTAAGATAAAACTTTCATGAAGGTCTGTGAAACGTTGCTGCAAGGAAAGACTTTGCTGTTTGTATTAACAGTCCTCATATGATGAGTATCCTAACTCAGCTGTGTACTGTTGCAGAAAAGGCTGTTGCCTCAAAATGTGGCCAGCAAAAGACATTTCTTGAACTGTGGAAGTAAGCAAAAAAATATATGTAACATGATTGTAATGTGCGGAGCTGTTTTTTGTGCATTTTTAATATTAAGTGTATTACATTTTTAAAGGAAACTAAGTATATTTGTGAATATGCATGGCATTTTCTTTCTAATGTTAGTACTCCCCCTATAAGACTGCTAATTTAAAGCCAGAATGTTTTCCAGGTTCTGTGCAATTCCACCTTAGGCAGATTTCACTATATTTAGTCTGGAGAAAAGAAAACTGAGGAGCTATTTGATAGCAGTCTTCCAATACTTGATGGGTGTTTATAAAGGAGATGGTGATAGACTATTCTCCGTGGCTGCAGGGAAAAGGACAGAGTAATGGTCTTAAGTTGTGGTAAGGGAAGTTTGTCAGGAAGATAAATTGGGAAGAACATTCTCACAATGAAGGGGGTTAAGCATTGGTACAGTTGCCTAGCGAGTTTGTAAGATCTCCATCCTTGGAAGTGTTTGAGAGAGTGTCAGACAAATATTTGTCTGAAATAATTTAGCAATGATCCTGCCTTGAGCAAGAGGTTGAACTGAGGTTCCTTTCAGCCCTACTTTCCTATTATTTTATTTTATGTCAATGAGTATATCAAAACTCTTCAGTTTCTTTTCCTCTGTCATTTACAACATACAGTTCCATAATATGGGTTCTTACAGACTGTTTACAGCAAACCATGCATTATGTATGGTGACGTTACAGAAGTCTACACAGCTATGCTAGACCACAATAAGCAGTTCAGGAAATGCTGGGTGGCAGTGCAAAGATGAATTTATCTTGGCTTTATAAAGGGAAACGTGAGCTCTCCCATTTCGTCATCAGCATGGAACTTTAGTGTTATTAAGCCAAAAGTGATGCATTTATTATTAAAAACTATTTTTTGAAAAAAGGTTATAGATCATTATAATATTTTAATTTTCCTGATAACTGGATCCAGTAACTTTACAGGAAATAGTCCCGATACCAAATTAATCCAGTATCAAGGTCTAATAGCACGAGGAGACGTAAACAATGACAAAATACCCCTCAACATTGCTCCCAATCACATTCAATGCTTTCTTCAGAACTGATAAATGTTTGACTTTATTTGTAAACTGCTTTGGGTATCACCTTCACACTACTTGCTCTACACAAGCTGTTTGCTGCGATTAGCTATTCACCTTCTTCCAAGGTTCAGTATTGTATGCTGGTCCTTCCAGTGGCTCCTTCTTCACTTCCAGTTTAAAGCTTCAGTCTCAAACGTAAAAGCTATTAATGGTTCAAGTCCCAATTACAGTGGAGATATCATTTCCGTCTCCCTCTAAACCACCAAAACTGTTGCACTCCCTTGGAACAATGCAGATCACACATCCTGGATGAGTACACATGGAAATTGGAGACAAAGCATTCTCAGCTGAAAGGATCAGCTGCAGAATGAACTTTCATCAGTCAAAGGCCAACTAATCTTTGCAAAATGTTGTTAGATCTTCCTCTTTGCCAAAGCTTTTTTATCAAAAACAGGAAACTATCATGTCAGCCTTCCCCCTGCCTGTTCAAATTTGCTTACTCAAGCAGAGCTTTCTATTTCCTAAAAAATGGTAGTTGGGAGGAAAATGAGAGACTCTAAGTTGACTATGGATTTTATTTCTTTTTAATTAGAGGGTGCTCAGAAAGCACTGGATAGTAATATAAAACCCTAAACTCATCTAACTATTAGAAATGTATACCAATACTGTTTGAGGTATAGAAGGAATTTGGAATAACAACAACCCAAAACCAAAGCTTCCAACACTTGGAAGTATATCTTGGACTTTGCAGAACAAAAAGTAGACGTGAACATAATGGTTGCTAGGATAGTGGTATCTGGCTTTTTCTGTGATGAGATTTCTTTTTCCCTATGAAGACCTTGCTTCCACTTTGCCTTCAAGTTGAAAACTATATTGTGCTGCCTATGGAGAGAAGCCATCTGAGAAAGCCATTGCTAATAAGTAAAGTAGTCAGTTAAGATAGAGCTAGAAGGCAAAGAAAATCTGTACTACTACTCTGCTCTTAAAACAGCTGTTTCAAAATGTTTGCCATTTGAAAGCAAACATACTTTATGGGAGAGCTACTGACCTCGGGCACCTATTTTTTGCACAAAAAATAGAGAAAAGACTTGTCTGTATTAAAGGTTGCATCCTGAACAATCTTTAGGTACATCTTATTTTCAGTGACATACTGAAAATAAGTGACATACTTATTTTCTGCTAAGCCTTCCTGCCAAATTGAACTGAACAATGAGGACCAAATGGATTGGGATGCAATCCTCGCCTTACACCCCTGTGTTTTCCGATTTTTCCACGTACAGTAGTTGTACAACTGTTCCCACCTCCCCAGTGTGAACTCCGTCATGTCAGTATGAAGGTACTCACACTAGCAGAGCTGTCCCTGTACACAGTTATGAAGGAACATTATCTCTGTATAATTATGCATATATTAAGGAGTTAAAAAAATACCAGTACAGTGATGCCAATCCAAATCTGAGCCAACTGGTAAAAGGCTTCAAAGATGTTATCTTGACAGTAGAAAGCAAAACAGGAAGTCCTTGTGTATAAATCATTCCCACTCATAGGGCATGTCTATATATGCAGTTACTGCGCAGTAAGCAGTTTTTACGCTGGTATTTATATGCACAGGTGTTACAGTGCAGCAACACTGTGCATGGACTGATTTGGGACTAACATTAGTCCCAAGTAAGACAGACCATACACACAGGGTTACTGCACAGTAAGGTGTCTACATGTGCCTTACTGCTCAGTAACTACATATTTATTACATGATGCAGGTAGCAAATTTATGCCCAAATTGGCGTAAATCACCATAGTTACTGCACGGTATGGGAGTGCACGTGTAAACACGTTCCCCGTACTACACAGTAATTTGCAGTTACTGCACAGTAACCGAAGTTACTGCACAGTAACTGTGTACATGTAGACATGCCCATAGTGAACAAAAAGGTTGAGCAAAAGATGATGCAATCTTAGTTTTATACAGCTGTATTGAAAAGTACTAGTTGTTCTGAACTCTTCAGCTGGACAGATGTAATGAATTTGGCCAGCTGTGCTGTTGGGGAAGGGAACTGATTTGTTTTGATTGGCTGCAGCTGATCCAAACACTTAAGTCACAGCCCAGTCAGAATTTCCTAGTGATGAAGCCTGGTGTCTTTTGCTTTATACAATGATGTCTAAACATGATGCTCAGAGGGTTCTTTTGTTGTACCCAGTTTGTGTTTTAATCTGTTTTCTGATTTTTTTTTTGTTTGTTTTAAATATGCAAACTTTTATTTGAAGTGTTCAATGTCGAGAGGGAAGCTTGGTCTCTCCATGGCTTGATCCTCTTTTATGATAACGCTGCATACCACAAAATTATTTGTAAGGTTGGGGGGCTGTTGTAGCCACCTGGCCCAGGAAATGTAAAATCATAGAAGCACAAAAAGTTAGGGTTGGAAGGGACCTCAGGAGGTCCCTTCATCTAGTCCAACCCCTTGCTCAAAGCAGAACTATCCCCAACTAGATCATCCCACTCAGCTTTGACTAGCCAGGTTTTGAAAACCTCCAAGGATGGAGCTTCCACCACCTCTCTGGGTAACCTGTTCCAGTGTTTTACTGCCCTCCTAGTGAGAAAATTATTCCCAATATCTAACCTAAACTTCCCTTACTGCAACTTGAGACCATTGCTTCTTGTTCTGCCATCTAACACCACTGAGAACAGTCTAGCTCCATCTTCTTTCAAACCCCACTTCAGGGAGTTAAAGGCTGCTATTAAATCCCACCTCGGTCTTCTCATCTCTAGACTCAATAAGCCCAGTTTCCTCAACCTCTCTCATAAGTTATGTGCCCCAGCCCTCTCCCCATTTTCATTACCCTCCGCTGGACTCTCTTCAATTTCTCCACATCGTTTCTGTAGTGGGGGGTCCAAAACTGAACACAGTACTCCAAATGTGGCCTCACCAGTGCTGAATAGAGAGGAATATTCACTTTCCTTGATCTGCTGGCAACATTTCTACCAATGCAACCCAGCATGCCCTTAGCTTTCTTGGCAACAAGTGCATACTATTGGCTCACATTCAGCATATTGTCCACTGTAACTCCCAGGTTCTTTTCTGCAGAGCTGCTGCCCAGCCAGTCAGCCCCCAGCCTGTGCTGGTGCATGGGATTGTTCTGTCCTAAGTGCAGCACTTTGCACTTGTCCTTATGGAACCTCAAGAGATTCCTTTCAGTCCAATCCTCCATTTTGTCAAGGTCACCCTGAATCCTAGCCCTACCCTCCAGCATATCTACTACTCCCCACAGCTTGGTGCCATCTGCAGACTTGCTGCAGGTGCGCTCTATGCCATCTTCCAGGTTGTTGATGAAGAAATAGAACAAAACTGGCCCCAAGACCAACCTGTGGCACTCCACTTGATATTGGCTGCCAACTGGACATCAAACTATTGATTACTTCCCTCTGAGCCTAATGCTCCAGCCAGTTTTCTATCCACCTTAAAGTCCATTCACCCAGCTCATACTTCCTTAGCTTGCCTGAGAGAATGTTGTGGGAGATTGTATCAAAAGCCTTGCTGAAATCAAGGTACACCACATCTACTGGTCTCCCCGCATCCACAGAGTCAGTCACCTCATCACAGAAGGCAATCAGGTTGGCCAGGCATGACTTGTCCTTGCTGAATCCATACTGACTGTTCCTAATCACCTTCTCCTCCAAGTGCTTAGAAATGGATTCCTTGAGGATCTGTTCCATGATTTTTCCAGGGACTGAGGTGAGGCTGACTGGCTTGTAGTTCCCTGGATCCTTCTTTTTCCCTTTCTTAAATATGGTCGCTATTTGCCTTTTTCCAATCATCCAGGACCTCTCCTGATCACTATGAGAGTTTTCAAAGATGATGGCCAGTGGCTCTGCAATCATATCAGCCAACTCCCTCAGCACCCTCAGGTGCACCCCATCCAGCCCCATGGACTTGTATATGTCCAGCTTTTCTAAGTAGTCCCTAACCTGTTCTTTTGCCACTGTTGGCTGCTCACCTCCTCCCCAAATGGTGTTGCCAGATGCAGTAGTCTGGGAGCTGAGCTTGCCTGTGAAGACTGAAGTGAAAAAGGCATTGAGTACTTCAGCCTTTTCCACATCATCTGTCACTAGGTTGCCTCTTCCATTCAGTAAGGAACCCACACTTTCCCTGGTTCTCCTCTTGCTACTGACATACTTGTAAAAACCCTTCTTGTTAACCTTCACATCCCTTGCTAGCTGCAACTCCAATTGTGCTCTGGCCTTCCTGACCTCATCCCTGCATGCCCAAGCAATATTCTTATACTTGCCCCTAGTTATTTGTCCAAGTTTCCACTTATAAGCTTCTTTTCTGTGATTTAGTTTACTGAAGAGTTCTCTGCTAAGCCAAGTTGGTCTTCTGCCCACTTGCTAGATTTCCTGCACTGCTGTGTGGTTTGTTTCTGGATTCTCAGTAAGGCTTCTTTAAAGTACAGCCAGCTCTCCTTGACTCCTCTCCCCTCAGACTGGCTTCCCAGGGGATCCTGCCCATGAGTTCCCAAGTGAGTTTAAGTCTGCTTTTCTGAAGTCCAGGGTCCTTTGCTGCTCTCCATACTTCCTTTCCTCAGGATCCTGAACTCAACCATTTCATGGTCACTGCTGCCCAAGTTGCCATCTACTAATATCTTCCCCACCAATTCTTCCCTGTTTGTGAGCAGCAGATTAAGATGAGCACAGCCCCTAGTTGGCCACTCCAGCACTTGCACCAGGAAGTTGTTCCCAACACTCTCCAAAATCTTCCTGGATTGCCCAAGCACTGCTGTATTGGCCTCCCAGCAGATGTCTGGGTGATTGAAGTACCCCATGAGAACCAGGGCCTGTGATCAGGAAACTTCCATTAGCTGTTTGAAGAAAGTCTCATCCACCACTTCCTCCTGGTCTGGTGGTCTATAGCAGAACCCCACCACAACATCCCCCTTGTTGCTCTTCCCTTTGACCCAGAGACTTTCAACAGGCCTATCTCCAGCTTCATACTGGAGCTCTGAGCAATCATATGGCTCTTTTACATAAAGTGCAACTCCTCTTCTCCCTTGCCTGTCCTTTCTGAACAGTTTGTACCCACCCATGACAGTGCTCCAGTCATGTGAGCTCCCACCAAGTCTCTTATTCCAATCACATCATTGTTCTGTGACTGTGCAAGGACTTCTAATTCTTCCTGCTTGTTTTCCAGGCTCCATGCATTTGTGCACAGGCACGAATTGATTGCCCTGATTTCTCAAGAAGAATGAGAACATCTCCCCTGTTGTCCCCTCCTGTTTGCTCTTCCTCCACGTCACCCACTTACTTTAGGGCTTTGGTTTATATCCCCTGGCAAACCTTGTTTAAAGCCCTCCTCACTAGGTTAGCAAGTCTGTCTGCTAAGATGCTCTTTCCTTTCTTTGTCTGGTGGATGCCATCTTCCTAGAAATCCTTCTTTTTGGAACATCATCCAATGGTCAAAGAAATCAAAGCCCTGCTGCGCAGCCAGACATTGATCTGCAGGATGCACCCACTCCTGCCCAGGCCCTTTCCCTGGACCAGAAGGATCAAAGAGAACACCACCTGAACCCCTGTCCCCTTCATCCTTGCACCTGGAGCCCTGTAGTCACTTTTAATCTGCTCAGGGTCTCCCCTAAGTATTACTGATGTCCACATGGATGAGCAGCATGGGGTAGTAGTCAGAGGGCTGGATGAGTCTCGGTAGTCCCTTCGTGACATCTTGGATATAGGCTTTGGGCAAGCAAGACTTCCTGAGACAACAGGTTAGGTCAGCAGATGGATCCCTCCATCCCCCACAGAAGGGAGTCTCCAACCACCACCATCTATTGCTTCTTGGTGGCAGTGGTCTTGATCTTTTCCACTTTGGGGAGGCCTGACCTGTCTTCCTCCAACAATGGAATGTGCTCCTCATTCTCTGTTGCTAGGGCTGCATGTCTGGTTTCCAAATAAGCTGCTGCAGGTGGAGATGAAGATTTCTGCTTGTTGCCAGAGGTCACAAGCTTCCAGTTTCCACCTCCTTGAGAGTCCATGTCCTTTCTCTTCTCTAGTGCTGCCTCTGGCAATTCTTCCTTCATAGTCCTGGAGGTCTCCAGCATCGAATTGATGAACTCATGGCAGAGGATGCTTTGGAGCCTTGCCACCTCCTCCTGTAGTTCTCTTGCCTGTTCCCTGGGAGACACCACCAGGAGGTCCCATGCACACCTCAGACATCCTCTGACCCGGCCATCACTGGAAGTAACCTGCAAGCTCCAGTCCCTACAGCACCAAACCCGGATCTAGGTGGAAGCCTCAATAGTGAACAATTCTGCCTGGATAGAAACCTCACATGTCTCAGCAGAGGCAGTGGCAGTGCTCTTTTTGAGGACTCCTCTTTTCACTGCTCCCTCTTCCCATGCACGGGTCTATTTTTTTGCACACCCCCCCAGCCCCTTGCTGCTCCCTAGTCAGCGCTTAGAACCTCCATCCCACAAGCTGCTCTGGGTGCAGCCAATTTTATCAATGTTCACCACTGCCAAAGCTGAGCAAGTAAGTCCCAGTGGGGGGAGGGGCAGGAGGGAGAGGGGTGTAGGTTCACTGGGAAGGGACCCCATCCCACGTACAGGTCACACCATCCCCCCAACCCCTTGCAGGTTGTTCCTGCCCCGTTTGATTTAAACTTGGCTCGTCCCCATGGCAACCTTACATTTACAGACCCAGTCTCAGTGACCAGCATCAGTCTAAACCTGTAACTGAACAGAAGTTCCATGCACACCAACCAGTCTAAGAATTGCAGAACCCAGTTTAAGATAAACCTGGATCTATGTAGTACTAGCAACCCCCACCTAATGCTGTTTCGCTTAGCGCTATTTCGCTACAACACTCATTTTAAATTGATACCTGATTTCACTTAGCACTTGGTGAGTTTTGTTATAACGCTTATGGTCACCATCTAGGGTCATTAAAAACAATTGTGGCCACCATCTCGGATCATCAAATACTTTCGGTTTCACTTAACGCTCATTTCGCTTAATGCTTGTTTGTTCAGGAATTAAGAGCGCTAAGCAGGCGTTGCCTGTATCACAGACTGGTGCATCCAACTTTTGTCTACTTCCCTGTGCAGCCCCAGAACTGGGAAAACCCAGCCACTGACCCCAATCCAGGGGCTGCTCTTTTCACTCCCCCTTCCCCTGCACTGGTCTACTGCACCCCTCCCTCCCCCAGTCCCTTGCTCCCCCACAGCTATCTCAACCCCCATCCCACTCTGGGTGCAGCTGCTTTTATCAGCATTTGCCACTGCCAGAGTTGAGCAGCAAGTAAATCCCAGGGGCGGCGGGGAGGGATAGGGGTGTAGGTTTGTTGGGAAAGGACCCCACCCCACCCCACCTGCAGGTCACACCACCCCTCAACTGCATGAAGGTTATACCTGCCTCCCCTTCCTCCCACCCTTACAATGCAGGCATTGTAAATGGTTGAGATTCAAGGAATAGTGACAAGACATCAACATCCTTTTTTTTCCCTTGCTAAGGTCCCTGAAAAAGAATCAGTCAATTTTCAGGTATTTTTCTAACAGAAGAAATAACTTTAACACCTTGCTTTTTTGTACATAATACACAAGCCTCTGCTGTTTGGCCAGTCAGAACAGCTTAAGCAATAGCTGATAGGATTCAGACAGGCATAATTATTGTTTGTGTCAAGATGTAGTATCAAGAGCCAAGATGAGCTCTAAAACTATTACTCAAGTGTCTATCCAGATAATTACAGAATTTTCTGACCCATGTCAGAAATGGCTGTGGTTTCTGAAGGAGAATGTGTGGCACTGAAAGAATCAAGAGAATACTTCACTACTTTGAAGCTTAAGGCTAAGTATGGACATTCAGGAGGTTAAATCGGATTCAAAACAGCCACCCAATTTAAACTTATTTCATCCTGGTGCTGACCTTACACTTACAGACCTGTCTCAGTGGCTGAAGTTCCATGCACACAAACCGGTCTAAAAATTGCAGAATCCAGTTTAAGATAAACCTGGATCTATGTATTATCAGATTTTTGATTTAGGTCAAACCAGTGAATGGGAAAACCCAGCAACTGGCCCCAGCTCAGGGACTGCTCTTTTCACTCCCCCCTTCCCCTGCACTGGTCTATTTTTTGCCCGCCAGGCCCCTTGCTCCCCCCCCAAAGTCAGCGCTCTGAAACCCCATCCCACAAGATGCTTTGAGTGCAGCTGCTTTTATCAGCATTCACTGCTGCCATAGCCAAGCAAGTCAGCCCCAGTGAGGAGAGGGGTGGGAGTGAAGGTTTGCTGGGGACTCCACCCCACTCCACCCCACCCTACCAGCATGTCGCACTGCCCCCCAACCCCTCGTAGCTCGTGCCTGTCCCCCACCCATGGGTTGTTCTTATTCCCCCCACCCCATGAATGACGTGCCCCCAGAGGCTGGGGGGGCATGGCAAGCTCCCGCAGGGGTGGCGGGGGC
>NW_005841870.1:1256998-1272960 GCF_000455745.1 Alligator sinensis
CTGTGGTGTCAGTGGCGATGGGGGAGGAGGGGTGGTGAGCAGCAACTGCCCACAGGTGCCACCAATGTGTCGATGGCGCTTTTTCGCAGGGGGTGCACGTGCACCCCCTACACGTCACCAATGCCTCATCCTACAGGTCCTACCCCTCACGGGCCACACCTTCCCCCCCATCATCACCCATAGGTCGCATCTGCCCCCCCATCCTCCAGTGGACCCCCAATCCCCTCCAGCCTGCTGGACCCCCAGTCCTCCAGCTAGACCCCCACCCTGACTTACCTGATATCAGGCAGCTGTTTTGAATTGATTTAATCTCTCCCTAAAGCCCCCAAATGTCTGTACTTGGCCTAAGAGTAGTTTGACATGCTACCAAATTCCAGGCCAAATGACAATTCCAAACATCACTCACCCATGCCACAGCGCATTAGTGTACCCTGGGTCAAAGCTGAATGCTGCCCTGTTTCTAAACTGTATGTAACCCAGGAGTTGGGGGAGTTCCCTGACCTTGTTTTTATATCAAGAAATTCATGAAAAGTTTTTTTTAAATGTCTAAACGCTGTAATAATGGATTTCAAACAGGATTAAATAATGACATTCATTTGACTTCAACGGCTGAAATAGTAAGTAGCATGTGTGTTTCAAAAGCAAATAGCTTCCTGAAATTACATACCAACCTTATCTGCAAAAGGTTAATTCTACTGCTAAAAGCACATTCCTCTGAAGTTAGAGCCAGTTCAGATTGCTCAATGCTTGCTGTTTCCACATTCATCCAGTATATGTTTTCCTGATCACAGGAAGCCACGGAAGTAGAAATGGGTTCCTGCTGTGGATATAATGGTGATATCCAAAAGCCTTTAATTTTGTCATTTGAAAACAAATAGCCAAATTCACTGCTGATCAACTGAAGTCAATGCAGCTACAGAATAGATCTTGGCTCCAAATTATTCACCTACACACCAAGGAATATTCTATATACTATAGAGTACTATATTCTATACTCTTACTAAATGCACACCCTTACAGAGTGAAATAGGATCATAGAACATCTACTGCTATGAGATCAGACGTATTCACTTGAGGTCTATAAGTCCAAATGTAGGATAAAACAATTTAAGCAATAGCTGATAGGATGATGACAGGCATAATTATGCAGTTTAATCTACTTTGTATGTAGACTACTTTTGGCACCTCCCTGAACAGTGGACTATGGCTGTTTTTCCAGATTATCTGATCCCAAAATAGGTTGCCACTGTGGGTAGACACAGCCTGCATTGCAGAAAGCCACATATCTGCTGCACTATTGAAGAACAAAGCAATGGAGAGAGAGAGGAAGCTTTTTAAAAACACAAGGTGTTAAACACGTATAAGACAGGGGTTTTGGTCCTTAAAATTACTTCCAAGTAGGTTACTGCATAAGCCAAATGACCAATTCAATCTTTCTAAATGGCTTTCCTTAGGTCTTGCAATATAATCTAGCGTGGAAAATTGAATAGGTTCAAACAGACCAACAAAGATAAAAATCTAGTTTTGTGGATGGGAGGGAATGAGCCAGGAAGCCTCATTCCCTAGTCATCTTTTGAGAAAATACTAATGAGCCAGGACTCCTCATTCCCTAGTCATCTTTTGAGAAAATACATGTAGGCAAGGTAGAGGAGTATGCATCCTGAACCCCTTTCTCCAACAACCACCCACCAAGAAATGACATGCAAATTATTTGAGACTGCCTCAAGTACATAAAGGTAAATCATGACAACAGACACACTGACAATAGCTAGTATTGCATATGCCTGCTGGTCCACCTGTTTCAAAGGTGTTACCTCTCAGTCAGCTGGATGCCAGGGAGGAGGTTAGTCCACACGGTATGCTACATTAACCTCCTTGCTCCCTAATTTCTTAAATAAAAGTGCCTTGATTTCATTATCTAATAATTATAATGCCCATAATTCCAGTTAAACACAAACTGTACACCTGCAAACAATGGATGCAACTTGCTGCATAGTTAGCATAACAGTCAGTAAACAATACTTACCAATACAGTGAAAAAGAATGCAAAAACCAAACAAGGGGAAATTATATTAATAAATGGACATTTAATGCCATCGATTTTGCTATTTGTTATATGTCTGTTTTCATCCAACATGATCCAAGAGATAAAAATAATCACTAAAAAAATCCTAAAAAAGAACCTGAGCAGTTCAGCAACCATCCATTCCCTCAACCATGAATCAGCAATAAATAGCAGCAGCTTATAGAAAGATTATTTAAGAACCAATAATTTTACTAATAAGGCCCTCAAGCCTGTAACTTTTTAAAAAGCTCTGTCAATACAGCTTTGAGTTGGCACACAAGTCACTAGCATAGAACAAGTTGCACATCAGGAACATGATCAAAATCATCCATTTTTTCTACAATTAATCACTTTATTACTTAATTGTAGTTGTTAGAGATGGCTTGACACTATCAAAATCAGGTATCTTGATTTAAAGCGTTAGAATTTGTTGATGAGGCAAAATCAATACTTTGCTTAATCAATAAATCCAAAAGCTTTAAATCAAGTCATTAAATATTTGTTATTTTTTATGAGGCTGAATTAAAACAGGAAAATACAGTAACTTATTTGTATCTCATGGTTGTTTCTCAACATCCACCTCTTTCCTGAGCTAACTGGAAGTGTGAGATGAATAAGGACTTCGCTCTCTGTAATGATATTAATATTATACTAAAGTATTTTTTAGAAGTGAAAATCTATTTTTGTGGGACTCCTCTTGCAGACTTTCAGGTATCAACCCCAGATACTTGTAAACTTTATATTCAAGTAATGCTGATTTGCAGTTAGGAATTTCATTATCTACTGGATGTTATCCTTTTGACAAGGGCCTACTTTAAACTCCCAATAAACTCTCCTTGAGTATAGCAGAAGCTGGATAGGGTTGTAAATTATTGACCAGGAAATGTCATATATTTTTAACTACAGAGAACAGGAGAGAAACAGCTCTTCTTTTCATGATAGAAAGATACTAAATCTGTTTTACTTAACTCACCAAACACATGTACTACTTCTGTGTGGGGAATGCTTCCCTGTCCCTGCCCCTTGCCCCCCACCAAATGTAGAAGCATGTATTGTTCTGAATCCTGACTGGTGATTTATGCTTAAACCTGAGCAAGATGCATATCAACCCAGTCTGAAGTCATTTCTACTACCAGACATACCAGTGCTCGTCACTGTTGCTCAAAAATTCTCTCTGTATCGGTCTCTTTTAGGAAATATCCTAGAATGCTGTCATAAGGCACCAGGTTACTCTACATCATCTACAATGAAACTTGCAAAAGACACCACTCTTATTAGGCAACTCATCTTAAAACAGTGGTTTTCAAACTGGGTTCCACAAAGGGTCACCAGGAATTCTACAGTGTGGTACATGAGAAAATACGATAACCGACAGATCTTTATATGCTATTTAAATGGTTGCTCAAGGAAATGATAGTTTTCTTTAGGGAGATCAGAGGAATGGCAGTGTGCCCCCAAAAACTTGTCAAACCTCTCTGCTACCTATACATTTGGTTCAATAAAAGGTATCATAAAAAAATACCCAAAAAAACCTTGCCTCTCATTAAATGGACACCTACAAATTTCACTGCATTACACAGCAGGTAGTATATGTGGGGGGATTTAAAGTGTTTGGGTGAGCATCTCCTGCTTGTTACTGTAGTCTGTCAGAGTCTTCATGCAAGTCATTCATAGTCCTGGAAATAATCCAGCTAGACTGAACATTAGTTTGGAGCTCAAGAAATACTGTTGGTTCACTGAGGGTTTGGTCCAGCTCCCATTAATATAAATGGTAAAATTCCCAGTGAAATTCAGGAAAAGCTGGATCTAGTCTGAAAAACACATCTACCACCACTGAGTGCACAGCAACTGCCCATCTTCATGGAGAGCTGCTTACAAGAGGGGAAGGAGCGCCAAGAGAAGCTTTCACTTTGTTTTCTGCATTTAAAGCCTCAGAACATTTCAAAGCTACTAGACAGTAATATGATATTTTTGGATTCTGCCCTTGTTTTTGTACTCTGTAAAACCAAAATGGATCATAGTGACCGTAGGTCTACTCACTCCCTTTTAACTTGTAACCAATGCAAACTTATGTCAATTGAGTGTAAAAACTGATATTTTACAGTGATTTTTTTTTCTGGGCATGGCAAGGAGTTGTTAATGGAATACTGCCCTCATAATATGTTTCTGCATTAGTAAATGAACCCCCCAACTTAGAAATAAAATGAACATTTATACTTTTCTTTCTTGAAGTCTTGGAATATATAAATTGCCTTCACATGAAAGCCCACCCAGTTTTTTTTTTGTACTAAGCGCTGGTCCTTTTGACATTATCTTGTTACCAGTTAACACCAACTGCCCTAAGAAGGCAGGACAAGGAGAGAGTAATCCAAATTTCAGAATGAAAAACCTGACACCTGTCCAGATGTAAAGATTTTATCACCTCTACTGGACTGGATGAAATAACTTCTTAAGTCTATTCCAGCCCTAGTTTTTTGTGAGCACAGGCAGAAAAAAATATTTCACCATCATCTGAACATGGCCTTTTCAGTGTACATGGTGACCATGCCTAGAATGTATTTTTTTTAGATTTACATCAACAAAAACATACCCACAGCTGTTACATCTTATGCTAAGCACCATATTTTTTTATTTTCAGGGATGGGGCAGGAGGAGGGGGTCTGAATTAAATAGAAGAGCTTTTTTAACATGTCAAGAGCACAGCAAAGTATAATTAAAGAATGTTACACTTAACATTTGGAAGGCTAAACATGGAGTCCAAATGTACAACCGTGAGCATTATCTATGGGCAGACACAAGTAGCAGCCATTTAGATTACCTTTTACCATATCAGTGAAGTTTGTTCATTAATTTTAAATAGGCCTACATGAAAGAACTAACTAGGCCAGAATAGATTTTTTAAAACCTATGTAAGGAATCTGTCAGACTAATTTAAAAAGCCACGCACATTGCACCCCAAAGTCTTCACTTTGATGTTTAGATTCCACTGCTGTCAGTTTAAAGGAAAATAAGCAAAAACACCCATCTTAAGCTACCTCTGCTTTTGTCATTGCAAACCATTTTGTTTCACTAGCTTTTTTTTTTTTTTTTTTTTTTAAATAGTTGAGGTGCTACTGCAGAATTTGATCCTTGCTGCATGTCGAATCTATGCCAGGCATATGAGCCATACAAAAAAGATCCTTTGAAGTTAAAGCCCTTAATTATTAGCTTGTGTCAAGATTCTAACACCAAATTTCACAGCATGCTGACTACTAAGTTTTGAAGTAAGAGGAACCCACATCATGTGCTGAGTACTGCAGTTTCACTTCGGAATAGAGCAAGAGGCATGGTAAGATAATTGGCTACTTTTAGGAATATTTTAAGTTAACTGAGTGTTGCATACACTATAAAAATCGTAAATTTAGCTGAATGCTTTAGTGTGTTTTAACAACAAAAATAAATGTGTACATTTAAGCTTAGCTTTCTTTCAAGCAAATATGATAGAGTAAAGAGCTTTTATTTATAACTGTGGCCCCAAAACACTTATTTTGCAATTCTTCTTAAAAAGTTGTAGACTACCTTCCAGAAACAAAGGTCATCCAGTACAAAATATTGCAGTTTGTCCCATTTTTTCATATTGAGAGATTCCTTATACTTCATATGTTTGAAAACACTTGCATTTAAGAGCCTGGGTTATTACAAGCCACATAGTGGCAGAGAGACAATGTCTGAACCTATGCTTTTACTCTTTAATACAGCAAAAGCTAAGCAACCCTTTTTTAAACAGATTTTAGCAGGTCATAGACCTATGTTTATGCAAAAAGAAAAAAAAAACCCCAAGAAGGTAATAGAAAAGTTAACGCTATTTGGCAGCACTAGGAAAGTTAGGTAGCTGAACAGAAAAAAAAAAAAATACAGGTAACATCCGCTAGCTTATATACAACCTTTGGATTAGAAAAAAGGAAAAATGCTTCAAAACATAGGTTTTTATAGAAGACAAGTATCTAAGAAACTGTGTAAACAATCCACCCAGTTGTAGAACTGGACGTAAGTAGCACAGCTGATAAAAGCAGATTAGCTTAATATGGCTTGGACCAGGGGTTTTGAAACACCTGTTCAAAGAGGATTTATCAGTACTGTTGACAAATACATATCACCCCTGGTTAGTTACACCATAATGAAGTCTTTTACCCCCTGAAAAGCTATTACACTCAGGACGTCACTGACTTCTTGTATGATCAACATTACAGTTATAAAGTCAGTTGCCAACATCTGTAAATCGGAAAAATCCAGCCTGAAATTTAAACTGACATTTCTTGTCACACATGAATGTTGAAGAATCCTGAAAGTTACAGGACATCACCTTCCTAAAGTGGCATTTAGATGAGTAACTTGCACTGACAGCCTGCCACAAACATGAGTTCAACACACTTCAGGTAGCCAGATGTTCCCCTCAAGAAGAGAAATCCACAGATTCCAGATCTTCTTGGAAGTGTTACAGGGAGTGAAAAACCAATCCGTGGGCTTTTGTCCCTGCCAATGACAGTGGTGTTGTTTCTAAAAATACTCCTCCTCTTCATCAAAAAAGCCATTTTCCAGAGCATATGTACAGTCTGCATTCGAGACAGCTTGGCATGCACCTTTGTATTCTTGAATTGATTCATAGAGAGAGAACAGTTGACATAGTAATGACATATCTAGTTGCCGAAGGCCAACCTGGAAGGGAAAAGAAAAAGACATTCAAATATGATTTGATTTGCAATATGATGTCCTTGCATATTTTTTCCACAGCTTTAAGAGGACCAGTTGTCACACCTTGTGCAATATTGCAATATGGTAGTATAATTAAGTTTAGTAAGGTTATGTCCACCCTAGTGAATAAGCCAGATAAAAGAGCAGCAAAAGAAGCCTTGCCACACAGCATTCCTCATGATTCAGTAATGTAACCATGCCCTATTTAATTGACAAAAAAGATGTGCAATCCTAATCCAGCATACAGCATGTGAAATTACTCAAACACACTGTACTCCCTGTGATACCAAAGACAGACTTAATGGTGTCATCGTATTTGTCCCATTTACCCATCTTCCTCATACAGACTGTGTGCAAGAAAGGGGACGTGTCTACATGTGCCCCTATGGCACCGTTGTTACTGCACCATCATTTAGTACATCCAAAAGGACTTTTGGATGTACTAAATGACAGCACAGTAACAGCTAGTAGGCTATTTTTAGCCCCTACATTGCTGTAGCAGTGGTTGCGGCACACTTTTTGCCCGCAGATGCTATGATGCCATAGCGTCACATGTAGACGCACCCAGGGCTTCCTCCACTCAGTGTTGAAGTATAATATGTTTATAAGTATAATATGTTTATATGTCTATGGTAACATTTTCAGAAATAACTATGTCATTTTTGGGAGGAAAAAATGGGGCTTCAGTTCTTAAAATTACTTATCTGCTTCTGATAAATTTATCCTTAATCCTTGACTTTTTCTGTGAAGTTTACACCCAAGGCAGCTGATTTATGCTGTAACCCTGTCAGAAGCAAATAAATCAAGTTCATATAATCCAACAGACTACTTGAAAGCAGCTAACAGCTGCATCAAACATTTTCCTGAGCAGTAAGGAAATACAGCAAAGTTTGCAGTGCAATTGGTTTGTTGGTTTTCAACCTTTATGTGATTTTCAGCTTAATCTTTGTCCTCATGGGGGTCTTGAGATTGGAAAACTTTTTAAATTATGTTCTCATTTTGTTGGTCCTGAATTCCTGAAACAAACGCTCCAGACATCTTTAAGGCACCAGAATTATATGAACAAGAATAATTCCCAAGTCAAATACAAAGCAGGTAGAGACCAGAGTTAAGGATTAAATGACTAACTCTATTTTTACATAATAATTTCTCCACTGTGGCAGCGAAGTGGGCGATACTTCTTTAGAAATGTTATGCTTATTTAAAGAAATGATAAAACCAAAACAAGACTTTTCATTTGTGATGCTTTAAATGCTGCTGGGTAACAATTTTAAGTTAATTGCCATACCTGCCTATTTTTAACAACAAACTTTAGACTGTTGTGTCTGAATGCCCAATTTTTAGTTTCAGAAAAGCACTGTTGTCCTTAACAGTTAAAGGGAAAAAAATGCTGCTTATTTGTCTTGTGGCCCCAGATTTCAAGACCCCATTTTAAGGCACTCGGGAGAGACTCCTTCCTTCAATAATCTTAGCGTATAAGCATACAATGAGAGAGCAGGTAAGCACAACCCCTTCACGATGATAACAAAGATTAACAAGAGTTGTTTTGTTAGGAAACAAAAAGACAAATGAGCAGAGAGAGACAGTTAGGAATGTTACTCTGAAATCAGGCAGGGTAGAGATGGGCCTTATAGACTAAGTTAAAGTTAGACTATAAAGGCACATCTCTATCTTAATGAAAAGACAAGTAATTCCTTAGTTCGGGGATCCTTCATTCATAATAGCATCCCCCTGCTCTGAAAAGCTGTTTCTCTGTTAAGGAAAACTGGACACTACTTTCTTTAAACCAATAAATATTACTCAGCAAACCCAAGAAGGTGAAAGCTGTACTAGGACACAGTAAGCTGCTACTTCCCCATGGGACAGGACAGCTTCCCCTCCACGTTTGATTTTAAGATCAAGGTACTAAATTGAGGGGCTAGATGTCACTAGGGACCATTGATACAGTTTTCACACTAGAGCTATGCCATTTTTATCTAGCTGCTGCCACCACCACCACTTCCTCAGACACTATTTGAGTGCTGCCGCCCCTACACGCCGTTCTTCTACCATGAAGTAGTGAAGCAAGAGCAGAAGGTAAAACTAGTTAGAAGCACGTTATCTATTTTCTCCTCCTCTCGGTCCTGACATATAAGAGCAACGTACAGATGAGCAAGCAATTGTGTAGAAATTTCCTTGAAGAGGAACTAGAGCATGACAGAAAAGAGAATGGGATACTTGTAGCAGATTAAACTGCACTACTCAAAGTATGATAATATTTTATTCAGTCTTGTTAGGCTAGGTAATGTTTAGCAGCCTAGGCACTCTCTCAATATAGCGCGCTGCTACAGCGATGCAGGAGCTAAAAATAACCATGCGCCACTGGCACTCCACAGTACGGGCTGTTACTGCGCCACATTTAGTACTTCCAAAAAGAAGTGCTAAATGCCAGTGCAGTAACAACAGCACAGTAGGGGCACATGTAGACACGCCCATTGAAAACAAGTTACTCACCTTAAGTATAGCTGCAAACAGAACTGTATGTAGCTGGACTTAACATGATTATATTTACACAGCAGAAAGCTTAGGCAGCCATGTATTACAGGGTAAACAGTGTCTGAAGGGAAGAATGATTAGAAATACTAGGTTGAGGTTGAGCAAGAACATATTCAAGATGGAGATCAAGAAAAAAAAGATTCTAGACTTTCAAGGTCTCTCTCTTGCAAGGCAAAAGGTGGAATTGTCACCCATGGAGTTGGATTTTCACAAGTGCTTGAAAACCCTGTTGGAAGAAGACCAATTCCACACTCGGAGTTGGATTAGAATAGGAAACCTAACAGTTACTTTTTCCCCCCCAAATGTTGCTTTATTTCAAGAAGGTACAACTGAGTTTGATTTTAATATAGCATAATAAAATTTTACCAGTTTCTTATTTTCCAAATGGGGCCTCTGTCCTAGGTAATCCACTCCTTTTCCATTCAACAGACACTATACTTACAAGCGCAAGGCGAAAATTTAGTCCACAATTTTATACTACATTTTTCTAGACTAAGAATGAGCTAACAAACGTCAAAATTCATGAAGACTTCATAGGTCTTTAGATCAGACGATGTCAAAAAACAGCCTGTGAAATGACCCTCTATCCCCTAGATCAGTGGTTTTCAAATTGTGCTCCACAGAACCCTGGGATTCCACAACAGGAACGACACAGAAATTGGGCTGGAAGGTGGTGCACCGCTATTGCCAAGCCACGTTGCCTGGCTCCATGTCAGCTTACATACCCGTGAAGCCATGGATAGAGGATCTGCGGCAGAAGCAGCAATATGAAAGGGTTCCATTACCTTTGGAAGTTTGAAAACCACTATCCTAGATCTTAAACAATTTTTTGAGCCACATTTTTAGTTAACTGGCCACAAAACCAACCTACCCTTGATGTCTTGATGTGTTTGTTTTTTACCTTAAAATGAACAAGGACAATATAAAAAGAAACGCAACCTCTGGCTCTTGGATCACATTGTGCTACAAAACTTAAACACTTTGGCCGCATCCAGAAGAGCGTGGCCGTGTGGTATGTGATGCCGCAGACAAGTCTGCAGCGCCACATACTGCATGTTCAGTTGTTCTCTGTGCTGCAAGGGAACAGCGCAGAGGGGTTTTTTTGTCCCCATAATATCCAGGGTTCAAAAAAACCCAGAAAGAAAAAACATGAAGCAGCGCACACATGGGCAGTGTGTGCCACTGAAAAGTGGAACTGGGCTGCCCAGAGCCACGCTGCAGCTGCTAGCTAGGCTGTGGCAGAATTGCCACTGCTGCAGCTCTGGGAAGCCCCCAGGTAAAGCTGCTGGGACCAGCACTGGGCTGGCCCCAGCCTCCCCTACCACCCGTAGAGAAACTTGCTGTACATCAGAGTGTGTGTGGCATGGGTGTTCCCCAGGAACAAGTAGTGGCGGTGCAAGGTGCGCCGCTGTTTCATAGTTGTTAGGGGCTGCAAGGGATTCAAAAAGCATTTTGACACCCATCTTGCTGGGGTCATCTGATCCCAGCAGTCTTTCCTGCTCAAGTACAGGGGGGCTGGACCCAATGTTAGTTGTCCCCGAGGAACCAAATGTCCACGCACATCTGGACGTGGCCTTTAGCTTTTTGTTCCCATGCATTAACTAGGTCTGGTTGAAAAAAATTATTTTGCTCCACAAAAGGCCTAGTGCAAATTCTCACTCCCTGCTCCTTACCCAAAAGTAGGTCAGGGAAAGGCCCTAAAAATCCACCATTTCCCCCCCAACAATGACCCATGCAAAGAACTTCACTTGATTATGCAGGGAAGGATGCAACTACACACACTTTGAGAATGGTATCCTTCTGCATGTCTCTTTTTGTCCTTTAAACAGAAAAATATGATTTTAACTTATTAGAGTGTTAAAAAAGATAGCTTCAGAATTTTAGGAATAATATTACAGCAAAGGTGGCCAACCTGCAGCACAGGTGCCAGAAGTAGCATGGGCAGCTCGTACATGACACATGGCAGAATGGGGAGTGGATAGGCAGCACAGGGGCAGATAAGGCAGGAAGCAGAAAGCAGAGCAGCACGTTGGGTAGGAAGCAGAAGACAGAGCAGCAGACTGGGCAGGAAAATGGACAGGAGTAGCACCTGGGAAGGGCACAGGACTATTTTGTGACAAGCCTGCCAAAATGGTTGGATAATAGTGTACTACAGTATTACTTGATGATAGCCCATCTATTGCTATGCAGAGACTCTTCAGTGTGCATGGGTCAAAGTGCACCTAAAGTGGGGCAACTGACTTTCACTAGAAAGTCTTTGTTGTTCCAATGGCTTCAAACATTTGCTCTACAAAAGGGTTTAGTTAGATTATCACCAAGGATAATCTATCACATCTGAAGGGGATTCTAACTAAATTCTAAATGACAAGTTTCTTACCTGAATTTATTTAGCATCAAAACCTGATATTTTTTCCTGAAGCCATTAATTAGACAGATGAAAAGGAGAAATATTTCCCTCCTTTCCTACCCCATTCTTTCAGAACACCCTTGAAATGCAACACGGGAAGTCTAAGGAGGCAAAAAGCATCTGGACAAGCACTTGTAGGGTTTCACTGTACATCAGTGACATATTTTTCTTCCCAAGCGCAGTGCATTGTATCTGCAACCTCACCCAGTTTGGTATCATCTGCAAACTTAGTAAGGAGAACTGACTACATGCTTATTAAATTTGCCAATGACAGCAAGCACAGCGGGGTGGCAGGGACATTAGAGAACAGGATTAGGATTAAAATGATCTGATGAAATTCAGTAAGGGCAAGTGCAAAGGACTGCACTTAAGAAGAAACAATCAGATGCACAAAAATGGAGAATGATTGGCTAGGCTGCAGTGCTTAAGAACAGGATTTGGGGGGTTATAGCGAGTGGATCACAAACTACAAGACTGTTGCCAAAAAAAGCTAACAATATACTGGGATGTATTAACAGAAGTGTTGTATGCAAATCATGGAAAGTGATTTTGCCACTATTCAGCCCTGCTGAGGCCTCACCTGGAATACTGTGTCCAATTTAAAAAAGATGTGGCAAAAAAATAGAAGAAATCAGAGAGCAAAAAAATGGTAAGAGATCCAAAACATGTTTATAAGGAAAGGTTGAACAAAATTAAGTAATCCAGAGCAAACCAATAAGGTTTTAGTAAATCCTCAAATACAAAAAGAGTTATTATTTAAGGGAAAAAAAAGATGGTGATCAATTGTTCTCTGTATTCAGAGAATGGGACAAGGAGGAATAAGCTTCAACAACAACAAGGAATATGGCCATTAGATAGCAAAATTTTCTGAGAAAACAGTGTCCATTTTGACAAAACAGGAAGCGTTTTGTTTTGGATTTTAAGTGCAAGTTCAACAAGCATTTCTCTGGAATTGTTTAGAGAGAGATGATCCTGCCTTGAAAAGGGGTGGGACTGGACTTCAAGATCCTTTCCTGTCCTGTTTCCCTATTGTGACAGGATTTTTAGTTTTTAAAACACATTCGAAATATATCTAGATGGAGTCTTCTACTGGTCTGCAGCATCATGTCAGACAAAGAGAAAAGTGGTTGTTACCAGAGCTTGAAATAGTTCACTTGTAAGCCTTCACAGAGTAATGGCAAAGGTTGTTTACTGGTCATTACAACTTCATCTGATGTTGCAATAAGCAAGGCACTTGCTCCCACAGTAGTGCTTCAACAGAGGCATGCCAAAATATCCAGAAGAATTCTGTTAGGAATGTCAGGTCCTGGATTCAAAACAATTGCCCAGAAGAACATTTCAGTGCATTTAATCAAAATGAGATGAGTCCATTTTAATACTTACCCATTTCTTAGGGAAAAAACTACCATTTTTAAATGTTCAAATTGCTCAGTAATTTGAATAATTCTATATTACAAAATTAAGATGTACAAAAGAAGGGTCTACAGATTATTTGCTATTTAACTGAATCCCTGGATTTTCAAGGAAACCACTAAAGTGTGTTTGTTTTTATAACATTAATATTTCTGGGAAAATAAGATAAACTAATAAAGGCTACTCAGTTAAGGCATACTGACCTAATTCAGTGGTTCTCAACCTTTTTAGACTCAAGGCACGCAACAGAAAATGCCAGCTCTTAGTTTCACTCTTTTTAGGTGTGCAAAAATAAGGGAGCAATTCTTATATGGCAAATAACTCACAAAGACCACAATAGGCCAGAATGTTTCTAAGACTCTGAATTCCTAGATGAAATCTCTGGATTTATGATATGAATTCTGCTTGCACACCTAACATGCTAACATTGTGTGGCACCCTGTGGCACCCTTGAAAAGATCTCAAGGCAGCCCAGGCTGCCACAACACCCCAGTTGAGAATCACTTGCCCTAATCCAATTCCATACTAGATATTTGAGAGTATTTGCATTAAATCAGCAGTCAAACTTGCCAGCTCTCCAGGCCAGATCCAAGCTGTAGGACTCCTTATGGACCAGAACCAGATGTGGCAATGGGTGTGGCCACGGGGTTTATTGCAACTGCCTTTCCAATGGGCCTCCATACACCTGTACACCAGAATTTAGGGACAAGCTCCATCCCCAAATTCCCAGCTCCCCTACAAGCCCTGCAGGTCACGCAACGTGGCTCCACAGACAGTATCCAGTCTGCAGGCCGTAAATACTTGTAAGTGTTGGGTTGAAGGGAATTTTCAACCTTTCCATCAATTCGGTTTGGGCCAAGTCTATCACTGATGTAACATTAATAGCTTAAATGGAGTTCCATCCATCACAGATTCAGCCCCTCAACAGCCTTTTACAAAGCACAAGGGAAACCCATTAAGCCAATTCTGGGAGAATGTTATATCAAGAGTAGATAAAAGAGTCTGCTACAGTTGACAGTTTCTCTTCCTGGAAAGAAGTTGTTTTATATCTAATTCAAATCCCCAGATGTTGCTGGAATCTTGCCTGAAAAAGCTTTTAAACAAGACATCTTCTTTAAGAAATGAAGAGAAGGAATCCTTGACAAATTGCATTCCCATAACACAGTGTCAGCACAGAAAGGCAGTGGTTAGTCCTTTTTAAAAAAAAAAAAAAAATCTATTCGATGAACAATAAGAACATAGGAGCTGCTATTGACTGGTTTGGACCATATGTGCATCTTCCCCAAGTCTTGTGTGTTACACAGTCCCTGACCAAAAACGAGGCTCTGGCCAGGAGGAACTCTGGGGACCGTGGGGCCATTTTCCTGTCCCTGATGCATTCCCATTTCCAGGCAAGAGTACCACCAGGCAGTGTCCACTGGTTCCTTGGACTCACTTGAGGGCCAGTGGGCGCTGTCCAGTGTGCTCTGCTCGGCGTCCCCACTTGGCACACGTGTTCTGAACCTGTGACCTGCACTCCTATCCCTGTTTTTCTTTCTTTGTCCCAAGAATTCACTTGTCCTCTTTTTCTGTGACCTCCCTGCCTAAAGGAGGCTAATAAGTGACTTGGTGAGCTGGGCCCACGCGTTTCAAGGTCCCTGTTTTCACCATTTGTCACAAGTAATCTGTAACACATCATTAGTGGCCTGCAGTACTAAAGGGCCTCACAGCTTCCTTGGCAGGCACCTGGGCTCATGTTTTTCCCCAAACATGTTAAAAGTCCTGTCACACAGTACCTGACCAGGAAGGAGGCTCTGGCCAGAAGGAACCCTGGGGACTCTGGAGCCATTTTTCTGTCCCTGGTCTGTTCACATCTCTGGGCAATGTCCACTGGCTCCCTCAACTCATGCATGAGCCAGTGGCCACTGTCTGGTGTGCTCTGTTCAGTGTCCCCCCCTTGAAGCACTTGTTTTGAACCTGTGACCTCACTCCTGTCCCTGTTTTCTTTTTAGTTTCCCCTCCCACAAAATCACTGGACATACCCAGCAGCCTCCCCCTCCCCCATAATAAAAGGGATGGGGGATAACTGTTGTTCTGTGGGCCTCAAGCCCATATTAACCTTATATGCCAAATAGGCCTGCGTCACACAGGAGGAAGAGAGTGGATGCCAGGCAGGAGAGTGACCGGGGTTTCCCCACCTCCCCACACTGCTCCTCTCTCACTTGCAGCCTCCAATATTGAAGTGGCACACTGGCATCGAGGGGGGCTACTTGGTGGACTTTGGCCAGTTCTGGGACAGCACGTGAAAAGGGCCGTGCCTGCAGGAAGAGCACACACCAACGGCAGCTGCCTGACAAAGGGAAGTTGTCCCCGAAAGCTGGCAAAGAAGAACTGTTCCAACTATCTGAGTTGGTCTAATAAAAGAGATCATATTCCCCCAAAGACCCTTGCCTGCCTCCGTCCTTAGACCAACGCGGCTACAACGCAGACCCCTGTGACCCCCCCGAGCGAGGGGGTGCGGAGCCAGCAGGGGCTTTTCCCCACAAGGGAGCGGGAGGAGGAAGAGGGGTGCACAAAGGGCCGCCCACTGAGAAGCACAGGAAGTCACAGAAAGTGAGGGCTGGCAGGGACCTGCGGAGCTCATCCAGTCCAACCCCTGGGAAGACCTGGAGGAGTGCAGGGGGCGGGGCCTTCACCGGGAGGGTAAGGGGGACGTTTTAAAAGCCCAGCCGCTCCCCCCGACGAGGCCGTCCTCTGCCTCCCCGACCCTTTGTTCCTGCCAGGGGCAGCGGCTAGGGGGGGGGCCGGGCCCGGGGAGGGGGGGGGGGGAAG
>NW_005841870.1:1273221-1277265 GCF_000455745.1 Alligator sinensis
CCCGGGGGGCTGCCCCAGGGGTCTGGGCCAGGAGGGGCTGGCGGGAAAGCGACTCGAGGGAGGGGAGAGAGGGCTGCGCGGGGATTGGACAGCAAGCCCCCCAAGCCCCACCCCCTCCGCTGTGACCTCACAATAGAGGCGAGGCGGTTAGGAACTGTCTGCGTTCGGAGCCGCCCCTGGGACTCAGGGGCGCCGCGCAGGGCCGGGGGGGCTCACTGCCTAGAGCGCAGCCCCCCGTTGTTCCCCAGTCAAAAAAAAAAAAAGACACTAGATCCTAGAATCGATTGGACAGCAAGCCCCCCAAGCCCCACCCCCTCCGCTGTGACCTCACAATAGAGGCGAGGCGGTTAGGAACTGTCTGCGTTCGGAGCCGCCCCTGGGACTCAGGGGCGCCGCGCAGGGCCGGGGGGGCTCACTGCCTAGAGCGCAGCCCCCCGTTGTTCCCCAGTCAAAAAAAAAAAAAGACACTAGATCCTAGAATCGTCGAAAAGTAAGGCTGGAAGGGACCTCAGGAAGACATCTAGTCCAGAGTTTCTCAACCATGGTCGTGCCCCAAAAGTGCATGTTAAGAATATATGGAAGGTCCCCGATCAAACTTTAAAAAATGGATTCTCCTTTCAAAAGTTCCAGCCTACAAGGGGCTGCTTGGCTTCCCCGCCCTCTCCGTGAGATCCGCACGTGCTCCCACCCCCCGCATTTGTAATGCTTCCCCCTTGGACTGGGAAGGAAAAGAGGAACTGAATTTGTTCTTTCCAGGGGAGACTGGTGCCTCCTGAGCCGGGGGGTGCAAGGGGGCCACAATTTGTGGGTGGGCCCGGGGGCGGGCCAGAAGCCCTACATCCACTCCTATACTGTGCTGCGGCTCAGTGTCCCCCTCCCCCAAACACCGCGGGCCAAAAAACTGCTCCACATTCGGAGGCCAGTCTCAGAGGGGGCATGTGTTCCTTCTACCGTTCGCCTGTGGTTCTTTCAATAGAAAACTGAGTCCATTATCGGATATCATGGCAATAGCACCCCCCCCCCTCAACATATACAGAGTATACAAGGTGTTTGTATGCGAGAGTAAAAGAATTGGGTGAAGAGAAAGTGCTACGTGTTTGTGTGAGGGGGAAGAAAAAGGATTAGAGTCTGAAGGTGCTGGGATGAGAAAAAGGAAGGGGACACGCATGTGAGGGGCAATGGTATAACTAGGGCAGGGCAACAGAGGCAGCTGCCCTGAGTGCTGAAGGGTCTGGGGCAGTAGCAGCAACCAGAAGTCACGACTGCTCCTGTGTGCTACAGCCACCCTGGGCACCTGGCCACATATGCTGCTGCTGAGAGAGAAGAAGGAGATGTGGGTGATATGTAAATGTTCTTTTGCGGGCTCAGATCAAACGTAGTCCTGTGCTTACCTGGTAAGGGAAATACCGTGACTACTGACCTAGTTGTACCCAGGGAAGACCACTTTCCTGGCACAGGGATAGCACCTGCCAAGGGAATGTATAATAAACCTCCCACTTAGCTGCTGGAGTGGGAAGGTCTTGCTTTTATACCCACTTTATGGAAAGGAGACTCCTCCCTAGCTTGCTCCTGCGGCCATATGGCTGAGGGCAAGCAAAACTCAGGGGCATCCAAACCCCAAGCCTCTGGGCTTGGCCCTGCAAGTAGGATGCCCGCCAAAGGATTTGGAAACATCTGAAGCCCCAGATGGGGGTGGAGGATGTCTGCCGGTAGTAGGGCCACTTACGGTTCTGGACTGACTCACGGATTTGGAATTTGATATAGCTAATTTGGCTTGGAATATGGAAAAATTAAATAAATAAATAACGTGTAAATGTTAGCACATGGGATGGAGACTGAAGCAGTGGCAGAATTAAATGATGGTTAGCTCTCTATCTCAGTTTATCTGGACAAGGTTTTTGGTTGTGTCAGAGAGCGTAACCAGAGGATTTCATCTAGGCTTAAAGATATCCTTAGGGGGGGAAATTATTCTAGGTAAGCTTGGCTAACACTGAACGTTAGCATTTACATCCTCAGGCAAGTCCTCCTCCTTCTCATGTGCTTGTTGTGACAAGGCATTTAGCAGAATTTGCAGATTTGTTGGAATCTGACAGGGCTGCACCAATACTGCTTCTGCTACAGCCTCAAGTTTGCAACTCTGGGCTGTCAACCATGGGCCTTAGCATCCACACCACCCCAGTCTCCTCAGGCAAGAAAAGTGATCAAAAAGGCAAGATCTAGGTAAAAACTGTAGAAAGGTCTTAATCACAGAGCAGAGGATTAAGGCCATGGGTACACAAATAGGGTAACCTCAGCAAGTCAAGCTGTTTCAGTTTTTAAAAGGCTGTGAGCACAGTGTATAAGCAATGTAGGCTTGCCTCAACAGTAGCAAGTGTATCCCTATATGTATCAGGGCAAGAACACATGAGCAAGTTATTTCAAGGTAAAAGGAAGGAATTGCAGCTAGTCAGCTGCTCCATAGCAGCTGCCCACTTAATTCCTCTTATTTCATGATGCAATAAAGCCTTTCATTGAGGTATAGGCAGCTGAGAGTGAGCTTTCATGTACCTTGTGCTAAGAGCACACAGGGGCACATAAGTCATAACTGTGAAACTGCTGACGCTACAAATCCCTGCCCTCATTTCCTTCACAGTATCTTGCTTGTGTGTCCATGCCCTCAGGGACAATTTTCTCACACACCCATGTTTGCCCTCCACTGTACAGTCTGTTTGTTTCTCACGCTTTTATATGCACATCATGTTCATTTATGCACAGTGCAGTGCTCTCTGGGTTTACGCCTGAAACTCAGCCCATCCGTCCAAGCCTACATTTGCCTTTTGGTAAATGTGTGGTGTTATCTTGGGTACTCAGTGTATGTATTTACAATTGCCATAGGTCTCAAAATATTTCACTCTCCAGTTCTTTGTGTGTGTCACTGGTTTTCATCTATTGTTTTAAGCTACTCATAAAAAGGCAAGCAGGGGGGAAACATAGCAGAGGATGGTTTCAATCCATCAACCTCTGGGTTATGAGCCCAGCATGCTCCCGCTGCGCCACTCTACTGGGGTCTCTTTAACTCCACCTCAGCTCTTTAATTCAACCTCTTTACTTCTATTATGGGTAGTAACATTTTAATGGTGAAAGTTACCAATCAAATTTTCTAACTTTCACTTTTTCTAAAAATGAGAAATAGAGATGGGACTGATTTCTTAGAAATGCAAAATTGTGAGAGAATAATGATCTGAAGCTCTTATTATTTTCTCCAAAAGAGCAATAACCCCATATCCCTCATTGTGCCTTCCCCCACTCCCCCTTCCCCTTGTTTCCCCCAAGAACAATTTTGATTTTTTTTTCATTCTTTAACAACATATGCAGTGATGAAAACATCACTGGCAGAGTTAAATTTGCCCTTCCAAACTGTCAAGTTCAGCAGTATTCAAACTAGTAAAAATCAGGAAATGAAGAATTAAGCTCTTATGCGTAGTAAGACATACAGAGTTATGGTATGTGACCATGTAGTCTTCTTTGAATGATGCCCCAGCCCTGCGCTGTCACCACTGCCCTGGGAGTGCAGGGCCATCATCACACTTCCTATGGAGACCAGCCCGAAGTGATGTGGGCAGGGGCTGCTGGGAAATGAAGTCAACCGTGGGCTCAACCTGGCTCACGGGCTGGACTCTTTGCCCACCCCTGCTGTAAGGGGTGGTAGGAGGCTGCACTTTCAAGGAGACTCTGCAGAGCCTTGACAAGGGGTCTACTTCAGCCCTAACGGCAAGGCCCTCTCCCAGCAAGTTGACCACTGAAAGGGCGCGTCTACATGTTCATTAATGTGCAGTAGTTACTGCATATTTAGTTTAGTACTTGCTTAATGGAGTACTGACTAAATGCACAGTAACTACAGTTACTGCACAGTAGTGCTGGCACACAGGTTTTTTTTGTGACACTCACTGCACAGTAGCCTAAAAACACTGCACAGTAGTGTATTCATAGATTCATAGATGTTAGGGTCAGAAGGGACCTCAATAGATCATCAAGTCCGACCCCCGGCATAGGCGGGGAAGGGTG
>NW_005841870.1:1277329-1314371 GCF_000455745.1 Alligator sinensis
GTCCCGCCTCCCTTGGGAGCCCGTTCCAGCCCCTGGCCACTCTAACTGTGAAGAAGTTCTTCCTAACGTCCAATCTAAATCTGCTCTCTGCTAGTTTGTGGCCATTATTTCTTGTAACCCCCGGGGGCGCCTTGGTGAATAAATACTCACCAATTCCCTTCTGTGCTCCCGTGATGAACTTATAGGCAGCCACAAGGTCGCCTCTCAACCTTCTCTTGCGGAGGCTGAATAGATCCAGTTTCTCTAGTCTCTCCTCGTAAGGCTTGGTCTGCAGGCCCTTAACCATATGAGTGGCCCTTCTCTGGACCCTCTCCAGGTTATCCACATCCCTCTTGAATGGTTTTTGACCAGCATGCTACTGTGCAGTGTTATTATGCTACTACACAGTAAGCATCTTGTGTAGATGTGCCCAGAGACTATTAAAACATGGCAGGAGAGCCAAATGGGGAAGCTGAGGAAGAGAGCTGTGGATGGGGTCAGGACTACCTAGAATATACCTCAAAGTAAGAAAATTCTAGTGCTTGTTCACAACACCTCTACCCTGAAATCATTTGTCCCCTCTCCTGCCTGCCTCTCTCAGCAGGCATTCACACGTGAAATCTATTTTCTATTTGAAAACAGTGTGACCTGGACTCACAGTGTGGGCCCAGAAATAGTCAGGACAAGTTGGCACAGTGCTCTGCCTGAGCTAGTTAGCCTGAGCAGGGCCCTGCACTAATATGGCTATAGTGTTTCCAGTACTCAAGTTAGCTCATGTATCTCTACATAGCACTGCATTGTGCCATGTATTTGTACTCTCAGGGGGCCTAGGAAAATCTACTTCTAACCAGTATGTTCTCATGGCCCATTCATCTCAAAGTGGTACTCAGCTGAATGAGAGTATACCCACCCCAAAGAAGTGAAAACAGCCTGAAATTACATCTCAGAGAAATGGGTACTTCTCTAAGCATCTCAGCTGGTGTCCTCATTCTCCTTCCCCATTGCCCATGTTTGAGAGCCCCTGGTATTCATGAAGCAGGCCTGTTATCCTCTCCTCACCCACTTTGCTTGGGGCATGCTTCCAGAATGCCTGGTCTCAACTCATCTCAACACAGGAGTAGGGAAAAAGAGTCAGAGCTCAAACTTTGGTATATACACAAGAGGGAGGAAGAGGGACTCAGACCTACCCAGAATGCAGAAGCCTAAGGGCCGTCAATTCATTTTCCAATGGGGGAGCATGCCTCTTTAGAGGGGCAGGAACCCACCAAATTCTGACTCACAGGAGGGGGTGGGAGTAGAGGAACTCCATGCTCTTTGGAGGAGAAGGGGCCCTCTTGACCCAAACTCACACATGTGGAATGGTAAGATGGGCTCAGACCCTCCTAAAGGGACAAGGTCCCTAGATCTAAGCCAGGGGTGGGCAACTATTTTGGCTACCAGGCTGCTTAATGACTCTTGGTGAGCTGTTGAGGGCATGCATAAAATCTTTCAGAAGATGTCATTTTAACATATTACAGGTAAAAAACAAATTATATACTAAAAATCAAACATCTATAACATGTTTTCATTTTATTTTTAAAAATATTTTTGTCCCGATTTATGGTTTTTTTGAGTACTGTATATAGAGGCATAACAGCTCAAAATAAAGTCTTGACCTTGTATATTGTGTGTGTGTGGCGGGGTGTGTGGGTGGGAGGTTTGGGGTGGGGGAATAAGGGGGTATGCATGCTAGGTCCTGGGAGCCAGCTGGGAGTGGGGAGAGTGAGAGCGGGCAGGGAGCGCATGCAGCAGAGCTTACCCGGGCAGTGCAGTGCAGTCCACCCCAACATTTGGCCCACAGCTATCCTTGTACTGCTCCACATGGAGACGAGTCTCACCCACTCCCGCTTGGGGCAGGCCGCACCACACTGTCACCCAAACCCACTGATGGCACCATCTCAGCTCTGGCCCCAGCACCAGCCAGTGAGCACAGCTTCCTGGTGGGGCTACCTTCCACTCACTTAGCTGCCCACAGGTGGCTGAGTGCTGCCCACAGGTGCTGAGTGGGTGAAGGGTGGCCAGAAGCTGGAGCTGGAGCCCTTCACACTGGGGCAGAAGCGACCTAGCTACTGCTTCCCCCCAACCTGGCTGGGTGTGTAGTGCCTGGCATGTGCCCCCACAGTCACTCTTGCTTTCCCATGCTACCTGCTGCCCAGAGCAGCAGAGCAGGGGCAGGAAGAGGAGGAGGAAGAGCCAATGGAGGCAGGGAGAACTGACCAGTACCAGGGCGGCTACAGCAGAGGTGGCAACAGCCCTGCCAGAAACCTGTGCACGTTAGCCAGGCCAAGGCTGGAGCGGTGCCATTGATGGGCATGGGGCAGGTATGGGGCAGGTGTGGGCAGGGCGTGGGCCAGATATAATCAACTGGTGGGCTGAATCTGGCCCATGGGCCATATTTTGCCCACCCCTGATCTAACCTCACATGAGCCTCTAGACGGTTGGGGACTCTCAGATCTTGGCTTTTGGAGGAGGCAGGGAATGGAGCTGAGACATGCCCCTTCCCCCTTTCAGAAAGACAGGGCTTTTCTGGATCCCGGCAGACACAGGGAATGTAAGAATATAAGGTTGACAACCAAACCTCATCTCTAATCCCCCCATTTCCCCTGCCACCCAACCCTCTCTTACTGTTCTTGTTCTCCCTTCCATTCCACTCACTGCAATTTGCACCCCCTTCTTCTGTTCATGTGAGTAGAAGCTTGCTCAAAATGCTCTTGGCTATTTCATCTGTGTGCACCTGTGCTCATGTACACACACACACACATGCTGTAATTCATTTAACTTGTGAGCATTAGGCATGTACGTACCTAGACAGACAAACTCTTTTTTAAATACTATTTTCAATTTTGCTTTGCAGCAAGAAAGAACAGTTTTGTTTCACTAGCTGGAGTAAATTGCAACTGAGGCTATTTCAGGTATGATCAAAACCATAATTTGATCTCCCAGTCTGTGCAAAAAAACTTCTGGTAGAATCATAGAGTCATAGAAAATGAGAGTTGGAAGGGAGAACAGGAGATATTTTAATCCAAACTCCTGCTCAAAGCAGGACCATCCCCACCTATATCATCCCAGCCAAGGCTTTGTCTATTCAGGTCTTAAAATCCCACCTAGACAAAACCTCCAAGAATAGAGATTCAACAGCCTCTCTCCTAGTGAGAAAGTTTTTCCTAATCAACCTTAGGAATCCATCAATCTTAAAAAATAAAAATAAAAAGTATTTTCTTCCTTTTGTCCTCTCTCTTTCTTTCCAAAGAGGTTTCAACTTAGAAAACTTTTGACTAAATTGATCCCAATTTGAGATCAATAACTTGATTCTGTGATCCTATGAACTACAGCAAATTCTAAGGCTCTGAGGAAGGGCATGGACAGATGGAGTAAGGGAACTTGGAAACCATTTTAGGTGGTCCAGTATATCTGAACTGCAGTAATTCATCTTGAGGGGCCTGTGTACCTTAAATGGTAACACTGGCTTAACTTTCATCACTTTTGTTGACTCTTGTACACTATACCAGTGTAAATTACAGTGTTGAGAACAGGCATATGACTACCTTTCCTGGGGTACCTGCTGCAGAAAGAACTATTACAGGATCTCATGACAAGCTGTGGGGTAGCTGTTATTTGGATTGACCAAACAGCTACCCAGAGGCTGAAGTAGATACACAACATCTACATCCTGATTTTTCCAGAGATACCTATCACTGGATTCTAGAAAATAACATCATTTAAGACAATATGTCATGTGTCCATTTTTTTTTAATGCTGGTGTGAGGACTGCTTACATCAGTATAAATGTGTCTGTGTCCAGGCCCAGCGGAACAGTGGCAGATATGGCAGGCGTTGAATTACTGTGGTTTAGATTTACTTATTGTAGGATACAAGACAGAAGAAACTATTGCACTATAATTTCCCCACCCCTTTTTCTGATAGTCCTACAGTGGCAAAACAGGGTACAAAACAGAGCTGATGGACTGAAAAAATGAGTCAATGAAACAAGCTACATGGCAGTTTTCAGAATATATATTGGTACTGCAAACCCAGTCCCCTGGGAGACTGTGCTTTGGAAGTGCAATTCTACTACTCCGATCCTAGATTAATTTAGGTTTTCCATTAAAGAACTTAGTGTGTGAACTAAGCTTTACACTATTTTCCATTTTTCTCTTAGGGAAAGCAGTATGGAGGTCACACAGTTCCCCTTCTAATGCAGGCTTTTGCATATGGTTTCATGCTTATGATACTCTTTGGCAACAACTTTGTTAGATCAGGTAATTTTGTAATCTTTTGCCACTCACATGGCAACACTGCTAGGGTGCTGTGCTTTAGTATTGCCTTCTGGAAGTACTAAAACACGGCTCAATATGGGTGGTTACTACACCGTGTGTGCAGCTCATGGGTAGATTTTGCTGCTACATCGCTGTAGTGACATGCTATACTGGGGGAGCGCACAGCTACAGCAACGTAGCTGGCGATCATGTGTAGACCTGTGTGATTGCTATGTCCCTGTAGCATGTCGTACAGCGATGTAGCACGTCGTTACATTGCTGTAGGGTGATGTGTAGATGCTGTTTTATATTTACCTGCTACTTCAGAGGCTGATTACAAGAAGATATGGCCTGTACTTTAAATACTATGCAGATTAGAGCCAGGAGGACTGATTCATTTTGTCTATTACAATGCAACTTCTGTTCAGGTCAACTATGAAAGTTAAAACAGACTGTCACATTTAACAAAATTAAATCCAACAGAAAAATGCAGCTCCTATTGTAGATTAAAAAGATCAACAGACCCAGTGGCCTTCAATGCAAAATATGTTTGACACCAAAAATATTTAGTCTTCAAATCTTAAGGATGTAAGCAGTGTGTTATCATACTGATTAACTGACATGCCCATTTGCTCTGTTGCCAAAGTCCATTTTGCCAAATGAAATCTATTTGGAACAGTTTGTGAATTTCATCAAGAACAGCTTATCATAATTAGTATTTTCAGCATGCCTGATCATATGATATCTAAACTGCAATTTATTCAGGCTCAAGTCCTTCAGGCACCTTTCAATCATGGTACTGTTTAAAAATATCTTTGTACTGGCTTGCTGTATAGCTTTATCAATTACAAGATTTTACAATTGACTTTCAGGGCTCTGAGTGGCTCTGTTCTTGTATGGTCACCTTATCTAACCTTCTCTTGTAATAGATTCAGAACTATTCTTTAAAATCTAAATCAAACATGTACCTAGTCTGACCCAGTTTTAACAAGGTGATAATGGAAACTGGAACTCTCTGCAGTTATGCTGATCTTTTACATAATGTGCATCCTTTAACTATATAAATAATTCAAGCCAGGGCTCAGATTGTGTCAGTGGGTATCTTTGTGACAGACTGTAGTACACTTTTGTAAAATTTCTGTTATAGAAAGTTAATTCTTTGGAGAGTACAGATAGTAAAGATTGGATCACAGGTAGACAAATGTTGATGCAGTGGGTGGTATTGTCCTGATTAGTTTCTGTTACCTCACCTTACTATGTGTGAGGTAGTTGTCATTGCATTAGTTGTATTAGGGGAGTCCCTAAGGGCCTGAACAGACGTTACATTTGGAGTGCTTCGGATGCTTTGGAAGCGCTTTGCAGGGCAAGTGGGCAGATGTACACACAGTATGAAGCATTCCAAAAATAGCTGAAGTACAAACTTCTTGCCTGGAAGAGACAGCAACTTCTTTGAAGCCCTTCAAAATGAAGCACGTCTGTAATGAGTGGTACCCATTTGTGGAGTGTGGCACGACACTGCTTGGTCATCTAGCCTCCCACAGTGCTCCTTTCCTTCTGCTTCCTCAATATGGGGTTAGGGTAAACAGGATGGACAAACAGGATGGACAGTCAATGCACACTCTCCTGTGTGCTCAGTTCTCATCAGGGCTGGAAAGCAGAAATCTATGTGCCTCTGCCTTTCTGCCTCCAGCCTCTAGGTTCTGGTTGGGAGTACAGGCCTCTGGTTTCCCACTTGAGCTGAGTGGGAGGGGGGAAGTAGAGGGGAGGGAGGAGCACCTTTCCACCTTTGTCACCAGGGGTGCACAGGAAAGTATGCATTGTCATTTCTCACCCCCACCTCCTTCTCTTAAACTTAAAACAGGATCGGGGGAGGAGGGCAGGGAAAGAAAGCAGACAGGTATGGAAGAGCACACAGATTGGATTGACAAACCCTACAGCAGTGAAACCATAAAAGATGGGCATAAATAAACAAGGAGGGAGTACCTGGATGAAACACAGGGAAGACAAGCACGAGCAAATTCCTTTAATAATTAAAAGGTCACACAGAAGTAGGTAACCAGGCAACAATAAAAAGGATACATGCTTTTATAGTAATGCTAGAAAGTCTAAGATCAAAGGTGGGGGAACTTGAATGCTTAGCAGTAAAAAATGATATTGACATAATAGGTATTTCTGAAAGATGGTGGAATGATGGGGGGTGGGTGGAAATCAATGGGATGCTGTAATATCAGGATACAAATTATACATGAATGATAGAGTAGGTTGGACTGGTTGGGAAGTGCTACTCTACATCAAAGACTGCATTGAATCAAATAGGATAGAATTTTTTAGCTGGTAAGAAAGGTACCATAGATAGATCTATGTGGAGAGAAATTCCAGCTTTCAATAGAGAAAAAGAGTACATCTAAGGATATACTATCAACCCTCAGACAAGGACAGTAGCAGCAAGCTAGAAATACTAAGGGAGTTAAGAGAGGCTGCGACAGCAGAAAACAGAGTAATAATGGGTGACTTCAGCTTCCACAAATAGACTAAATCAATCTAAAAATTACGCTGGGATCCAGAGACCAAATTTCTTGACATTATAAAAGACTGCTTCCTGGAGCGGTTAGTCCTGGAATCTACAAGAGGAAAGGCCATTCTTAACCTAGTCCTAAATAGGGCACAGGATTCGGTGCCATGGGTAAGTGTTACTGAGCTGCTCTGCATAGTGACCACAAAGCAATTGGGTTTGACATCCATGTAGGAGGAGAGACAAAAAGAAAATCCCACAGTAGCCTTTAACTTTAAAAATGGAGACTATATAAAAACAAGAAAGCTAATTAGATGGGAGATAAAAGACTTCCCTAAAGAGGTGAAGCAGCATGGGAACTGTTTAAGAACACCATATTGGAGACACAGAGCAAATACATACCTCAAAAAAAAAAAGGGAAAGTGGACCAAAAGAAAGCCAGCATGGTTTAATGGCAGAGTTGCAGAGGCAATAAGCAGACCTGCCAGGGAGCCAGTTGGGCCTTTAGATGATCATGATGTAAAAGGGGCACTAAAGTTAAATACAGACATTTGAGACCATTAGGGGAAGGTTAAATCAGTTCAAAAGGGCTGCCTAATATCAGGTAAGTCAGTATGGGGGGGATAGCAGGAGGATTGCAGGGTCCAGCAGGTTGGAGGGGATTGGGGGTTTTCTGAGAGATGGGGGAGGTGTGAAACATGAGGCGAGAGGGACTGATCTCACACATGGGGGGCAGGCATGACTGCAAGGACTCTTGCAGCTGGGGGCCGGAAGTCTCTGGTGGTATATGGGGGGCCTGTGGGGTCCATGGGGGAGCTTGGGGGGATCAGGGGCTACTTTTAGCCCCCCAACCCTCCCCCAGTGAATCTACACTCCCATTCCTTCTGCCTCTTCCCCCACTTGGACTTACTTGCTTGGCTCCAGCAGTGGTGAATGCTGATAAAAGCAGCTGCACCTGGGGCAGCTTGTGGAATGGGGATTGAGGGTGTTGGCTGGTCAGAGGATGTTGGCTTGGATGGTAGGAGCAAGTGGTCTGGGGGGGTAAAAAATAGCCCAGTGCAGGGGGCTGTCAAAAGAGCAGCCCCAGGGCTGGGGCCAGTGGCTGGGTTTTCCCAAAACTGTGCAGGGAAAGTGTACCTAAATCAAATGAGTTTGATACTCCATAGATCCAGGTTTATCTTAAACCAGGTTCTGCAATTTTTAGACCAGTTTGTGTGCATGGAACTTCTGTACAGTTACAGGTTTAGACTAATTCCAGGTCACTGACATCAGGCAGGCCTGTAACTATAAGGTTGGCACCGAGATGAGCTAAGTTTAAACAGGCAGCCATTTTGAACCTGATTTAACCTCCCCCAATAATAATTAAAAAAAGGAATTGTTCAGCACATGGATGAACATGACTTGCTGGGGAGCAGGGAGTTATTACCAGTGGGAGTTCACTTTCCACAAAACAGTCAGTCCATCTCTGACCTCACTGCCCTTGTCCTCAGAAGAAACCTACACAACATGGGCCTGCATAAGATGGGCCTGGGTGTTATATTTAGAATGGGATTTTAACCCTAATGCATTTAGGGATTGACACAACACCTTGTCCAATTAACGGCAGAAAGGCTTTATTCACTACATCACAAACATGCTTTATGCAAAATGACAGAAAGACTCCTCAATATTCAAATAAACAAACTATTATCAAAGTCCAGTATATTTTAGCTGTAACAGGGTGTCTCACCAATACAGGCAGGAAGTAATCTCAGTCTTTACAGCCTTCACCGGTTTTGGATGTGTCCCTAAGGGTAATCAGCTGGGTGTGGGTTATGAATGATGGTGCAGTTCAGTGATTTATCTCTCTCTCAGAGGGCACTTTGCCAGCAGCTCCATTTCTTTCTTATACTCTTCCATTCTATGCTTTCAAAGCATTCTTTCCTGATAGATCAATGATCTGAGTCCAAACAAAGCAGGTAGGGAGGGGTCATCATATTTTGATTAAGTCACAATTGTTAGCCACTTGCATCCTGTTTGGTTCATCCAGTTGTGAAACTTGCTTTTGCAAGCTCTTGTTTTTCCTGGAGGTTACAATTTAATCAACTGAGATGGGGCTTGATTGACTGAATTGGACACCTTGGTACATTACAAGGCACTGTTTAGGGAGTTGTTTTAACAGTGAGGCAGAACTCAAAGTATCCTTGACTGGAGATAGAACAAACCTCAACATACATTCTTTGTCTGCTTCAAGAAATATGAATTAACCAGGGAAGGACATATGAATAAGGAAGAGACAATCACCAAGGAGGGGCACTTACCATAGTTAAACATCGGGTGTATCCGAAACCAGCACAGGAGATGGGATCAAATGTGATTGCTTCAGTTTGTATGGATCCAGTCATGATCATGCATTCTTGTGCAAGATGCACTGTTACTGTAATTTAGTCATTTAAATTTCATATGTAGGTCCAGCCTAGCTTCACAGCCAGCACTGGGTAACTTGACTGGATAGCAAAAAACATGGATGTAAAGTATACAATGGGGTTATGGTTCATCTATAACTTGCCTGTTCCCCCTAACTTCTCTTTGTTCTACATGTGATAATAACCATCTCCCTTTCTGAGTGGTCTCTTGCTGGTTTTGAGTACATTTAACTAATTTTGCTAATTTAACCAACTTTACTTGGTCTGTAACTGCTTCTCATAACTTCTTTTTGCTCCACAGCTTTATTGCCCATGTCCATTTTTCAGCAATTGCTTTTATTAATAAAACAGGGCTAAAAAATACTTGTTCTGTAATCTGTGGCATTTTGGTCAAGTGATGATGCGGTCTGTAATTGATGAGGAAACACAGCCTGCCTCTGGGTCAGCAAGAACAGGAGCCAGATAGCCTGCTATCCAAGGCTGGGGGGCTGTCTGCAAGCCAGGACAAGCCTGTCCCATGTTGGTTGTCTTCCTCCAGGAAGAGCCAGAGGTCACTAATGATGTGTCACAGATGTTCAAGATGTGGGTTGTAGGTGACAATCAGAGGGGTTTTGCTATTCCTGTCTCAGGGCTGGCAGATTGGAGTGAGGTCTAAGCCTAGCCCCATTAACCTGAGTGGCCAGAGTTCTGGGACCGTACTGCCGGAATCCCTTCTGCAGATCTCTACGGTGTGCATCCCAGTCAACAGGACCAGAGCAGACTTGGCTGAAGTGCAGAGCCTGGCTGCTGATAATAATGGATCCAGCAGTGCACCAAGGGGTGGCATGAAGGTAACTATGGTGGTCAGTATGCCCCCACCACAATGTGGTGGTGATGCAGCCGGTGTAAACCCTCACTGCAGTGTCCAGGAAATTAATTTGCTGGGTGGAACACCCCAGAGCCAGTCTGATGGAGAGGTGCAAGCTGCCAAAGTCCTGGTGAAATCTCTATACAGACTCCCCCACTTTCCTTCCATGCTCTCTTCATGGTAAATAAAGATGTCATTGACACACCTATCACAGTTCTCACCTTTGCTTAATGACTCCTGGAAAGTTAATTATAACAACATCATAATTATTACATTTTTTTATGAATCATCAGGGCCAAGGACTAAAGTCAGTAAACATCATAGCTTTTATATACAAACCACTTGTGACTTACGTACTGTTAATAAGTGTGAGCCATGGAAGATTGGGCCCAGTCAATTGAATATGATCCCTTCTGAGAAAGCTGTGAATTACCTGGGACTGAGAATAGACCTGTGGATTGGAACATCCAGGACTGTGTTTTCTGAGAAACTGGATAGGTGGATAGAGAGAACTGGCAGAGCACCTTTGAAAACTTTTTTAAAACTTGAGGTTTTGAATGTCTATATTTTACCTAGGATTATTAACTTTGAAGACCATGCAAGGACATGTAAGGAGTACTACTTTATCTACCATTGATGCTCAGACCAGGAAAAGGCAAAGAACAGATGCGCTTACCACCATGTCTATGTGAAGAACTTGGCAAGCCACAGGTTGTAATGTAAATGATATGCCCAGTGTCACTAATCCGGGGTTTGTGCCATTAATATCTACCATAGACAGAGATAGTACCAACTCTCAAAATAAATGGGAAGTACCCACTCCTCAAGTTAATTATAGAAACACATGTAATTGGAGATGAATACAATTTGAGTGCTGGACAAGGTTGAATAATCAAGGCTGTGGTACTGACCATTTTTAAAAAGATACTATAAGTAATGATTGGATAAGACACCATAAGAGCATTCAAGAAAGACACATTTTTCTAACTCAGGAATGTTTAGGTCATGGATTTGATGGGGCTCTGAAGAACTGTAGGTACTGTTTGGCCAACAAAGGATGCATCTACATGATGGGCATTTTTACATTTGTGAGCACCGCAGCACTGGGCGCTTTGAAAAGCACCCGGCGCTGCAATGTTTGCAGTTGTATGAGTGGTGAAATGTGCGTCAGCGCTGAGAAAATGGTGGTGGCATGCTTTTGAACTAAAACACCTCAGAGATGCTTTAATTCAAAAGTGCACTGCTGCCATTTTCTGCATGCCAATGTGCATTTCACTGCTTATACAACTGTGCATGGTGCAACATAGTGCATATCAGCTCACATCTGAAGCGGCAGATCTCTGGCACATTATCAAATGAAAAAGTATGTGTATAAATGCCCTACATGTTTAGTTAATGCACTTTAGGTACTGCACATTAAATCTAGTATCTCTGAGGGCACATCTACATGCATGCTTTAATGCTCATTAGCCTATTTACGCTCCCCCAGTAATGTGCATTAAAACGTCACAAAAAATATGGACATTTATATACGTACCTTTGTCTGCTCCGATACGCTGGAAATCCAATGCATCAGAGCAGACTTGATTAATCAAGTCTGTGGAGCACGCAAGCTGGTATACCCAGTGCTACATCACATGCATTTGTATAAACGGCAAAATGAGCATCAGCATGCAGAGAATGGCGGTGGTGCCCTTTTGAACTGCAACACCTTCAATGTGTTTTAGTTCAAAAGCACGCCACCATTTTCTCAGCACTGAATCGCATTTCACCATTTATACAAATGCATGCACCACAGTGTTGGGCACTTTAAAAAGCACTCAGCGCTGCAGCACATGCATATATACAAATACCCAATGTTCTTTAGCTAATGTGCATTCAAATAGGCTAATATGTCTTTTTCTAGTACTTCAAAATGGAGGTACTATATTTAATGTGCATTACCTAAAGCACATAAACAAATGTGTAGATGTACCCTCCATTGTGAGGTACTGGACAAATGCACATTAGTCTATTTGAATGTACATTAGCTAAGGAGAACTTTTTTTTTGTGACACTTTAATGTGCATTAAAATAGGCTAATGCTCAATAAAGCACACATGTAGACATGCCCAAAGAGACCTGTTTGCATATTCTTGGCTTACGTCCTGCAGTTCAGGATGCATGAATAAACAGACATTATAAATTGTGTGGTCTTCTGTTTGATAAGGTTAAAGATACAGAATTGACTGCATACTAAAAGCCCCATCTAAGGGATGAGAATAATGAACTAAAGAAGCCAGACATCATTTTTGTTAGAGAGCAGATCTTACAGGGAGGTTTGAAAACAATACCAAAATACTGGCTGATGCAGCTGTGGAAAAAGTAAAGAAATATAAAGAATTGCCATTTTAAATCTATCAACCAACTGGTGCTACTAATATTTCCTAATTTGTCTTCCCCCACTTAGAGCACAGGGGAAGTGGTTTGAAGACAACTATAAATTGTTTGATACATTAAATATTTCTGCATCAAGACACAGACAGCCCACTAAATTGCTCCCTACAGGAGCTTTGTTTATATTCCATTGACATCCTTAATGTTGTTACAAGCTGGGGCAAAACTACCACTCCCAGTTTAGCTCATTTTATACATATAACATAGAACCCTGTCAAAAATAACATCTTGCCTATATGGATATTTTTCTTCACATGATGACACCATCACCTATTATGACTACCTGTGGTTGGACAGACCACCTGAGTTTACAGTCAACCCATAAAAGGTCTCTTAAACTGGTTTGAAAATGCCTGGCTCAGCTACTAGAGAATGGACCATTTAACAATATAATCAACTAATCTGCATACAAGATACTATCATCGGCGGCAGCACCATCAGTTCCTTAATATAAGGATGACAGTCTTTCAGTAAATAGGAAGTCATTGGTGTGTCCATAGATGACTGAGGAGGCCAGTCCAAGATCTCCATGTTCAACTGCAGATGTGGCAAATAGTTCCAGGAGGCCATTGTCTTCAGGCCCTGTCACCTGAAGATCCCATGCTGTATCTGAAGCTCAGAAAAAATATCAAAGATGCCCCAGTGTGAGAGAATGCCTTGAAAAACAGACACTGCTAGACTAGGAAGGACAGAAAGCTGCAGTACTGAGAGTCTTGGGCACAGACAATCTGGCCTTCTGACTGATATGAACTCTGCCTAAAATTTGGCCTTGGCATTCTGACTTAAGCACACTCTGCCTGCTGTTATTGAAGTTAACCAGTGAATACTGTCTTGTTTAGTACAGGCAACCTGCTTTGCTGCATGTGACTTTGGAATCCATTCCATCCCCTTACCGAGGTAAAGACATTACCAGGAGCTGAACCAGATCTAGCTTACTGTGTGTCTGTGGAGATAGCTCCAGGGAATTCAAAGACCTGAAGGTCTGGTCTCATTTTTCTAGACGCTATACCTGGGGGTAGCTTTGAGGGGTACTCAAAGAGACTATGAAGGCTGAACGCACCAAGCAAGAGCCCCTTTGTTGGATCAATGACAGTGTTGACCTAGTCATTGCTTGCCTAACTTCTTAATTGCCTTCCTTGGGCAAAAGTTCAAAAAGACCCAGTTAGGCAATAGGCACCAAGAATTCCCATAGAGTTAATGGAGAGGCTTCAGAGAGAGCTGAGAGTGATTTAGGTTTAGGCAACTAAGTCAGGGGTGGGCAATTATTTGGACCGGAGGGCCACTTAAGGAATTTTGTTGAGCTGTTGCAGCACCCCCGCGCTCCCTCTGCAACAGGTCACCAAAACTCCCTAAGTGCCTCTGTTCCACTCTGGGCTGGGTGGCTGGGATGGAGCAGAGGGCAGGCAGGGAGCGGCATCAGGTGGGCAGGGCCAGGATCACAGCCACAATCTGCCGCTTGCTCGCCCCTGCAATGGGTGCCTGTTCCATGGGCAGGGGTGTGCAGGAGCAGATCACAGTTCTGCCTCAGGTCCCAGCCCTATACTGTCATTGCCCAATGATCCCAGGGTTTCCATGGAGACCATCCAGGACCCACATGGTCTGGGCACATGGCTGAGTAGATGGGATGGGGCCATGGGCAGATGGGGAGTGGTGTGCAGGAGTGGGATGGGCAGGCAAGCAAGGCCGGAGTTTGGGATCTTGGGGCAGTTACAGGGCAGGGCTGGGGCTCCTGCCTGCAGAACTGGTGCCCGTTGTAGGGCCATGTTGTGGATAGTAGATTGTGGCTGTGCCCTGGGCCCCAGTCCCTCACTGTCACTGCCCAGCAATCCCACTCCATGATCATGGTCACCACCCATGACCCCAACCTATCCACCTGGCAGTATGGTTTGGGTCCAGAGGCTGCGGCAGCCAAAGGGAGCTGCCGCTTCCAGGGCTGCTAGGAACCAAATCCAGCTGCCTCACTGCCCCAGCCCTACTATGTGCCATAGAGTGGGCTGCCTCTGTACCTGGGCCATGTGGGACTGAAGGACCTATTGTATGACAGACAAAATCCCTTGGTGGGCTGGATCCGGCCCATGGGCTGTATTTTGCCCACCTGTGGCCTAAGTGTTCCTTATAGAGAATTTGAGTACACTTGGAGCTATTTCAAAGGGGAGGAAGTACTGCTCCTCAGGAGTGTGTAGCAGATGTTACATTCTAACAGTTACGTGTGCACAAGCCAGAAGCAATACAGGTGTAACCCTGCTTATGTTCTGCAAGTTCAGCTGTGGTACAGTTCTACAATGATAGTTTTGCATAGTCTTTCTCTGCATGCCCTCATTAGCATGCATACTCAGAGGTTTGGGGGCAACTTGCAAGGGCGGATCCAAGGCGGTGTAGTGGTGCGGACACACCCACTTTGATTCCTGCTCCACCTAAACTTGAAAACCAACTGCCTGTGGAGGCCAGCAGCATTTTTCTTCAGGCAGTGCTGAAGGAGTCAATTGACTTCATAGCTCATTATAATGTACCTGATTCCTGCTAATCTTGGGAACTAATGACCCTCTTTCCTTTTTAATGGTTTCAATGTTCCATTAATCAAGTTATCCTTTCTTCTACAGCTCTGGTGTCTATTAGCCATTCCTGGTAATCTCTCTCTTCTGCTTCACAGCCCCACAGTCTGTTTTTAGTTCTAGCTAAAAATCTTAATTCAGGTGTTCGTAACATTAACTCAGGTGAACATTAACTCAGATGTGTAAATTACTGACAGTGAAGTGTTGGTTGCACTGTCAAGATGCTCAAGAGGGCTAGATTTTGTTTTATGAATCTGAATAAGAGATGTACATTTAATTATAATGACTCCAGACCTAATAAAACAATATCTTTTGACTACTGTTGCCTAGCTTGTTTTATTTTTTAAATGCAATAGTTTTATAATCTAGCAAATCAGTGTGAATTCCAATACAGTTACATTCATTTTTGCTTTGATCTTAAGCAGAATAATATAGCTATAGGGCCATAGCATATAATTAAAGCTTCCAGTTTCTTTTTACCTAGAGAAACATGTGTGTGGTATTATGTGATGTTGCACCACACCATCTGCACCCTTCTTTTCAAAATCCTAGATCTACCTGTGGCTACCCACTCCTGTTTTCACTATTTGTGGGCCTGGGTTTTAGAAATCATAGAAACGTTAGGGTTGGAAGTCATCTAGTCCAACCCTCTGCTCAAAGCAGGACCATTCCCAACTAGATAATCCCAATCAAGGCTTTGTCTAGCCGAGTCTTAAAAACCTCCAAGGATGGAGACTCCACAACCTCTCTGGGTAACCTATTCCAGTGTTTTACTACTCTACTAGTGAGAAAATTATTCCTAATATCTAACCTAAACTTCCCTTGCTGCAACTTGAAACCATTCTTCCTTGTTCTGTTATTTGCCACCACTGAGAACAGTCTGGCTCCATCCTCTTTCAAAACCTCCTTCAAGTAGTTGAAGGCTGCTATTAAATCCCCTCTCAGTCTTCTCTTCTTTGGACTAAATAAGCTCAGTTCCCTCAGCGTCTCCTCATAAGTTGTGTGCCCCATCCCCCTCACCATTTTTGTTGCCCTCCATTGGACTCCAATTTGTTCACATCCTGTCTGTAGTGGGGGGCCCAAAACTGAACACAGTACTCCAGATGTGGCCTCATCAGTGATGAATAGAGGGGAATAATCATTTCCCTCGACCTGCTGGCAACACTCCTACCAATGCACCCCAGTATGCCGTTAGCCTTCTTGGCAGCAAGGGCACACTGTTGGCTCATATTCAGCTTATTGTCCACTGTAACCCCCAAGTTCTTTACTGCAGAGCTGCTGCCCAGCCAGTCAGCCCCCAACCTGTACTGGTGCATGGGATTGTTCTGTCCTAAGTGCAGGACTTTGCACTTGTCCTTGTTGAACCTTGTGAGATTTCTTTTGGCCCAATCCTTCAATTTATAGGATGCTATGAATCCTAGCCCTACCCTCCAGTGTATCTACAACTCCTCTCAGCTTGGTGTCATCTGCAAACTTGCTGAGGGTGCACTTTATACCATCTTCCAGGTTATTGATTAAGATATTGAACAAAACTGGCCCCAGGACTGATGCCTGGGGCACTCCACTTGAAACCGGCTGCCAATTAGACGTTGAGCCATTGATTACTACCCTCTGAGTACAATGCTCCAGCCAGTTTTCTATCCAAGCCGGTTTTCTATTTTACTTTGTGGGATTACCTTGTGCAATTGTTAAGGGCAGGTGGATCAGATTTTTGTGTGTGCTGGCCCTCCATTCTGTCGGAGATCAGAGCAGCGGCCAGTCAGCTGCTTACTGACTCCCACCCGGAGCCGTAAAACTGTCGCCTCAACAGGCGGGTAGTGATGGATGAGGTGAAATTAACCAGGCACAGACGCGTGTTGGTTACAGGAGATTGTTTACTTACGTCGCCCAGATAGTGATGTGCGATGCAGGCTGAGCCTTTCTGTTAAAGTTGCTTCAGTTACAGTTGAGCGAACACAGTCAGGTTACAATATCAAGCAATGACGAATGAAGCGACGAACGAAGCGCGCCAAGAACGAACTGCCGAGCCTGCAGGGCCTTACTATGTCAAAATTTAATGATGACGGGGAGATTGACATTGACGGGTGATCAAGCCGTCAATCTACTTTGGTGATGGACTTGACCAATTGTAGGGATTTATGGCAGGGTTATCCCCTTTCACCCTGACCAGTCTTAAGTTTCGTTTCTCGTTTGTGACGTGGGCATAAAGTTAAGTTTCTGGCCAGGATTTCTTTTTAACCCTTAGTTGATCAGATGATGGTCTGAATGGTATCTCTTGCAAGTGACATGGGCACTGATTAACTGGGTTGTGACACATTCCAGTGTTGTGAAATTTGAAGGCACATAAATGTTGTTAATGCAAAGTTGTGCAGTTTGCTCAAAGGTCACTGTGACCTGTGAAAAGATCTGCAGTGGGTTAGCTCTCAATTTTAGCACAGGGATAATCTGTGGGTAAAAAGCAGAAAAGAATCCAGACAGGAATTACTCCTTGGTTTGTGTATCATTAACTGTAGGAGAGTCAGGTAGAAGTCTAATACTTTCAACATTTAAAAGAAGTGGAATCCCTGAGACTGCTGTTGCATTAGTCAGGGTCTGGAAAAGTGGTGATGGAGGCAACCTGAAGGAGAGGAGTAGCAGTGACCATTGGCAGTGGCAAAGGAGAACCAGTGACTGGCAAAACAGCAGAGATCCCCAATGGCCAGAGCAATGATACCTATTAGTTCTCCCCTGCAACTGAGCAGCAGCAACTTCATTGTGGGCCTCCCTACCCAGTAGCTGCTGCTCTTGCTGGTGTAGGTGAGCAAGTTGCTGGAACAGAGCTTCAACCCCTGGAAGAAAGGAGCAAGCAGGGTCCTTTAGAGTGGGCCTCCCTACCCAGCACCTGCCACCGATGGCTAGCATAGGGACGGGGTAGAGCCTCTGGACTGCAGCACTGGGTGAATCTCCCTTCCCAACTGAGTGGGCTAGGTGGTAGCTCCTCTGAGTTGGTTTGCCAGTGACTGAGTCTGTGAACTGTTTTGGGTTTCAGTTAATGTTCAATAGTTAAAGTTTTCTTTAAGGTTGTGTGTTTGTTCCCCTTTCTTCCGTAATCAACCCTGTTTTAGTTTAACATTGCTTGTGAGTGAGGAATGCTCAGTTAAAATACATCCCCCCAGGTTTCTAGGTAGGGACTCAAGCCAGTTTTAGGAAGTTGATGTTAAGCCCCTAAATTTGAACCCAACCTTTGTTACTGCTATCCAATGCCTGGCAGAAGAAGGCTTAACTGCTCCAACTTTAACCCTAAGTGAAGCAGTGTTAAATAAAGGTGTAGCATTTGCATCATTCTGTGCTTGTGCATACATTTGTGTTGGAACATAACAGCTGTTGCATGGTTTGGAGCAACAGTCCCCCCTCTCCTTTTGAAATGGCTCCAAGTGTACGTTTGTCCATACTGTTGGCTAAGCATCTCCAAAGAGCAATTCAGAAAGCCCGCAGCTGTTTAGCAGCCTCCAATAAGAAATGCTTAATCATGAGGGTGTGTTTGAGCTCCTAGGCTTCTCAGGTACTTAGGTCCCTGACTCACTCATCTCTGTTCACTTGGACTCTCAACATGTAGACCTGTTTTTTGCAGATAGCCACATAACAGGTGTCTGAAAATAGATGGGGTGATTTTTTCCCCTCTTTCCTGGTGTCCCAGTAGCCTAGTGGCTAGAGCACATGCCCAGAAAATGGAAAAGCTGGGCTCTAGACCTATTTCACATCTACATCTTCTACCTTTTGAGGCTAGAGATCAGGCTGAACGAGTTAACTCTAACTCTTCTCTCTTCTTGAAAATGGGCCACTGGGCAGATACAAATACAAGAATAATGGGATCAGAAGGCGAACAAGCAAAAAAGTAGCTTTCCTCTATAGCCTGGTGGTTCAGGCAGTCTTAGAAGAGGGGAGTGCTGAATTCTAGCTTCTGCTCCCGGCACTGTTTATGCATTTTACATTCCATGATTTGAAACCACAAATTACCCTGGCATCAGAGATCCAATCGTTTGTCCATAGACCCAGTTTCCTTGCCTGCTGACTCTAAACTTCCACATTTTTGTAGACGGTCTCCTTGGAGGTCTTATAGATTCATAGATTCATAGACTGTAAGACTGGAAGGGACCTAGGAAGACCATCGGGTCCAGCCCCCTGCACCAGGCAGAAAAGACAACTGGGGTCAGGTGACCCCAGCAAGGTGACAGTCTAGTCTCCTCTTGAAGATTTCCAGGGTAGACGATTGCACCACCTCTGGAGGGAACTTATTTCACAGTCTGGACACCCTGACTGTGAAGTTTTTCCTAATGTTGAGCCTGAATCGATCTTCCAGGAGGTTGTGGCCATTAATCCTGGTTTTCCCCAAGAGTGCCCTGGTGAACAGTTGCTCACCAAGCCCTTGATGTTCTCCCCTAGTGTAGTGGTAAACTGCTACCAGGTCCCGTCTCAGCCTTCTTTTCCTCAGGCTGAAGAGTCCTAGGTCTGTCAGCCTTTCCTCATATGGCTTGCTGTGTAAGACTCTGATCATACAGGTGGCTCTTCTTTGGACTCTCTCAAGCTTGTCCATGTCCTTGTTAAAGCGTGGTGCCCAGAACTGGACGCAGTACTCCAGCTGTGGTCTCACCAGTGCTGAATAGAGTGGAAGAATCACCTCCTTGGTTTGCTGGAGATGCATCGATTGATGCATGCCAGAGTATTATTTGCCCTCCTGGCTACAGCATCACATTGCCCGCTTATATTCATACTGTGGTCTCTTATTACCTCCAGGTCCCTTTCATTTGTGGTGCTAGTCAGTATGGTGCCAGCAAGTCTGTAGGTGTGTTGGAGGTTGCTCATTATATATGTACTGGGAATTGCTCAGCCACCTGTTAAAGAAGTGTGGAGTACTGAAACTTAGGAAACACAACCTTCCTTACAGCTGTTAACACAAGTTAAACAGATTGCTAGCTGCAATACAAAAAAAGTTTTAAACCGCTTGAGTAAAAATCACTTTCCTTTACAGTTAATTAGGTTTTTACTTGTTGGTATCAGATACCACAATTCTGCTAATTCTCCAGCTGGCTGTAGTATCTTCAAGCAAAGATTTAATTTAATATTCATAAAAAAGGCCTGATTTTTAAAAATCTACTCAAGCCATCATATAGTATAAACAAAATAAATGTGAAAAAAGGAAGGCACAAATAGGGAGAAAAAAAACAGAAGAAATGTATAAGTGGAGGTGTTGAGGGATGGATACAAAGGAAAGTGTCTTGGGCCTCTGTCAAGCAAGGAGGTGGGGATACAGGAGATATTGGAGTGAGAATGTAGGCTGCATGTTAATTGCTTGCAGACTGTGTCCCTGTCATGCTGTCCCTTGTGGACTGCATGTAACTTGTGGACTACTCCAATTTAGAGGAGAAAGTAGGGAGCATGTAAAGGCCTTAAGCATGTATGAGAAGAAAAGGCAGCAGATGTTGCACATTGCAGCCAGCAACACTTGTGTGTTGCCTTCCCTTTGGTTCATATAAGTCAGCTACACAAACCCGTTTTCTTTTCTCATACAAAAAACTAGAACTCTTGGTTCCAAAATGATACCTTTTATTAGACCAACTGGGAAATCGCAAGAAAAATGTCCTTTTCTGCAAGCTTTCGAGATCAAAGTCCCTTTGTCAGGCTCTGGGAAAAGTATAGATGGTACAAGATGGTCAAAAATCCCCATAGGTAGGAAATACACTTAATTTTTGCACAGAGGGAGCTGAAGATGGAAGGCTGTCCCTCTGGGCAATGAGAGTGTCTTTGTGACCTGTGCTAAGTAGCTCTTTGATGTGTAGATCAGGTAGGATTCCTTCCCTGGAGGTGTCAGATGGCAGGCAGGGAGGTAAACAAATCTTTCTTGTTGTTCTGCAATTAAGTTTAAAATCCAAAATTCTCTTTTCTCTCTTTCTTGGAATATGGCCTCTTGGTGGCAGTGACGCTGCTATGATGGAGGCTTCAGCACAGACATTGCAGCATCCTTCTCCATTTTGGGAATCCTAATTTACACTGAGATGAGGCAGCAGGCTGATTTCCAGTGCCTATGAGTCTGATGCATGGCAAACAGCTAAGAATGTTTCTGCATGGACTTTCAGTCTGCTTCTCATTTACACTGTGCTGCTGAGAGAAGAGAATCTGACCTTTTGCTTTGATACTAGATCTCCTGGTTTAAGGTTACAGTATGGGTCATGGCTAGGGATGATAGAGATTTGATCTAGTTATTTTGATAAAACTGAACTGAGAGCACTAGGTAAATGTTTATGATCAATTGCTTATTTTCTTCCTAGTGCTAAAATCTGTCTTGCCCGCATCCCTTTTTAACTATGAACTCGGTGCAAATTGCCTTAGATTAGTGGTGCTCAACCTGCAGCTTGTGGCCCAGATCCAGCCCATGGAGCTGCGTCATCTGACCCATGGAATTCCCCATGGGTCTGGAAATTTGGAAGAGGCAGAGTGGTGGTAATGTTGATTACCATTCTCTTGCTGCCAATTTTTGGGCCCGTTGATAGCCCTACAGACTGGATAACATAACATAGCCCTGTCCTGGAATGTGGGGTTGCTCCACAGCTGCCCACAGGTGCGTGGGGCTGGGCTGGTGTGTGGCCACCTCTGTGTGCACAGGGTTAAGCTGGCATGCAAGGTACCACCCATGAACAGACCCATTTGCAGACTCCACGTGGAATCTGGCCTGCAGACTGTTTATGTGCCACTCATCCGGGCCAAAGGGTTGCACACCATTGCCTTAGGTAAGGGCTGTTCAGCTTTCGAGTAGCTGTGGCAGGAATAAATGGGGAAGGGGAATGGTGGCCAGGCAGGAGCCCCCAGGAGCCCCCCTTTGGGGGCCACATGGAACTCATGGCCCACCAGTTGGAGACCACTGCCTTAGAAAAGGGGTTTTCAACTTTTTTGGAGCAGTGTACCCTTGGTGGCTGGATGTGGAGCAGTGTACCCCCAGCAGCCGGGTGTGGGGGGGAAGGGTGGTATGTGGCCAAATGCGGAGTAGCGACAGCCACCGCATGCAAGCTTCACCTGCTTCTTGCATCTGGCCAGGCAGGCGGCGCTTGCATGGCAGTGTGGGATGGTGTGTGGCAGTGCTCCATCCCTGCCCGCCCACGCGTACCCGCTAAAGCCTTCTCAAGTACCCGCGGGGGTATGCATACCCCTGGTTGACAACCCCTGCCTTAGAAGGAAGTGTTAACCTTCCCACAGCACATCTCACTGTGCAGGGCAATATCAGGTTGAAACTCCATTTCCTCTGTTCTCTCAGCTTATTAAATTAAATGTAAGAATATCCCTCTTCTCTTCCCATCTTCCTTCTCCTGCAGATTCACCCTTATTTAATTAGCTCCAGGAAAGACACCATCACACAGACCAGACCACATTCATAACTGGCACAACACCCACTGGAGTCAACCGAGGTGAACCAGGCCCAACTGCATCAGGTCTTTATACAAACTGCTTAAGATAAATCCATCTCAGCGAAGAGAAAAACCATGTAGCACAGAAGCAACTGATTTTAATAGTGTAGAAGGATTGATGGGTCTGGGAGAACTTGACAAAATTGTGTGAGATGCTTATGTATAGAGTAGCATCACACACACACAGCTCTTTAGTGACAGTCTCCACTTAGTTTCCTTTTGCTTCCTCAGAAGTGCAGAAAAGAGCACTTCAAAGTGATTGTATTTCCTCCCCTTGTGAGTTTAATACATTCCTGATAAAGCCTTGGGTGAAAAGTGTTTGCCTCCTCCAGATGACAGCTGGAGGGGGTAGTTAGGACAGCTGCTTTACAGTTCAGTTGTGTGCATGTTAGTCTCACTACAACAAGCTCCTTACTCTGAGCAGTGCAGGCTTGACTTACAGTAACAGCTTTCCAGAATCTGATTACTGAAAGCAGATAGCCAGAGAGATCAGAGTTCCAGGCTTTAAAGGTATTTGTCTTATTATCCCAGGGACACTGAGCAGACCTTTCACTTCAGAAAGAGCTGTGCTGGGGTCAGGTCTTGACAGTGCTCACTGAGCTGTGCAGAGGTCACTTGAGGTGAAAATTATGAAAGCTCTAAATCTGCTGATAAAATTATATGGCAGGTATTAAGTACAAATGAAATGTGGCGTGGCACACATAAGAAGTGAAGATGACTGGTGCTCACACCATGCAATCTGAAGCTTTTATATAGGGGTAGGCAAGTATTTCTTTCCAGCATAATTCTTTATGCAAAACTTGTCAAGTATATATTTTTAAGCGAGTGAAGCTATTTCTATGTACTGTTACATTAATCTAAATATTTAAACCCAGATAATGTTTCTCTCGCTCTTCCTCTGCCTCCTCGCCCCCAACCCCCTGCCAAATCAATACCGGTATATGTATAACATTTTTATTTTATAAAAAGCAAGTCAACAAACCAGCTTAAAACACATGCGAGTGTTAGATCATACAGCTACACAATAATTTTTTTCAGCTGAGTGTGAGGTTAGTTACATGACAAAGACCTCTTTTTCACCCACAAATTGCTATCACAGTTCCTTAATAAGGGCATAATTTTGCCCCCAGAGTTTCTGCGTATGCAAAGGCTAATGCTAAATCTTTTAAATATCTCATTGCACTTTCTAGATGGGTAGGCAAAAGTATAAGTAGAAACATTGAAATTAATTATTCATTAATTATTTGCTGATGCAAATCTAGAGTCATAATTATTGCAGGCTGCTTTTAAAAACTGAGGCTTATACACTCGCTTCAACAGGGCCAGATCTTATGTACTTAGCGGGTTGCAGGCAACGAAGAACCACCTGGCTTTGAAACTGGTCTGTAGCTATTACTCAGCCCCTCATGGGAGGGAATGATAGGTCAAAATGAATAGTTAATTTACCTGTGCACTGTGATGCTCCTGACAGGGAATGTGGTTATGGTAATGGTTGCACAACTTGTGTGGTCAAGGATACAGGATCTTGGGGCCCAGGCAGGGCACTATATTTGTTATGTAACCCCAGAGCACAGCTCTGCAGAAGCCCTCATACAAAAGAAAAAAAACCTAAATTTGAATATAGAGCCATAGAGCCAGGGCCTCTACTGAACAAGAAGGAGCTATTAGTGACAGACAGGGGGGACAAGGCTGAGCTATTCAATGAGTTTTTTGCCTCAGTGTTCCTGAACAGGGCTCAAGATAAGCCTCCTAGTGGGTTCTTAGATGGGCAGCAGAGGGACACCAGCCTACCAACTGTCAATTCTGGCTTGGTGCAGAGTCACTTGGATGGACTGGATGTGTTTAAGTCAGCAGGCCCAGATAAGCTGCATCCAAGAGTACCGAAGGAATTGGCTGGTGTCATAGCAGAACTACTGGCATGGCTGTTTGAGCGCTCATGGTGCTCGGGTCAGGTCCCAGAGGACTGGAAAAGGGCCCATGTGGTCCCTATTTTCAAGAAGGGGAGGAAGGAGGATCCAAGTAATTATAGGCCAGTCAGTCTCACCTCCATCCTTGGAAGGGTCTTTGAAAAGATTATGAAGGATCATATTTGTGGGAGTCCAGTGGGAAAAATAATGCAGCCAGGAAACCAGCATGGATCCATAGCAGGTAGATCATGCCTGACCAATCTGGTTTCGTTTTATGACAGGGTCACAAAATGCTTAGATGCAAGAGAGAGGTGGATGTCGTTTTCTTGGACTTTAGCAAGGCCTTCGATACAGTATTTCATCCTATTCTCATAAATAAATTAAGAGGCTGTGACATAGATGTTTACATGCTTCAGTGGGTGGCAAATTGGTTCAGAGGGTGGCAAATTGACTTAGTGGTCGCACGCAGAGTAGACGGGTCAGTATCAATTTGGAAGGATGTGGGAAGTGGGATCCCACAGGGTTCGGTCCTTGGACCTGTACTCTTCGATATCTTCATCAGTGACTTGGATGTGTGTGTGAAGTGTACTCTGTTCAAGTTTGTGGACGATACTAAATTGTGGGGTGAAGTGCACACTCTGGAGGGTAGGGAACGATTGCAGGCAGACCTGGACAGGTTGGAAAAGTGGGCAGTACACAATAGGATGCAGTACAACAAGTTCAAATGCAGAGTGCTGCACCTAGGACGCAAAAATATCCAGCACACCTACTGGCTGGGAAGTGACCCTCTCAGTAGCACAGAAGTGGAAAGGGATCTCATAGTCATATGTGGACTCCAAAATGAACATGAGTCATCAGTGTGACAAAATCATCACCAAAGCTAACCACACTTCATCATGCATCAGCAGATGCATGACAAATAGAACCAAAGAGGCGATACTTCCCCTCTATGCAGTGTTGATCAGACCGCAGTTGGGGTACTGCATCCAGTTTTGGGTGCTGTACTTCAAGAAGGATGTTGATAAACTCAAGAGAGTCCAGAGGTGGGTCACTCATATGGTTAGGGGCTTATAGGACAAGCCCTACAAGGAGAGACTGAGGGACCTGGATCTCTTCAGCCTCCGCAAGAGAAGGCTGAGAGGTGATCTTGTGGCTGCCTACAAATTCATTAGGGGGACGCAGCAAGGGATCAGAGATGCTCTATTCAGCAGGGTGCCTCTTGGGATAACAAAGAACAATGGTCACAAACTGACAGAGAGCAGATTTAGGCTAGATATCCAGAAGAACTTCTTCATGGTGAGGGTGGCCAAAATTTGGAATGGGCTTCCAAGGGAGGTGGTGCTCTACCCTACAGCTGGATAGGCATCTGGCTGGGGTCATCTGACCCTAGCACTCTCTCCTGCCTAGGCTCTTTCCTGCCTAGGCAGGGGGTCGGACTCAATGATCTGTTGAGGTCCCTTCCAACCCTAGCATGTATGTATCTATGACTAGACTCAGCCAAGGCTGGCTGAGCAATTGGAGCAGGAAATAAGGATCTGTACATCTGTGTGGGTTGCTTTACCTACCACGGAGAGGCAGCCAGTTCTGAGGTAGAATGTGGCTATTGTTTAATAGCGTATTAAAACCATTTCAAAACAAGTTAGGTAAGAAAGGGTACTTCAACCAACGGAAAGTAAAAAGTAAATTTAAGTGGCAAAATGTAATTAGCAAGCCTGACTAGAGCAACAGGGCTATTACCCAGTCTGTGGCTGAAACTGTCATTGGATTTTAATAGCCCCTCGTGATCGGAGCTCTAGTTTTAGATTTTATCCATTAACAGCACTTTCAGGAACACAGTGACCCTCAGCACTGCCTCAGGGATTAATTCACTGCTGACTCAGAGGCAGATGTTCCACATGCTGAATCCTCATAACCACTTCTTGCAGCAGCTTGAGTTTTCCTTAGAAACTGGTTACCCAGACAGTGACATGATGCAATTCTGTCTGGCTTGTAAGATCTGTTGAGATCAAAATCTGAAATGATATGGACACAGGCACAGCCTGACATCAGGGCTGTCTAACTTCTAAATGGCTGGGAGCCGTACACTACTTGGATCCTGCAGTGTTGCCAACTCTCATGATTTTTGGTGTTGTTAAAGTCTACGCTTTGGGAATATGAAAAACGTAGCTCTTTCTTTTATCTCTCTATATAAATATGAATATAGATAAAAGAGCTACGTTCTTCAGATTCCTGCAGCATAGACTTTAAGAACAATGCCCAAAATCATGAGAGTTGGCAATACTGGTCCTACTAACTTGAGCCACAGACCCCCAGACCACCCCTCCCCTCAGTTCGTGTGGACTGAGGCACTGGCCTTTTGTTTTCTGTATTCCGTGGAATTCTTTCCTCATTTCCTCCTCCCAAAAGAAGAACTTGACCTCAGCCCCACCGAGGTGGAAATAATCTTTCTGATAATCAAGTAGGTCAAGGTTGTCCCACTTTGGTGTGGCTGGGGGCTGCACACTGGGTGGGCTTAGGGTTACCATACCTCTGGGTTTTCCCAGACATGTCCTCTTTTTGAGCCCTCTGATCTTCGTCCAGGCAGGTTTTTTTAAATCTGACCATATGTCTGGGATTTTGCTTTGCTCCACTGGTGGGAGTAGGGGGAGGGCAATTGGAGGCAGCAGGGAACACAGACATACCTGCCTGCAGCTGCAGAAGCATGCGGAGACACATGTGGTGCTCCTTGCTGCCTCTGATCACCCTCCCCCTGCTCCCACCAGCGAAGCAAAGCAAAATCCCAGACATCTGGTTAGGGCAAGGGCTGGGGCTGTGACAGGGTGGGGGAGATGGGGGGGCAGGGAGGGGTTGTGTGCCCCTCCAGTGGGGGAAAGGGGCAGGGAACCTTTTAGGGCAGCAGGAACTCTGAGGCCAGCTGATAGCACAGGGGCTGGTGCCTGTGCTCGTGGGGGCTGAGCAGCCAGGAAACGCTGCCAGTCGGGGCTGCGGGTTGGGAGTGAGGGGCACCATGGAGTGGGGGGTGAACTGTGTTTTGGAAGTGTGGGGCACTTGCAGTGCCAGGGGGCTGCAGGTTGGGAATGAGGGTCACCAGCAGGGACTGTGGGGGAGTTGCAGGTTGGGAGTGAAGGGCATCATCATGGCCCAGGGGGTCAGGATAGTGTGGTTTGGAAGTGAAGGGCACTGGCAGGGCTGGGGTCAGTGGGTTGGGAGTGAGGGACAGCAGCAGGGCTGGGGGCGCTGTGGCTTGGCAGTAAGAAGCAACAGCAGGGGCAGGGCACTGGCATGTCACTGCTCCCCCACAGTCATATTCTACCCCCCTTTCCCCCCACACACGTGACTGGTGTCCTCTTTTTTGCACCTGGAAATGTGGTAACCCTAGGTGGGCTGCATGATGCAGGGCAGCCTCTCTCCCCAGGGTCCTCCCAAACTGCATAGGGTGTGGCAGTATCATGAAGCCTTGCCAGCTTGCAGCATGTGGCCTATCCATCATATGGGCCATAACAGTGGTGTGCAGATCCCCGGGACCTCCCTTACTGTGCAGCAGCAGGAGAGGTGGCTGCCAGGGCCCACGGGCTGCATGTTAATTGCTTGCAGACTGTGTCCCTGTCATGCTGTCCCTTGTGGGCTGCATGTAACTTGTGGACTACCAATTGAACAGCCCTGAGCCAGGCTAAACTTGCTTCTCTTTCCCCAAGCTGAGCATTTTGATTCATTTATCAAGGTTCTGCAGAGGGGAAACTTTTCTCTTTTTCCCACCCAGTTAGGTCTTCTCATAATGAGGTCAGATCAGAAACCTGGAATCAACTGGCTTCAATCAGAAGATCAGTTTAGGGAAGCTCATCACCTAAACAAGTGTCACCTGCAGCAAGCACAGAGCAGTGCCCTGGTCCAAGCTGGGCAGAATGAGTCAGTCATAGGAAAGTCCTGCTGGAAGGGACCTCATGAGCTCATCTAGTCCAACCCCCTGCTCAAGGCAGGCTCATCTTTGTTTAAAACATCCCAGCCAAATCTACCCATCCTACTTTTGCTTTGGAGGATTCCTGGTGAATCATGCACATTTGTTGCATTGCTAAATGAATTTGCAATAAAAGGTTTTCAACTCATCTGGCATGGGATGGCACAGAGTGTGTGGTCTGTGACTTCAAAAGCTGTAGCTCCTTAAATCTAGTGCACTTAGAATCACAGAATCATAGAAAGTTAGGGTTGGAAGGGACCTCAGGAGGTCATCTAGTCCAGCATTTCCCAACCTTTTTTGCCCCACAGCACACTTACCTAAATAAAAAAACCACTGCAGCACATCCGACGGAGAGCGGGGTCGAGGCTCCAGCTAAAAATGCTGCAGCACACCGGTTGGGAAATGCTGCTCTAGTCCGACCCCCTGCTCAAAACAGACTCATCCCCAACTAGATCATCCCAGCCAAGGCTTTGTCTAGATGGGTTTTGAAAACCTCCAAGGATGGAGCTCCCACCACCTCTTGGGGTCCAGCGCTTTCCTCCCCTCCTAGTGAGAAAATGTTTCCTAATAGTAATAACTAACCTAAACTTCCCTTGCTGCAACTTGAGACCATTGCTGCTTGTTCTGTCATCTGCCACCACTGAGAACATTCTAGCTCCATCCTCTCTCAAACCCCACTTCAGGTAGTTGAAGGCTGCTATTTAGTCCCCTCTCAGTCTTCTCTTCTCAAGACTAAATAAGCCCAGTTCCCTCAGTCTTTCCTCAGAAGTCATGTCCCCCAGCCCCCTCACTATTCCTGTTGCCCTCTGCTGGACTGTCTCCAATTTGTCCACAACCTTTCTGTAGTGGGGGGCCCAACACTGAACACAGTACTCCAGATGTAGCCTCACCAGTGCTGAATAGAGGGGAATAATCATATCCCTTGATATACTGGCAACACATCTACCAATGCAGCTCAGTATGCCATTACTCTTCTTGGCAACAAGGACACACTGCTGACTTATATTCAGTGTACTGTCCACTGTAACCCCCAGGTCTTTTTCTGCAGAGCTGCTGCCCAGCCAGTCAGCCCCCAGCTTGTATCGATGCATGGGATTGCTCTGTCCTAAGTGCAGGACTTTGCACTTGTCCTTGTTGAACCTCAAGAGATTCCTTTTGGCCCAATCCTCCAACTTGTCTAGGTCTCTCTGAATCCTAGCCCTACCCTCCAGCATATCTACTACTTCCCCCAGCTTGGTGTCATCTGTAAACTTGCTGAGGGGACACTCTATGCCATCTTCCAGGTTGTTAATGAAGACATTGAACAAAACCAGCCTCCGGACCAACCCGTGGGGCACTCCACTTCATACTAGCTGCCAACTACACACCGAGCCATTGATTACTACTCTCTGCACCTGATGCTTCAGCCAGTTTTCTATCCACCTTGCAGTCCATTCATCCAGCCCATATTCCCTTAGCTTGCTTGGAAGAATGCTGTGGGAGACTGTATCAACAGCCTTGCTAAAATCAAGGTACACCACATTTACTGGTCTGCTCACATCCACAGAGCCAGTCATCTCATCATGGAAGGCAATCAGGTTGGTCAGGCATGACTTGCCCTTGGTGAATCCATGCTGACCATTCCTACACACCTTCTCCAAGTGCTTAGAAATGGGTTCCTTGAGAACCTGCTCCATAATTTTTCCAGGGACTGAGGTGAGTCAGCCTCACCTCAGTCAGTCTGGATCCTCCTTTTTCCCTTTCTTAAATATGGGCACTATCTTTACCCTTTTCCAATCATCTGGGACCTCTCTTGATCACCATGAGTTTTCAAAGATGATGGCCAGTGGTTCTGCAATCACATCAACCAAGTCCTTCAGCACCCTCGGGTGCATCCCATCTGGCCCCATGGACTTGTATATGTCCAGCTTTTCTAAGTAGTCCCTAACCTGTTTTTTCACCACTGCTGGCTGCTCACCTGCCCCCACAAATTGTCTGGTGCAGGAGTCTGGAAGCTGAACTTGCCTGTGAAGACTGAGGCAAAGAATGCATTGAGCTCTTCAGCCTGTTCTGCATCCTCTGTCACAAGGTTGCCTCCCCCATTAAGTAAGAGACCCACACTTTCCCTGATCCTCCTCTTGCTACTGACATACTTGTAGAAACCCTTCTTGTTACCCTTCAAGTCCCATTGTGTTTGACCTTCCTAACTTCAACACCACATGCCGGAGCAACACTTTTATATTCTTCTGTAGTTATTTGTCCAAGTTTCCACTTCTTATAAGGTTCTTTTTTGTGATTTAGTTTACTGAAGAGTTCCCTGGTAAGTCAAGCTGGTCTTTTGCCATATTTGCTAGTTTTTCTGTGCATCCGGATGGTTTGTTCCTGCACTCTCAGTAAGGCTTCTTTAAAGTACAGCCAGCTCTCCTGAACTCCTCTACCTCTCAGCTTGGCTTCCCAGGGGAACCTGTCCATGAGTTCCCTGAGTGAGTCAAAGTCTCTGCTCTTCCAAAGTCCAGGGTCCTTACTCTGCTGCTGTCCTTCCTTACCTCAGGATCCTGAACCCAATCATTTTGTGGTCACTGCTGCCCAAGTTGCCATCCACTACTACATTCCCCATCAATTCTTCCCTGTTTGTGAGCAGCAGGTCAAGAAGAGCACGGCCCCTAGTTGACTGCTCCAGCACTTGCACCAGGAAATTATTCCTAACACTCTCCAAAAACTTCCTGGATTGCTTGTGCACTGCCCTCCCAGCAGATGTCAGGGTGACTGAAATCCCGCATGAGAACAGGGCTTTTGATCGGGAAACTTTGGCTAGCTGTTTGAAGAAAGCCTCATCCACCACTTCCTCCTGGTCTGGTAGTCTATAGCAAACCCGCACCACAACATCCCCTTGTTGTTCTCCCTTCTGACCCTTGAGATGTTTGAGTGCAGGCCAAGGCCAGCCCTGGAAGGGTGTGCACCTAACCAAAGCCAATGGCATGAGAACAGGGCTTTTGATCGGGAAACTTTGGCTAGCTGTTTGAAGAAAGCCTCATCCACCACTTCCTCCTGGTCTGGTAGTCTATAGCAAACCCGCACCACAACATCCCCTTGTTGTTCTCCCTTCTGACCCTTGAGATGTTTGAGTGCAGGCCAAGGCCAGCCCTGGAAGGGTGTGCACCTAACCAAAGCCAATGGTCACCCTGGTGGCTGAAGGCAGAATAATAGACCAACAGTCAGCATTAAGATCTGGCTGCAGAGAACTATGAGTGCCATCTGGAGAGGCTAGTGTGGGGTAAAGGGGAGGTTTGGAGCCCCACGGAAGAAAGCAGGGATTGTGACCAGGTAGGATCACCTTTTGCATTGCCTCCTAGCAATATAATATCATCAAAGTTGTGGCAGGAGAGAAACATAAGACAAACTTTCTGGCAGACCAGGTGATCCGAAGCTGAGATCCAACCTCTCACCGCCTGTAGGAAAATGAGCTCAGGGCAGTGGCAGCAAGCCCTACAACACCTACAGTCATCACACCCCCATCCCCTCTCCCACAGCACGGACCGTAGCCAGTATGTGGTATGCTAGCTCAGGGGTTGTCAACTGGGCATACATGTATCCCTGGGGGTACTTGGGATGGCCCCACGGAGTACACATGGTGGCACAGGGAAGCGATGCACAGTGCTTAGGGTTTTTTGGAGCTAATCAACAGGTCATCTGGTAATGTCCCTCCATTCCTTCCTTGGAAAAAGTTGTTTAAGAACTAATGAGCTTGAACTAATGAGAGAGGCTTTTGTTTTCTTGATGGGATGTTAATGTTCTGTAATCAACTCCCTGCTGGGTTGGTCAGGAGCAGCTGGGGGGGGGGGGACCCCTCCCAAATCAGAGCATCCAGCCAGGGCCTGACCATGCCCTCCTTCAGCTCAGTACTGTGGAAGGGAAGGGAGGGCTGCTCTAGCACCCCCTGGCTTCTAGCCTGAGCCACTGCAAGCATGTGCTGGCATTTCCTCAGTCCAGAGGAAATGTCTGTATGGTTACCAGGGCTGTCCCTGTGGAGGGGGGCATGAATTGGGACGACTACCCCAGCCCCACACTTTGGGGGGCCCTGTGGAGACAGGTGGAGCAGACACAGTGACTTCACGCTGCCACCGGCTTCATGTCTGGCTGCTCAGCGCCCCCCTTGGTTCCCCTCCCACTTCTGAATCTGCTGCCGGCTTCCTTGCATTTGGGGGGCGGGGCCCCACACAGGCTGATTTGCTCTGGGCCCCACACCCTGTTTGGGTTGTCTCTAACAGTTACAAACTGGTTCAGCCTAGCCAGGTTAAACTAACTTGTAAAGATTGAATCAATTCAGGCTCAGGCTTTTTGAATGTCTGTCCCTAGCCTTAGGGATTGGAGGCAGCAGCCTTGCAAAGTTGTTATTTTGGAAAGCGGGGCTGCAGAAGCAGCAACCAGTCCTGCATAGTTGGCTGCCCTGCCCTGCTCCCGGCTTCCTGCTGCCCAAGGATGGGCACTGCAGGGACTTTTTCAAAGTTCCCAAATCAGGTAAGACTCCACCTGTCCCATTCTTGGCACGCCTGCCCCTCCCCTCATGCTCAGCAGCACCTCCCCTCCCATTCCCCTTCTCATCCTTTTTCCTTACACTTCTGGGATTAAGAAGGAGAGATCAGTAGTGACACCAGGCAGTCCTGACAGCTCCTGCCCCTCTCCAGTTGGGGCTGTGGGGAATGGCCTAGTGGAGAGCCAAGCTCCAGTAGATGAAACCTACTGGATTTCCAGGCTCCATTAGCAGCAGACAGGTTTGCCATTCCCTGTGCTTTCTCCTGGGCTGGCAGGGAACACTCAGGGGCTTAGAGGGGGATTCTGCTGATAGTCCACTGCATAGCTCCGCTGGAGCAAGGCAGAAACCATTCTGGATCTCCCCTCACCTCTGGGTCAGCTGGAGGAAGTGGCAGTTATGGGTAGGGGAGCAGGAGGGGGGAGGAGAGGTGCCACTTAGCACAGAGAGAGAGGGAGGAAGTTCTGAGAGTGGGAGGACTCTTACCTGCTTTGGGGATTTTTTTTAAAGTCCCCAGGTGCTCCCACACCACAGTCTGAAATTGGAGTGCCACCGCACCCTTCTAGATCCATCCCTGTACAATTCCCAGAAAGAAAATCTACTTGCCTACTCATTATCATGTTGCAAGCTGCATTGAAAATCTTTGTGATGCATTATTTGCCCACCTTTTGGGTGAAAGGCCAAGGAGAATTGTATAAAACTGGTCTGTTGCATAGGTTGGCCAGCAGAGCTCTCAAGCAAGACAAACCTCTACCCACACCAGCCAGGGAAACCATGTAGAATTATGTTAGGAATAACAAAATGTAATCGTGCTTGCTGCAATCAAGGTTTCCTCAAGAGTGTGGAGGACGTGTGACCATTAAGAACCTTCAAACTTGAGAAGAGGATCTCATGACTACAGAGATATTTCCAACTAGGTAACAACCAAGGGTTGGATTCAGTGCTAGGTCAAGGCAGCATAAATTTAGGTACAGGCCTCATAGTGGTGGAGAAACTTCCAGGAAAGGAGTTTGTGATATTGCAAAAAACTCATAATCATGGTGGGGTTCTTCTGGGATCTTTGGGAATTTTGCAACAAGGTAACGCAGCTCCAGAATAGATATACTGACTGAGAGGGACATATCAGAGGTAGAAGTACGGAGTGAATTCTTCTCTGGGAAACCTCCACCAGCAGGAGCTCTATGGAGTCCCCGCCTCTCATTAAGCCTCTTCTTCTTTGATAGATCAACTGGGAAAGATGGAAGTGCATAGACAGCCTGCCCATTGCCAAGAGTGGACTGCCTTGTGGAACACAGTGGATCCTGTGGGTGTGAGGCGCAATGCGCACTTTCTATTTCAGTCTAAATCATCTTCCACCGGTTTCGCGTGGAGCAATGGGGGCTAACCTTTTTTGGCAAGTGTGCCACCAATTAGTCCTGCACCCTCCCTAAGTGCCACTCCAATCCCCTTTCCATGACTAATCTGATGCTCTGTCTTTTGCTCCCAACCCTGTGCTCCCTACCCAATCTACTGCTTTGCTTTCTGCTCCCTGCCTTATTTGCCATTGTATTGCCTCTTCCCTCCCCAGTCTGTTGCATGCCACATGCATAAACTAAACTACCTGTGCTACTTGCGACCTGTGCTGTGATTTGGCCACCCCTCGTGTGGCTCATGGTTTCATATGTAGCAGGTTCAAACCATGTTATAATTCAGTCTTCATGCTGCTATATTATGTGTTGCCTAGATAGTGAAATTGGCAGCATAGACAGAGCTTGAGGCAAAGCATAGCTTAGAATGAAAGTATATGAATCTTTCAAACCCCTCTGAGAGGTGTATAATGATAAGCCATCCACAGAGAAGGAAAGCTGTAAAAGGTGAACATCTGAGCTGATGGTTGGGCTTTAATCAACCAATACATTCAATCCATCCTTATTTATTGGTGTAACCAAGCAAGCATACAAACAAACCCAGGAAGGGGGACATCAATATATTTTAAACTATGTTTCACAAGTCTGACAAAACAAGAGTTCTGTTGTCTGGACAGAAGTGAACCACACAATGCCTTATTTTCTTTTGCTAAGAAAACTAAGGAAAGATAATAGTCTATGAAAACTGCTAGAACAGCTGACATCAATAATATACCACATATACCTTATCATTCCAACACTTCAGTCATTAAAATGAATACTGATAATATTACACTGCAGAAAGGCACTATTTCCTAGACTGCTACTTTATGTATGGTCTTGTGCACTAATAACTTTAAAACTGTACCAACATATAATTGTAGTTAAATAACCATAACAATATATCGTTAAACACCTACAGAGTGAGATTCATTCTTGCACAGAATCAACATGAGGCCCAAAGACAACTCCAGTTTTATTTTAGCCTGTCAGGAATCTGTTTTTTTCTGCAAGCAGAAAATAGCAGTGGATGAGGTAGTACTTTTATGTTTCAAAAAGTTTATTTATCAAAAAAACAGAAGCAACAGCTTTTCTTCAACAACAGTGGTCACAGCACAAGTAGTTTATATTCTTTATCCATCATTCTTTAGTGGAATTTATATTAACATCTACAAAGTTTATTTTTGTTGAACTGTTCCTATTATCTGTGATTTTGTCTGGATAGTAAAAGACAGGAAGACATGGAAAAGATAATTTTGCACCAGTCTTTGGTGAACCAAAAACATCAGACCTAGCCAGATTTTAAAAAGGCCATACTTTATAGGTGCTTCGACCACAACTTCATAACTGTTTCAGAACATGATCACTTTAATGCCTTCTCTATAGACTTGGTCCAGGATATTTACTACTTGGACTTCCTTTTTGTTTCATGAAATATTGATAATTTCCTACCATTCCATTAGGTGATGCTGCCATGCAGTAATATATGTATGTTCTTCGTTTACTGTGCTGCTGGGAGTTGAGAGCTCTCAGTCTTTCCTGAACATGCCTCAAGGCCCTGATCTAACTCCCATTAAAATGTCTGAGAACCTTTTGATTAACAACAGTTTCAGTACACGCAGGATTGGGAGCCTGAAAGGCAAAATTTGCCACTGTACAGGGCAGGGTTTATGTTCTGAATCATGTAAATGCCACCCCAATTGTCAAAGCAGGTCTTAACAGGACTTCAGTTGGGCATAGGCCTTGTGCTGGCTCTCTTTGCAGGAGTGATTTTCATCCTAAAGTCCTGGTTAAGTGAAGCAGTCAAGCTCGTGTATAATCCCATTGAAGTCAGTGGGAATTAAGCAAATGTTTAATGTTAAGTATATGAATACTTCACTGAATAAGGATAGACTTCTGAACGGGGGCTTTATTGAAAAGGTTTTAAAAGGGACACTTACTCCTTGAAGAAACTGGTTTGTTCAATAACTTTTGTCTTGGTCTAGTGCAGTGGTTCTTCAGCAGTGGGTTACAACACCTGTGTGGGTCAGGAAAGGCCATCAGGGTGTCACAAGGGGTTGAAAAGTTTATTACAATATAAAGCAAAGAGAAACTTAATTCCACAGTTCCTGCTCATCTTTACCTTTTATGGGCAAAGGCTTTCTGTTAAGCTCTCAAAACATACACCCAAACAAATCACACAGGTTTACCATTGTAATCATGGATTCCTGTTTTGCTCTGACTTGTAGGAAATACATTGTGTTATGAATATTTTTTTATTTCAAACAAAAGACTGCAAAATATTGGTTAAATGCATTCATTTAGCAGCACTGATTCTTGTAACTCTTTGTAATACATTGATTTATAGCAGGGGTTGGCAACCTATGGTCTGTGTGCCAAAGGTGATGTGAGATGATTTTGATTGGCACCATAGGTGCCAGAGCTGGGGCCGGGGCTAGGGCTGGGAGGCAGCCGGGGCCAGAGCCACTCCCGCTAGGGCTGCCAGGGCTGGGGCCAGGGAGGCAGCCAGGGCCGGCAATGCACCCACTGGGGCCAGGGCCATGCCTGCTGGGGAGGCTGGGGCTGGGACCGGGGCCAAGGTAGGGAGGCAGCCAGTGCTGGCGCTACACCCGTTGGGGCCGGGACCAGAAATGTGCCCACCCAGGGGGCCAGGCCCAGGGCAGGGAGGCAGCCAGTGCTGCTCCTGCCAGGGCTGGGGCTGGGGGGGTGGACCGAGGCTGGGAGGCAGCCAGTGCTGGCACTGCACCCTCTGGGGCTGGGGCTGCGCGCGCCATGGCCAGCATGGCATGGTGCTGGGCAAGGCCACCCTGCCATGGCTCTTTC
>NW_005841870.1:1314402-1316941 GCF_000455745.1 Alligator sinensis
CCCTGCAGACTTTTCCATCTGGGGTCGGGGGTGCCCCCAGACCCTGCCCCGAGAGCCCAGCCCAGGTGGGATGGGGTGTCTGTCTGCCCAAGCCCCAGCTAGGCCCTCCCTCTTAGCTCTAGGCCTGGGCTCTCCTCACTCCAGGACCATCAGGGACACCTGAGTGCCCCAGTCCTGGTAGCTGCTGCTTAGGTGTCGCTACCTCCCTTCGCCAGACACTGCCCTGGGCTAGCAGGCCTGAGCCACAGCTGGTAGTGGTGGGAGACATTGGCAGTGAGGGTCTGTAACAGGGGGCCTTCTCGGGGCCGATTTCCCTGTAGCCCACCTACCTATTTCTGGGCTAACCACCCACCTTCTCACCCACCACACCTTGTTGTTAATTATTTAATTGATGTTAATAAAGCAGGAGGCTCCTCATTTCTTGCCCCAATGCCAGGGGGTGCTATCTGTGACTCCGTTCCTCCCCTACACCACAGCCCAAGCCCCACAGATGGCATCCAGATGTTATCCATATCACCAGCCCAGCACTGGGCCCCAGAATCCTACTAGTTGGACCCAACTTAGATCCCTCCATTCAGGTGGCCTATTCTGCCTTCATTCCTGGCTGCATAGCTCCCCAAGCTGCTTCCCCCTTACAGGTGTGGTCCCCCGGGGACTTTCAGCTCTACCAGCCCTGACCTCACCTCCAGGCCAGTCAGAACCCCAGGCCCTCAGCTCTGGGCATCCCTTGTGGTGGGCCCCTGGCCCTTCGACCCTTTCAGTCCTGGCCCCAGCATGGACCAGTTGGTCAATGTCAAGGCAGGTTAAGAGTCTATGGCCCAACTCTCTTTCTCTCTCTCTGGGGTCCACCTTCTAGACCCTACAAAGGGGGTAACCCACCCAGTTGTGGAGGCTAGGGGTTAAGGCGTCCCGACCTACCTTTCACCGGGGCGGTAACTGGCCTGGCATTTCCTGGGGGCTCCCATGCCACTGAGAGCCCCACCAGGCCACCCACTCCCAGCAGGGTGCAGTTTTAAGTCATGCACAGGACCAGGAGCCTCCTGACCATCCCCTACAGCTCCTCCCTTACCTCCAGCTAATACCTGAAGCCAGGCCAGGCAATGCTGTTGCCTCACCTTCAGCAGCAAAACTGCCCTGTTCATATGGGCAGCCCTGAATCTAAAATGGCTGCCCTCATCAGGCACCTGCTGGCTGCTGCCTTCTGGCCCTTAAAGTGGCAGGCACCAACAGTGCCCTGCCACAGGGTCACACTCTCCTTCTTTTTTCTTTGTCTTTCCTCTTTTTCTTTTTACACTCTCCTCCTTTTTTCTTTGTCTTTCCTCTTTTTCTTTTTTTCTCTCTCTCTCTCCTTTTTCTTTTTTCTCTCTCCCCTCTTTTTGTCTCCTTTCTCTTCTGTTTCTCACTCTTCTCTTCCTCTTTTTCTCACTCTCATCACAACATGCTTAACAAAACAAATACATGAGAGCAAAGGTAGTATAAGAAGTTTTATTTATTGTCACCAGGGTTAGAATTTTTAGAAAAACTGGTATTTACTGTACAAAAGGGCAACATATATGATTATTAACTATACTAATATGCAGTGCATCCTGCCATGTACTCCCTGCCCTCATTTGGTTTTTTGGCATGCCAGCATTTCGGCACCTTCTAAGGTAGACAGTGTGGTTTTTTCAGCACTCCAGCCAATAAACGTTGCTTACCCCTGATTTGTAGCATATCTGTAGTCATACCAATGCACTGAAGGATTTGTGAGGCATCTGTCCCATGGTGTTGCTGAGTGCATAAGCTTACAAAATACTTTGAAATGGCCTGCATTGTGGGGTGATATGAGAAACACCTGCCCAACTAATGCAGTAACAGTGCTTGTGATTTCTTGGTCCCCTCAGGGAAGAGCCATGGTAGCCTGAGCTATAACGTTCTTCCCAGATATTGCAACTACCACTTGGAAAGCAGCTGGGGCAGTTATTACATGAGGGCATGGACATATCTAGGATTTTGAAAAGTGGGGTGCAGATGGTCTGGCACCTCATTCTATACAACACACCACAACACATTTTTCTCCAATTCAAGAGAAACTAGAGGCTTTAGTAATAAGATACAGGAGACTAGCACTATATTATTCAGTGTAAGATCAAATCAAAAACAAATATAACTATTGGAATGTGCACTAATTTGCTAGATTTTATATCAAGTTTTAAAAAAATAACAAATTAGGTAAAATAGTCAAAAGAAATTGTGTCCTTAGTCCTGCAGTCAGTATAATTAAATGTATATCTCTTATTCAGATTGAGTGTCTTGACAGTGCATCCAGTACTTCACTTTCAGTCATGTCTACATCTGAGTTAATATTACCACACCTGAATTAAGGTTTTTAGCTAGAGTTAAAACAGTCTGTAGGGCTGTGAAATAGAAAAGAGGCATTACCAGGAGTGGCCAACAGACAGAATAATTGCAGAAGAAAAGATAGTTTGAATAGTGGAACACCAAAACCCTTAAAAAGGAGAGAGGATCATTAACACATGAGTGGAAAGAGATCAGCAGG
>NW_005841870.1:1316972-1332510 GCF_000455745.1 Alligator sinensis
ATCAGGGAAATGTTAATTAGCCATGAAATCAATTGACTTTCAGTGCTGCCTGAATAGAAATGTTGCTGCCCCGCCCAGGCAGTTGGTTTTAAAGTTTGGGTGGAGCAGGACTCAAAGAGGGGTGCAACTGCACCATTGCAACTCCTTCCCCACCTTCCATCCCTGTGTTAGGGTGTAAGATTTTTATATAGAAATTCTTGCAAAGAACTTATTGCAGTAACAAGGGTTAAGCATAAATAGGCCCTGTTACACTCACCTTAACTCCATTTGGTAAAAGCTTATTTGGAGAAGGAAGGATTTAGTATGATTTCTGTCATGTGTATTGTTGGTTCATCTAAGGAAAACTAAGTTTAAGACAGAAAAATTAAGGTGTGGGGGAAGAAGATCACTAAACTGTATAATAAAATGCTTGTGTTAAACTTTATAAATGTTTAAGAAAAAGTTTTGAGGGAAAGCCATGACATAATGGTAAGGAGGGTAAGAAATGAGACGTTGGCAGGGTGCTTGACAATGATGGTTGTGAATATTAAAGGCAGTAATGTTAGAAGACATGGCAGCCTGCAGCTGGTAGTTAGCTGGGACATTACTCACTGGCATATGGTGCAATGACAGTTCTTATTGGAGGCAAGAACTCCAAGAGTTTCGATAGTGCATCTTTACAGTGGTGGCCCTAGACAGTTCTCAAGACACAGCTCTCTCTTGCTTACCCATCTGGGCTCCAGCCACACTTCCATAGCTTTGTGTTAGTGCACCTTTTTCTGATAGCAATGTGGAAGTACCTTTACGTGGGCAAACTGAATATCTGTTTTTGGCCTGGTCATCCCTTTACCTCAATATTTACCCTCATAAGCAAGCAGAAGTATGCTTACACATCCATTTTGACCTTGGCCATTGCATTTGGTTTTATGTAACGCACTGCTCTGACTGAAGGGGAAAATACAAGGGGTGTAAGGTCTCTCAGCTGCTGAAGGAGTTTGTTCTCCCATACGTATTTCCCTCAGGAAGATGCTGTGCTGTGTGGAAAGAGCTTGATCCAGAAAAAACCTGATTCCCATGGGCGGCTGATCTCAGATGGCAGTGGAACTGCATGCTGGCAAAACCCTGCCTTTTTCATTTGGGTCTCTCAGATGACAGAGGTCACATGGCCCAATGAAGCAGCAGTTGGAAACCTTTTCTGGTGGCAGACTGGAGGAGCACAGCTCAGGTTCAAAGCAGATTGGTGCTAAGACCTAGCCACCGCCACTGCCTCTGCTTCTCTCCATCACCATTTCTCTCCACTGCCTGGCTGTGGCATAGTATGGGAAAGCTCCCTGCTGCCCACCTTCCTGGCTGTGGCAGAGTTCATAGGATTAAATTTAGCAGTCTATTATTTACCAATCATGGTGGGGTATGGCATGACATGAATGAAGCCCCTGTTGGCAAACACTGCTAAAGTTCCAGCTCTATGGGTCAGATCCAATGACTCTGTTGGCTGTATCTAGCCTGTGGGCCATAAGCTGCAAGCCCCTGCAATAAATCATCATTTCCCCTTTGCAGCAATTTTTATCCATTTTGCAGCAATATATTAGCAGTTTAAACAAAGCCTTTGTGCTAGTTTTGCTCAGTAAGGATGGAGTGTTGTATAGATTAAAAATAGATGAGTAAATAATAGACTGCTAAATTTAATCCTATGAACCAAACATAAACAAAAACAATCTAGGTAAAATACAGCTAAAAATAGTGGTGTTGGGCTTCTAATCTGTAAGCCTTTTGTGCTTATTTGACAGCTAGATGAGCTGTCTCTCAGCAGAGTGCAAAACAGTACAATTTATTGTTAATGCTCTGTTTGCAAATATGGCTTCTGTTAAGTGGGCTCTCTTCTTCAAGGGATGGGGTGATGGGGAGTGTCCCTCCTCCACTTCCACTATTCTGCCCTTTGGTGTTGAGATGTCTCTGGTGAAGGGGTGGGCTTGAATCTCCTCAGGCCAAAGAGGACCTTTTAGTCCTGGTGTCACAGTTTCTGACTGAGTGCCTCAACTCCCAGGCTATTGTGCAAAACATGGCCACTGGTGCATTTTTTAATGTGATCAAATCTATTGTGCTCTGTGCTGAAATCGGTGCTCATATGAGGTAGGCAAGGGGATGCAGACAGGTCATAGAAGGCCACGAGGCCTTCAGTACTTGTAAGGATTGCAGCAGAACATAGATAGGAGTTAGGTGCCTAAATGGTCAAACTAGATTGCTTCTAAGCACATTCAGAGTCCAAGTGTAGGCACCCAGAGAATTTTGCAGTCCAAATTGTAGGCCCCAAATGGATTTAGATGCCCGATGAGTTGTGCACTGCTGGAGTAGGGCCGATCTGGATGGGTCTTTGTAGGCACCTAAATTCCATTTGGCCTAAATTCCACTAAGACCCCAGAACTGATCCGGCCCTCAGTTTGTAGCCAGTACTTCGCAAATAACCAAGGTAGACAGAATTTAGCTTAACCACTGCCATAGTGATATCAGGAGGCAATCATATAATGTCAGTCATGAATAGAGATCCTGGTTTTCTCTGATAAAAAAAATCAAAATTCTCCGATTTAAAAAAAATCCACATTTTCCTGTCATTAAAACAGAATGCCACTATATATTATTTGGATTGATATGGCGTTCTGTTTTAATCAAAGAAAAATGTGGATTTTTGGGGTGTTTTTTAAATCGGATGATTTTGTTGTTTTTTTAATCAAAGGAAAACCAGATCCACGGACAACAAGGAAATGGAGACCCAAAGAAGAATGTGCTTCATTCAAAAGCTTGTGTAAGTCTGTTTGAACAATTCAGTTGATCCAATACAAGATACCAGCCACAAAATCCTTGCCCAAGGTTATGGAGCAAATTTAAATCTGTGTGGACTGCCTTGATTTTAAACGCCTGTGCTTTTAGACTGTTGGGCTTTTTGTTTTCAGCTTTCTCAGGTCTCAGCTTAACTGGTTTTCCTCTCTTTATTTTTTGCTTTTAATTATAATGTACCCTTCAGGATCTTGCTGCTCAGTTTAATGTGCATTACCCTTGCATCTTAACCAAGTATTTGTCCATGAATTTTCTTCAGTTCCTTGAAGCCTCTTTAAATGAATCTCTCTGCAACACTTTCTTGTGCATAATTGTCTTCAAGAGACTGAATGTATTTTTTTCTAGGTCTGGGAAGTTTTAATGTAATGTCAGCCATCAGGGGAACCATTGTGGATCTTATTTTCTCCACAGGAGTCTGTGCAAAGCTTATAATCTCTGCAGGATTCCCTGTGACCCACAATGTTCATAATTGACAGAGGGGGCCATGGAGGTATTATAAATGCAGTTGGAGTCTATGCATATTTCATCACCTCCACAGGGGTCTTGGTAGGACGTGTGAGCTCTACAGGAGTCCCTTATAGGACTTGCAGCTATGGCAGCCTGATGAGGAGGGGAGGAACAAGAAACATAATGGCAACTTTGAGGTAGTGGTGGCAACGGGAGAGGGGGTTAGAAAAGAGAAGAATATCTTGAGGAGGCTCTTTCAATAGATTAGAAATAGGAGAATGGGACTTTGGTGGAGAGAGCCAAGGGCTGGGTTTTGATGGGGAGGAAGTAAGATGTGTGTGGAAGGTTTGGGATTTTGAGTAGGACAAAGGAGATATGGAAAGAAAATATGCAGATTTCAGGAGCCTGAGTCAGGGGGTTTGAAAATAGCAGCGGGAAGAGGGGAACAAGGCTCTGATCCATACCCCAATGCTTTTCTGCATCTTGCATCTAATATTCATTGGATAAATGGTAATGGGAAAGTCTCAGCCCCAGTTGAGGACAGGGCAGTGGCCAAAAACCACAACCCCTTCCCTTCCAGGCCAGTGTTCATCTCACAGATCTACACACCCTCTGGCTTGCTCTCTTTCTCTTGGCTCTCCAGTGGGCCAGCTTCAAGAAATGGGCTGGAGGGTGCTCTGAGTAATGCTTAGGCCATGACTAGGTGGTTGGAGCATTTTGCTGGGAAGTGGGAGATGCAGGTTCAGACCTTCTCCAGTTAAGAGGAGAACACTAAACACCAGCAGACTTGCCTTGTGCCCGAAGAAGGGTGTTTGTGCCCAAAAACTTGCAAAGAACATTTTTTTCCAACTATTTAGTTGGTCTACTAAAAGATATCACATTTATCCAAAGAACTGCTGCTAACATGCTGAGGGAAGAAACTGAATGGGGTGGATGGGAGTGGGTATCTTTTTCATGGGGCAAAGAACTTCTTTCTCTTTGTCAATGATAAAGGATGAGCTTTTATGTGTATTCTTGTTATGTTATACACGTGCTCTCTGAGTCAAATTGGATAGGATGCATTTTATAATTCTTAGAAAGAAATAAGTATGCATGTATTGACACTGCGCAACCCCAGTGCCTGTAAGAAGAGTTCAGCTCTTTATTGGGAAGTAAAATGCAGCTGACATTTGCGCTTGCTTCTTCAGGTATACTACACAGATTGAAAAAAGTAGTCCTTGAAGAAACAAATGAATACATGTTCCTCAGGGATTCCTTTGTGACAAGACTTCAAAACACGTCAGGGAGTGGTGTTCAGAGTTTGTAGCTAGCATCCACAAAGACATAACAATTCTTGTGTCTACAGGGATTGCTGTCACAAATTGGCAGACTGCTGCTGTAATGCTGAGCAGGAGAAAGAGAAAGTAAAAGGCACTGGAAAGTGAGTCAGCCATTTGGTACCAATCCTGCTTACAAAACAATTTTAGCCCTTCTGGGAGCTCAGAAGATTGGTGCACATGTTCATCTCTTCATGGGACATTTAGGAAATGTAGATCCAAAAGGAATTCTGCAATAGGAGGTTTCCACATCTGCCAACATTAACCCTTCAGAAAGACTGCTGACTAAATATGCTAACCATTTACATTACTGTCACAAAGCATTTAACTGTTAGATCTAACATCTTGTCTTTGCTTCTTTTTCTTTCCTTTTGGCCTCAGTCCCTCTTGCTGTCCTTCTCTCCCCACTTCCCCCACCCAACACTGAAATGAACCCCTTGGTATACCTATGAAAGGGAGACATATTGGGTCAGGTACTAGTCCACATATTAGATACATAAGTAAATTTTGATGCCTAAATGTTTTCTATTCCACCATACTTGAATCCCTGAAAAGCTTTTAATATAAAAAGTAGCTTGGTCCTCCTCCTCCCTGCTGCTTTTTTTTGTGACTCAGTCTTAAGGGGCAGAAGATGATGTACTTCAGACGTAGATACAATATGGATTTTTAGGGACTTGAACATTGTGGAATAGAATTGAATTTAGGTGCCCATGTCTATTTACATGCCTAATAGCTGGAATAACATTCAGCCCTTTATCTTCTCACTAATCCCTTTTCCTATCCACCAGTCTTCTTCCTGACAATCCATCTCACTGATGACCCTAATCAGTTCTGTTGTGAACAAGGTAAATTCAAATAGAGGGCTGCTGAAATATGCCAGTGTCAAACAGTGTGGCTCTGTAATCCCATTTAGCTATGTTGGAATTCATTTGCCTGGCACAGTTACACTAAAAGACTTTTTCACAGACATTAGGGCTGGAAGGGACCTCGGAAGATTGAGTCCAGCCCCCTGCCCCAGGGGCAGGAAGTCAGCTGGGGTCACAGGATCCCAGCAAGATAAACATCCAATTTTTTCTTGAAGGCGTTCAGAGTAGGTGCTTGAACCACCTCCGATGGCAGGCTATTCCAGACCTTGGGGGCTTGGACGATAAAGAAATTCTTCCTTATGTCCGGCCTGAAATGGTCTTGCAGTAGTTTATAACCATTCAACCTGGTCATCACTTGGGGGGCTGTGGTGAACAATCGTTCCCGCAGATCCTGGTGAACATCCCAATAAACTTAAAAGTGGCCACCAGATCGCCCCTGAGCCTGCGTTTTTCCAGGCTGAAGAGCCCCATAGCTCTCAGCTTATCGTCATAAGGTCTGTTTTCCTGCCCTCTGATCATGCGCATGACTCTTCTCTGGACTCTCTCAAGCTTCTCCACATCCTTTTTGAATTGTGGAGCGCAAAACTGAATGCAGTACTCTAGCTGTGGCCTCACCAAGGCCGAGTACAACAGGAGAATGACGTCCTGGGATTTGCTTGAGAAGCATCTACCCTATAAGGATGCTGCAGGTTTTTCCTCCCAAGGTGGAGAACCTTGCATTTTTTGGTGTTAAACACCATCAGGTTCTCATCTGCCCATTTCCTGAACCTGTCAAGGTCAGCCTGGATCGCCCTCCTGTCTTCAGGTGTGGATGCTTTACCCCAGAGTTTGATATCATTGGCGAACTTGGCCAGTCCGCTTCTGACTCCAATGTCCACATCATTAATGAAGATGTTGAACAATATGGGTCCAAGGACAGAGCCTTGAGGGACCCCACTGGTCACAGGGCACCACGACGATTGACTTCCGTCAACCACCACCCTCTGGGTCCGACCACAGAGCCAATTCCCTAGCCAGTGGATCGTGGTGGACCCAAGGCCGCAGTTGGCCAGTTTTGCCAAGAGGTGTTCATGGGATACCAGATCAAAGGCTTTTTTGAAGTCAAGATATACAACATCAATCTCCTCTCCCTTGTCCAGGTGATAGGTCACCTGGTCATAAAAAGAAATGAGATTGGTCAAGCAAGACCCACAACTAACCTGTGCTGGCTATCCCTCAGGATGTTGCCATCGGCCAGTCCATTGAGGATGGCCTCTTTGATGATTTGTTCTAAGACCTTCCCCAGGATAGAGGCCAGGCTGATGGGCCTGTAGTTTGCCGGATTCACTTTCCTCCCTTTCTTGAAGATAGGCATCACATTGGCCTTCTTCCAATCTTTGGGCACTTCACCAGAGCACCAGGAGCTCTCGAAGATCTGTGCCAGGGGCTGAGCTATGATGCTAGCCAGCTCTTTGTGTACCCTGGGGTGTAAACCATCAGGGCCGGCTGACTTGAAGGTGTCCAGCCTTTCAAGGTGTTCCTTTACGAGGTCAGCATTGATGGAGGGCAAGGGATCTCCCTCACCCAGGCCTTGCTGTCCTGTAATGGGCAGGGGCAACCTGTGGGACTGATGAAAAACCGATGCAAGGTACCCATTTAGTAGGTTGGCTTTTTCCTGGGCTTAGGTTGTCAGTTGTCCCTTCTGGTTTAGCAGGGGTCCAATGTTGCCCTTGCTTTTCCTCTGGCTCCCCATGTATCTAAAAAAAAGACTTCTTATTATCCTTGATACTTGTAGCTAGTTGGAGTTCATGCTCAGCCTTGGCTTTCCTTGTTCACTCCCTGCAGGTCTGCACCAGAGCAGAGTATTCCTCCTTGGAGGTGTATCCCGTCCTCCATGCTTTGTAGGTCTTACTTTTTAGCTGCAGGAGGTCTGCTAGTTCCCTGGAGAGCCAAGGGGGCTGCTGTTCCCTTTTGCTGCCTTTCTTCCAAGATGGAATAGCATTAGCTTGTGCATCAAGGATTGCTCTCTTGAGGAGCAACCACTCTTCCTGAACTCCCCTCCCCTTTGGGTCATGGTCCCTCAGGGCATCACTGACAAGCCTCCTGAGCTTGTCAAAGTAAGATTTCCTGAAGTTGAGGACTTCTGTATTGCTGACTGTCTTGCCAGTTTTACGGCAGATAGTGAAGGTGATCAGCTCATGGTCGCTGTCACCCAGCTTCCCATCGATTGTTAGGTCGCCAATTAGGTTGTCCCCGGTTGCCAGTACCAGGTCGAGCAGTGCTTTACCTCTCGTTGACCCGTAGACCTCTTGTGTCAGATAGAGGTCATCCACACATGAGAGGAAGCTTTGCGACCACTCAGATTTAGCTGAGCGCTCTTCTTTTTCTCTATAAATAAGGCACTTTCTGCTTCTGCTTCTCTTTTTTTTGGAGATCTATACTGCAGTAGTAGGACAACCCACTTTTGGGTTAGGTTTTTGGATCATATTAATCAGGACCATAAAGCACGCCCACATACTGCTAGTCAGTTGAAATAAAAAAGTCTGAGTCAGGAAGACAAAAAATTAATGGCACTTTGATCAAGTCTGCACTTTTCTTCAGACATATCCCTGGGATGTTTATTTGTTTAAATTATCTTGGCTGTCTCTTTCATGATTAAAGAAGTTTCTTTTGCTAGAATTTGACATAGAAACTGTATTGCCTATTAATTGAGTTGACTGTAACTCATCCCTAAGCGTATGTAAAGCAACTTCAAACAGAAGTTGCTTCCTGACTGAAGTATTGCCTTAGTAAGAAATATATATTTATTGACAACTGTGCATGAGAGGTTCTGTATGCTTGTGCATCACACTGTAATTGTACTGTTTGTACAGCTCCCTTGTCATTATTTGTCACATTCCAGATTTCAGACATGTGCATCTTTATGTTTTTAATATAGATATGGAATGGATCTTTGTCAAGAATGACAATAATTCACAATTTCAACTGAAAATCTCTAAGCATTTGACAAATACTGGTGAATTCTCCCAGCGCTCCTTTGAGGCAATTAACTACTGTAATTGTGGTATAATAAAGATGGAGACATATGTAAAATAGAAAGTATAAAGTGGGGAGATAAAAATCAGATAAATTCAAGTGAAAATACTGAAAGCGGCTTAGGTAGGCACTGCACATGTTTTAGCTATTCAGTAGCCTCAGGGTTAGCAGCACAGAGTCTAGGAAATCTTTGATAAACCATGAGGATATGAGCAGCCATTCAGTAAATGTGTGAATTCCTCAGCTGCTCTTCTCTTACCCAGAGGGGTGCGCCTGAATATTCAGGGCTGGTCATTTGCTGGGAAGATATTTCTGCATGCCATAGTGGGATAGTGTCTGGCCTGGGGGTGATCACTTACACAGTTCAGATTCATCTTCTGCTTATGAGTTGGTGGGGACTGCCTCCCAAATATATCTGTAAAGAGGCACTTGTAGCCTCTCTTGAATTGTATTAATTGTTTGCTGAAATGTGATGCCTGATGCACGGTGTTATTTTCCAGCTGAATAGCAGAGACCTAGTGCCAATCTGTGTAGTGTTTACATATTAGATCTTCTAACTAGCTGAGCTCACAAGTCTATTGAAGAGGCCACTTCTGCTCTAAATCTTTTGAACTGCCTGAGCTATGCTGCTACATTCCCATCATACATGCTGTGAATACACTTCAGGAGAAACCAAAGGAGCAAACAGCAGACCAAATACAAAGAATATAGGTTACAGTTTGAATGATACTGCGATGATACTCACTCATTCTTCACTATCCATTTAACGCAAAGATAACTCAATCAATTTTGAGGGGCTATCTTCTCTAAAGCTTTCATGAATAGAAAACCTCATAGCTTGTCTCAAAATCATACATTTCTTGGAGACAGATAATGTTGTAAGCTCCTACCTTGCCTACAGGCTGACTGTAAAATGCTATGACATTGATAATTAAAGTCTGCATGGAAAATATGGCAGAGTTACTTACATGAAAGCCAATACTGTGACATCTATGCAGAGGCCCTACAAACTACTCCTCCCCTCCCCATGCCATTGTAAGAATTGGACTATGAATGTTTACAAACCTCCTGATGAAGCCTTGAACACCCCACTTTTACCAAGCCTTTTGCATTCATTCACCTATGTTCAGGTTTTCACCAGCTACCACACCTCATGGAGCTACCTAGAATCTGACAAAACTAGACTGTATTTTATAAAATAGGCTTCTGTAAATTGTATTCCATTCTTTGTTCATTTACTGTAACCATGAAACAAGTGTGCCAAGTGCATTTGAACTACCTATTCCTGGCTGCCCTAGTAGAGGAATACTCTTATCTAAATAGCATGAATGTTTTGCAGACCCAGCAAGAGCAAAGGCTTGAAGGACCTAAAGTTCTGAGCACCTGAAGCACCTGCCTCTGTCATCATGGTACACCACAGCATGGTGTGTAATATCCAGGAGACCGACCTGTCATAGCATTCACATGGGTGCCCCGGGGTGGGGCTGGTTATACTAGTAAACCCCTTTTACTGGGTCACAGGAAAGATCTTACCTGTGGTTGCTCAAGTCAGCAACTATCACCTGCCTCACGGAGAACAGTCCCCCTCCATCTATATTAATTCAGCCACAGATTTCTCTTTAGGTTTTCTGATCATGAGTCTCATTGGATACTGGATGTTTTACTGACATTTGTTTGATATAGTACTTGTGCCAGTGACACTCTAGTCATCATGGGTGGTAAGGATCATTCTTTGTTCTTTAGTCAAATTAATTTTCCTGTCTTTAAATGGATTTAGAGGTATTAAGGTTACAATTGTGTTTCTCAAAGCTACGCTTTACATCTTATTAAAACTATAATATCTTCTGTGGCAAATCATTTATTTTTATACCTCAATGAAAATAGGTTAGTTCGTATCATCCTCTTTAGTTATGTGTATTTCAAAGTACCTTTGTATCTTTCCTTAGTTGCTTGCCCTAATTTACCCCCAGGATTTTACTCCTTTTTTTTTTCATTCACTTCCCTTTTCCTTATAGGCATTGAAACAATAGCATTTATTTCCAGCAAATAATGTAATTTGCCCCTCTCAAAAATTTACCTGTTAGCTACTGCTTCATTCATAAATCAGATTTATATTATGAATGGACTGGTTCCCAAATGCTGATGGCTCTGTACAACACATTAATTCTATGGACATGCCATTATGTATACTATAATGTGACACAAGATTACCAGACCAATAAATCCTGAACTGCAAACTCAGTCAGTGAGGTACTGTCTGTCTTAAGCAAAAAAGCACTGCAACCATCCTTGGATAGAATATATGACATTTGCATGCCTTATATAGAGGTCTCTTAAATCTATAGTCAGCCATGCTAGACTTTTCTGAAAACTGTGTTATTGGTTGAATGAAACATCTGGGACTTTAGAATAAATCTAACTGAACTACTCGAGTGTCTCTCCCAACTCTCTCCCACAATGCAGTCCTTCCTGATTCCCAAGTACTATTTACCAGGGTCCTTCAGCAATTTGCTGCACCTTCTTTAATTAAATGAATTCTACCTGTATTGTAGTATTGGTTTCTTATCCATATACAATGTCTACAATTTTCTACTGTTTAGTAAAGCACACCCCTGATTATGGATGGGCATAAACTCCTTTGAGATAGAGGAACTTGTGTCTTACCCTTCAAGGAAAGTCTCCAAAACACCTTCAGAAGACATGCTTGGTAACAAAATATCATAATCTTACTGGACAATAAAAGCCCTGGACTAAACTACAGTTGATCCAACAAAAGATATTACCCATAAAAGTTCTTACCTCTTGTATATTATATGACTTTTGGTTCCTAAAATGACTCATCCAGTAAATACCTTCAGGCTTGATTTGTGGGTAATGTGAGAGATTTGTTGGGGAGCTGGAAAAATGAAGGGAATCTTGCCTCTTTCATCCATGACTAGTATTGATGTATGGTTGAGCTAGGGGTCAGCAATGTTTTCTGGTGGGGAGGTGGTGTGAAAATGACCAAGCTCAGGTTGGAAGAGAGAAGGCATTAGGACCCAACTGATGCCACTTCTTCCCACTGCCCAGCTGTGGCACAATATGACTGGAGACCAAAGCATCGACCCAACTGCAGTGGCACAGCAAGAATCCCCCACTGCCAAATGCCACTGAAGGCACAGCTCTGCAGGCCAGATCCAAAGGCTTCACATGCTAGATCCACCTACAGGTGGCAGGTTGCTGACCCATGGTCTACACCAATGGGGCTTAAAATGATTAGCTACTTTTGGGCCTGCCCAAATCTTCTGCTCTAGTTACAATGAAAGGAATATGTCCTTGGATAGAATAAAACAGCCTGGTTTGCTAACAGTTTTTAATGAGGATGAATACAGCAAAGACAAGGAAGGATGGGCACCAGAGATCCAAGACTAAGGGAGAGAGCCAGCACTGTCAAGAGATGACATAGTGAGAGAGCAGCCCACTTCCAGACTGCTGACATGCTGCCATCTGACACCTAAGAGAGAGCCTCAGAGTGAAGACTGCATGCTGGCCAGATGTACTTTGACACTGATGACAGCCCTAGAATTGGCAGATATATAGAAATGATTGATTGCTTGTATTGGGGTTTTTTTCTGTTATCACTGTGTATCGATACATTTGCCTATTATCAAATGGAAAGGTTGTGGTCAGTCTGAGGGAGGATGGGTGTTTCTCCCAGCCCCCCTCCGAACAAGGTATCTAGATCCTAAATCCAGAGCCAACAATTATCATCGTAAGAGTAGAAGTGGCTGGTAGTAAGCCCAGAAGTATCTTGATTCTCAGAAATAGACAAAATGATGACTAGACAATGAAACTATTATCTGTGTTGATTGTCCTTGGATTAAAAGGAGTTGCCCTTTGGCATCTTAACCCCTCTTATTTTCACAATAGTCCTGTTATCAGAACAAACCTATCTCCAGGCACTACCATTTCTGTCACTGTAAGGATAGAAATCCCCACACTACTGAACTTCTACTTGCTTTTCTGCACTAGATACAGGCCAAAAGTGACAACTCAGTGCCACTAATCTGAAAAAAGAAATATTATAATTTTCAGCTACAAATTAAAATCCTCATGTTCATTTTGAGCTGTTTTGGCATGGGACGTGTGCTGAACAAGCCAGGGTCACTTTAACATGGTTATTCTCAGCAGCCCCCTGGCAGTTCAGAAGCAGGTGGGTTAAACTGCATTTTCTGACCAAAAAAAAAAGAAAAAGAAAAGCTGTAATAAAGCAGAAAGCTCCCATTGTACAGAATGATAACACTGGTGGCAGAAGGTGAGAGGAAAGAGAAGAAAATAAAAGTTTTACTGACTGAAAAGGTTAAGTTGAAAGCGGAGTACTGAAAAGAGATCAGACGGTCACGAGACAATTACATCACAGGGTCACTATCCTATTATGGGATCAAAAGAAGACAAGTTGTGAATTAAAGCAGTATACTTCAAATGGAGAAGGAGAAGGAGGAAGAGATTGTGTAGCACAGTGTACAGATAGGGTAGGGATCTGCCTAATTTGTGGGAAAGGACATTGGTACAGCTCTGTTTCAATCTTAATCTTATAAATCTAGTGAATAATGCAAGGAGAGCCAGAGGTATACAAGGAAGACAGAAGCATTTCTCAGATTAGAAAAAAAAGATTTAAAATGAATAGCTGTGATTTAAAATGAATTTGCTGTTTGGTCACTGCAATAGCTGTGGCCTCTTTAAGACCTCTAGGGCCAAGCTGTAGAATGATAGGGAGCACTCATGCTAGCAATACCCTTGCTTACAGTGGCACTATTTGTATGAATAAGTGCTCATCCATGCATGTGAAGTCAATGTGTATGTAACTCTTCACATCCATGGACGAGCACTTATCCTCTCAACCTTTATAAATCAGTCCCTTCAACTCCCCCAGTCATTATTGTTCATCTAGGTTTCTCCATCTTTCTTGGTAGGTAGTTCCCAGCATAGAACACACTATCCTATGCCACTGCTCAATCAAGTAAGCCTCTTGTTACTTTCTTACTCTGTGAATCAATGCCTCTGCCAATGCAGTTGATGACTTCATCTTCTTTCTTTGTTGTCCTCTCACTGCTAATGGCGCCTCCCGACAAATTAATGTATTAGCTGTTTTCAGGTTAGTTCAGTGGAAGGCATGTATGTGATATACAATTTCTATTAGTATTTTCTCTTTGTACATACATATTTATGTAGCTATATGTGTGTGCACTTATGCATGCATACATCTTTGAAGCTGTATAGTTTCAGAAGTGATCCTTATTCATTCCCACTCATATTTTTTCTTCAGGAAAAGGATGTTTTTCTTCTCATAAACTGTATACCCATAGAGGATTTTTAGGCAACTAGCCAATTCAGAGTAGGATAGTGGTTGCTGTGGGCTAAGTCTCTTATCTGTCCCCTTCAGCTGTTTCAGTTCTTTGCTGTTCCTAGAAACATAAAAATAAATGGTCTAGACTCACAGGCAGCTACCAAGTAAGAGGCCTGCAAGGAAAAAATGAGGGGGCAGATTCTGATTTCAGGCACCCCGGTTTGACTAATTCCATCACTTCAGTGATATAACTGCAGACGCACACCAGGTGAGCTGAGAGACAGCATCTTATCAATGTGCTGTCATTTTTTTAAAAGACATGAGGATACTTGATATCTTATCTCACTCTTATCCTGCTGCTGCTTTTATCTGTTTGGACATCGTGCTGCATGCCCAAACTTGAAAACAAATACCTATGTTTTATTATGAAGAAATGAAGGCTCTGGCTCACTCTGTGAAGAGAAATGATTGAGCAAGACAAATAAACAAAAGGCTTGAAAACAAACCAGACAGAACTAGAGTGCTGCACTAGAAGTACAAGGAGGCTTTGACCCCCTACACATACCTGTTTCTTATGAGTCAGGTAAATCACAGGTAATGCTATTGATCTCAGAAGCCTTACAGCAGTATAATGAAGAGCTAAGTGAGAGAAGAATTGGCCCTGATGGGCCACACTCTGCTGTACTTCACACACACGTCCTCTGACTCTGGGTTGTTTGGGAACCTGCTCCTTCCTTTATCACAGCTTGCAACTGCTCTAATTTATACTGACCTTATTTGGTCCCCAGTGGTCCACCCTGTAGCACAGAATGCAGAAGGATCCAGTCACATATACCCCTCTTTCATATCATCCCTACCATGCCCTCGTACCTGGGGTGGGGGTGAGATGTTGCATGTTGCATCTGATAGTACCATATACTAGCAGATAAAATCTTTTGTTTAAGGACCTCTCTTTAGGTAGGACATGCTGCCTCTTTTATAGCCCCATTACAGCACCAGAATATCACGGAGACCAGAATTTCATCCCAAGTATCTGACTGCTTGTTTTTCTCTTTCTTTGCCCCACAGGCCCTGCCCACAGTAGCACCATTCAGGCCTTGGTGGGGAGCTAGGATTCAGGAGGAAGAACTAGATCGGTAAGCGGTACAGCATGATCTGATACATCCTGCGCAGTCACAAAGCTAAATGACAGGCCACTCTCCTCTGTGGGTGAGAAGACAAAAATTCCCTTGGTGCATAAGAATGCTGTAAGCAAAACCTCTCTCCTCTCAAGACAAGAGCCCCTTGCTGTGGTCTGTACTGAGGAAGCAATAGGCTGCTAGAACAGTGATGTCCAGCCCTGGATGCAGGGGCAGCTCCAGGTGCCACTGTGTCAATAGTGGTGGTGTGATCAGCCACTTCTCTGATGGGGGATATTTTTCACACCCCCACCAAGGAGGCACCTGGGGGCACCCACCACAGTTATGCTACTGGGGTTCCTCAAACATCTGGGAATTTGGTGGAAGGGAAGTGGGGGCAGTGTTAAAGCTGCAAGTGCTCCCCTACTGCCAAAGTTTTGGTCCCACGGAGAGACCAGCAGACCAAATGACACAGCTCTGCAGACTGGATATGGACCACATGCTATAGGTTGGGAACCATGGAGCTAGAAAAAACCTCTGATTAAGCGCTCTGATTAACCTCTGTGCTACCCTTATCCCACCTTCTAGTCAGTAGAAGGCAAAATTAGAATGAGGGTTTGGCTTGGTATGAGGTAGGGA
>NW_005841870.1:1332541-1332745 GCF_000455745.1 Alligator sinensis
AGGGAAAGAAAAGTGGTGAATAAAAGAGGGTATGTGTGAGATGGGTGGCAGAAGAGACCAAGTAATGGGTAGAGGACAGAGACAGAGACAGAGACAGGTGGAAGAAAAGCTTGATTAAAAGAGTCAGACATGAATGTAACAAGGAGCAAATGAGAGTGAGCATGGTGGTGGGGAGAGAACAGAGAGGAAAGCTATATAAAGGGC
>NW_005841870.1:1332755-1335441 GCF_000455745.1 Alligator sinensis
AGAGTTAGAAAAATTAGTCAAAGGGGGGAAATGTGAAAAACACAGAGATAAAAAATGATTTAAAAGCAAAAACAAATGTTGCAAAGAAAGAACAAAAGTGTGAGGCAGGAAAGTTATTTTTCAGATCAGGATAAAACATAATACTGAATTGAGAACTGGGGAGCTCAACCCCATAATGTGATGTGTCAGTGGAAAATGAGCAGGGTTGGGAGCATCACAAGTAGCTGTACATCTGCATCTGGCCCAAGCACTTGTTCCAATGGCCCAATTGGTCCTCTGTATTACTGGGTCTGTTTCCAGTCCCTTGGCTTCCTAACTGCAGTGTCACTGCTGCCTCTGTCAAATCTGCTCCCTAGCATTGATTTTACTGGGATATCCTTTTATTGATGGGTCTGTGATCAGTAAAAATCCATCCTCCCCTAGCTTTTATCTCACGTGTTATGGCCAAGACAAGCTTGTCTGTTTCAAAAGATCAAATGCTTGTCCATTGGTCTTTCAAAAGGCAGCACCTGAGAACATGCCTTTTTGAGTCTTTGTGACAGGTGCTGATCTCTAGCTTCTTTAGAAACAGACAGAGAAAACCCATCTCTAAGGGTTATTGGTAATTCACTTTAGCTCCAGTTGAATTTCCTTGTTGGCTGTCTCTTGCTGAACAAAGATGGTGATCTCCATCTATTCTTATGCACAAAGCTATAGAAAAGCTTCTTAAGTCTCCTTTCCTGATGAGTCCTCTTCTTAGTGAGTCACAGATATATCATCTCCCTGGCTCAGTTCACTGATTATTGCCTTCATTTTCAGATGTGCTAAATGTCAGAGGCAAAATTCACCATTCCTTTCACAATAGATGCAACTCTCCCATGCCTTGTGTAAAATAGTCTCACACAGAGTTAATGCCGAGTGAGTGTGATCTTCCAAATCAGAAAACTAATGATTTACACTCATTTAAAACTGGCCAAGACAATGAAATATCAAGCCCAACTGGCTTCCTTTTCTAGATGGCTGTTGTTCTCTCCAGCAATTTTGCTCTCTATTGGATTATACCAATATAATTATATTGGTTAAAGATTTCTTTTTCCTCCTTACTTACAATGTACTTGCTCTTTTCTTGATTATTTTCCATGTTTTTACCAAAAGCAGAGATATCATTGTATCATTATACCATTTTGTGGTATAATACTTTGGCTAGCTAAATAGATTATGCTTATGCCTATCTGGGGGATTCAAATGGAGGAGGGCATACAGAACCTTTTTCCCTCCTGTTCAGTGATCAGTCAGAATCACTATCCTTGTGCTCAATGAACACCAAGACTTACTGAGGCTATGAACATGTACATGTGTAACAGGGAGCCAAAGTCAGCTGAGTCAAGGACTGCACATCCCAGAATGAAGCTGCAAAAAAGGGGAAGAGAGGCCTAAAGAGAAACATCTGTGTGGGCTAATGAGTCAGCTGACTCAGAAATGGCAGTGCTGTGGGGTAGATAAGCATGAAGAAAGGAGGGGTAGACTGGTGCCTTGTAGGGAGCTGAACCCTCTCCAGAGAAAGCAGCTGTATGAGAACCCCCTGGAGGCCAGACACTCTGAAGGCAGAGAAGTGAGAGCCCATGGGGATGGGGGCTGCTTAAATGTTTGTTTACCCAAAGTGGGGAGGTTTTTGTTAAAGCCATAGCTTACCTTTTTTTCTAGTTCAAACCATCAGACTGGGCATGGCTACAAAGGGGTGAAGAGGAGGCCACAGAGGGTGTCTGAGGAACACAGCAAGATGTAAATCCCTGCCAGGGGCAGGGCATAAGAAGCAGGCAGTTTGAGGTTGAGAGGGCTAAAGACTGAGCCTGAGAGGAGCAATAGAAGTGACCTGAATCTGGGAGTGTCAGATTTGTAGCTCAGGAGGGCCAAAGATGGGGCCAAGTGTCCAGAGCCTGGGGAGGGTGAGACTAGGGCTAGAGGGGGCCCAGAGCCTGGAAGGGGCAAAAACAGGGCCAGGGGACCAGAGCCCCCAAAAGGGTGAGACTGGAGCTGTAGCCCAGAAGCTGAGGTCTGGTGCAGTAAGCCCAGGCTAAGAAGGCACAGCTAGAGAAAAGAGGTCAAAGCTGGGAAGGCCAAAGCTCCTACAAAAGTTTTGAAGCCCAAGAAGGGCAATCATTGTGGTGGAGTTGTGTGACCTCTTTGACAAGGTATTGTGTACCACCTGTGAGGCAGGGGCATGGCTGTAGGGGCAGACGGAGGTCGTGAGCACAGCCCTTAAGGCACCAGGTGTCCTAGGGCACCAATACAGCTGGAAGGGCAATGACAGGTTAAACAAAGGCAGATTGGCAGTGGACTGGATTCCACTGGGGTTTTGGGGCATCCTCCAAACTTTTTGTTTATAAAAACATCAAGGCATGGCAGATAACTGTTAGGGAAGGGCACCCTGAGGGATCAGAAGAGGCAGGAGTTGTGTGGCCACCAGAGGGCACCACAGCACCACTGGATGTGAGACCTAGCACAACATGTAAAGCTCTTCAAATTCCACCTTTATTTAAAGGCAGGCAAGGTTCTTTGGGTGAATCTATCATCTTTTATTAGACTAACTTAAATAGTTGGAAAACAATTATTAAGCAAGCTTTTGGGTTCAAAAACCCTTCGTCAGGCTAAGGAAGTTTCAGCAGTTGGTGTGTGCTCTTCCTGGATGGAATGAAAAGTAAAGAAG
>NW_005841870.1:1335482-1339047 GCF_000455745.1 Alligator sinensis
ACAAAAGTAGACTATTGGCTTTTTTACTTTTCATTCCATCCAGGAAGAGCACATACCAACTGCTGAAACTTCCTTAGCCTGACAAAGGGTTTTTGAACCCAAAATCTTGCTTAATAATTGTTTTCCAACTATTTAAGTTGGTCTAATAAAAGATATCAGATTCACCCAAAGAACCTTGTCTGCCTATGTCCTTAGACCAACACGGCTACAACCTACACACCTTTATTTAAAGGCTTTTTAAATTACAGCAGAATAATAACATACAGATGTGCCACCCCCTCACCACTGTACCTGGCATTTAGTATTCATTAGTAACATGAACAGAGAGCAATGGGGAAGGAAGAGCTAGACTCCGGTGTCCCATCCACTTCAGGGAAGCATCCATCTCTCTCTCTCTGAATCATACACACTCTAATATTTTATCATCTTCCTGCCTCCAACATATCTCCCTCTCCTGGCAGCTCAGTAGGTCAGCTTCAAGAGGCAGGCTGCTACAAAGCAAGAAATGCAACTCCAAGCCCTCTCTGTGTGAGGAGACCTACAACCTAAGTCTCCCACTCCCTAGGCTTGTGCCCTAACCACTAGGCAAGGGGGTGGTACTCTTCTACTGCGATGGGCTGTGACCCAGGTCCCTGATGTGGGACAAAAATCTCTGTCCCTTCAACCCCACCAAAGAACTCACGCTGCCTGAGCTTACCTTCACTGAAGATATCTCACCACTGCAATGAGGTCAGTGCAGGCACAAGAGAGAAGCAGAGATGGGTGGCACAGTAATGCTGCGTGCCACCTGATCCCTGTGCCACCTGAGGCTGGGTCAGACTTCCCTGAGCTAGATCCAACCTTTTTGCAGGCTGGATCTAGCTCATGGGCCATAGGTTGCTGACCCCTGAACTAGACTATTGGCCTAAAACATGGGAAATTGTTTTTTTCTTCTTTACCATGGGTTTCTACCGAACTATAATTTTGGGACTTACTGACCGTATGTGTGCACCTGAAGGATCCTGTTTTGCTACATACATGCCTAGCTAAAGTGGAGCCCTACTCTAGTGGGTGCATGGGTACTTGTGTTCCCAAAGCCAAATCAAAAACTGTACCTAAGTGCCAAAAAATGGAGTTACACAGCTGCATACCTGCCTTATAGATGCATAAAGTGAAAGGATTTAGCCCAGAATATACCTGAACTAATTCTAATGACTTGTAATATAAATGTAGGGTGCTTTGGGGTCACACACACACACACACACACACACACACACAGTGGCACAGTTTTAGAAGTGCTACCGGGAGATTTTTTGTTTTTTGTGTTTTCCAAGAAATTTTAGTTGGATTTTTTTCCATAAATGTGTGTTAGGAGAAATTGGCCTCTTTTTGTAATTTTCCTATGCCAGCTACACATTTTTGGATGACACATACTGCTAAAGCAATATTGCTGTCTTCACAAAAATTGGCAAACACATGAATCTAGAGTAGATTTAGTTGAGTGAGCACTTCCTGAAAAGAAAAAACAATGACCAATTGTTAATTGTATCATTTTTAATCCTAACAAAAATATATGATCAACAGTTACTCAATGAATCAAATTTCATTGTACGGAAATCTTTTTCAGGTCCCTCATTCTTCTGGCAGATTTTATATTCTGACGAAGAAAATTTTGTATTAATTTATTGGATAAAACTTTCTCTGTTAGTGAGCAGATAACCTCTATCAACAGCTATGCCAACATCTCCCCTTGTTTCCTCATTGAATGCTTCAACCCTTCAACTAGAAGGGAGAATTTGGACAACAGTTGTGTGTAGAAGGCTGGGTTGTGAGGAGAGAGTAAAGGTGGTGATTTACGGTCCACTGTCTGTAGTAGCTATGATAATAGTAAAGTGCCATATGTGTTTATACATCACAAACATACATACTCTTGTTTAGACTACTGGTTTCATGTTTAGAGGTGCTGGCCATTTGCAGCTCTCATTAATTTTAGTCATAGCCATGAGCTGTCAGTGCCTCAGTCTACATATTCATAACATAGTGCAAAATCACCCATGTTAAGCCTCCAGAATTGGATCAATTGTCTGGTCTTGTCTGCTTTATGGACCCTTTCTTTGTAGCTGTTTCTGCAATTGAGCATGTACTCATGAAGTATATTCACCTGTTCTTCTCTGCTGCAGTTTCAACGGTATGAGTGATGGCCCTTTAACAGGAGAAAGGCTGTAATGCTGGTACCAGGAGGCTTCATAAGGGTGGGAAGTTGGCAAAGGGTCTTGGCCAATGGAAAAAGAAAATCAGAGGAAATGCAGTGACCTTGGTAGCAGCCTTTTGAAGCAGACTGGCTGAGAAAAAGTAAGTGGAAATTCAAAGGAAAGAGGGGTAAGTGTGTAAGAACATTGTATGACATGAGAGGGGGGAAGAAAAAGGAGGAGAACAAAGGAAGAAAAGAACAGAGGGATGGATCGGCAGTAGAGAAAGGAGATGGAGAAAAAATCCACCCAGCAGCATAAACTCTTGGCTGTTTTTCTGTCTCTGCACTGTGTTTGAATTGCCACCTGACTTACCTTATATTTAAACAGAAAAAAATAAACCTATTAACTTTTCTCCAGTGAGTAGATTCTAAAAGGTATTAATGAGGGAGAACTGATAGAGGATAAATGATTTAAGGAAATGATACTGGTACTACTGGGGTATTTACATAACAAGTAAAGAGATTCATGATCGAAGTCAGGACTGCCAGAATAAGGGTCTGTAGGTTACTCCTACACAGTCATGTTTCTATCAAATTAAAGGTCCCTTTGAAGGCAAAACTGATCAGGAATCTTAGAATGCTTCTTCCTTATAAAAACATTGTGGATGCTATTTAAGTTCAAATTCCTACACACCTGCTCAGACTGAATAGCATCTTCCTTTATGAGTAGCCCCAATGAAAACCAAAGCAGGTACTTAAGAGTAATTTGTTACTCATCATGAGCAAGTGATTCAGAATCTGGCCATTAGGGATTACAAAGTGCATTTTCTTATATAATCTAAGTGCCATTTTTCACTGTCCATATTAGTTACTCTTCTGCCCTCTAGAGCAGTAAAGATGACAGTAGCATGGTAATCCTTCACCATCACATCCCTAATGTAATTATAATTAAGCATACACTTGCCATAAGGGGAAAACAACTTGTTCTGCTCCCCATCTTGGCCCTAATTCTTCCATTATCAGCCCATGGTGTCAGTTTGCTGAATACAAATGCAATCAGCCTCTAGAATTATTTTTAAACAGAACCCTTTTGAGGCCAGTAGACTGTGTGAACAAGTGCATCCTCTTAAATTGCTCCTCCTCTCTGAGACTTAGCTGTCATCCTGCCAAGACCTAAATGTATGAGACTGACCTTTATAAATGTAGAGCAAAGACCTTGAATGAAGGACACAACACCAAGTTGGAGAGAGAGAATGTTGAGATTATGTGGATTGATTTTGAAATGTATTACTTTTTCTATAATCTCCATTTCAACAGTCATAAATTACAGAAATAAGCAATGAGAGAAAATCAGATTTGTACAGAAAAGAGATCATATTCAGTCCAAGGAAGAGC
>NW_005841870.1:1339078-1341237 GCF_000455745.1 Alligator sinensis
GCCTCTATTTGACAATTACATTTGCTTCAAGGAAGTGTAGCATAATTCAGGGGTCTTTCTTCAAGCACCACTTGCTCCTGCCAAATCAGACAACCAAGCAATCCAATCAGCATTTTGTGTATATTTTGGGCAACTGATTTCCTCCTACTTTTATTGTGCCATTGATCTCACAAATGGGATATGCCATTACATCTGATATGAGATCCAGAAACAAAAAAGAACCCTAAATTCCAGAGGATTTGTTGCTTCTCAGAAATTAAAATTGTATACCGTGATGTGTGTGACACATCCTGCCAGAAATATTCCTCCTATAGATATTTGTTCCCATTGATGACAGAGGACATAGTGGAGATCCACTTCAGACTATGAAAATAATAAAAATACCTTAATTACCAAATGATAAAAATCGCCCACAGTTTTTTCCCCATATGTTGTGGAACAAAGCAGTACAAAGGAGCAGGAAAATCAGTTTAATCTTCTACCTCAGAGATTAAGGGAATTCCCTTTTCTCTACATTCCTCATACCCTTGTCCCCAGAATATACATCACATTGAAAAAAAACCCAAACATGACAGGAATAGTTGCCTTCTCACCATTCTCTGGTGGACCATAGCAGCCACCTTGAGGTTTGCTTAACATGATAGGGGCCAAATCAGCCTCATTCAACATTGGACAGGGAAGGTACAAAGGTGTAAAATAACTTTGGCCCTTTCTAAGTCAGCATCAAAAGCAGCTGGGCCAGACTGGAAAATTTAAGCAATTTAATCCAAAGGAAAAGTGTATTGTGTTTAAAAAATGAATCCAGCTGAAATTTTTAATGCCACAACACCACACAGATCAGATTACTCATCTGTCTCTTTTTGTCACATGCCTCCTCATCAACTTTATCCTTTTCTGGAGGACTGCTAATAAAAATCTCCATTTAGTGAATATGGTGTTTCCCATCTGGTAAAAACAAAAATCAAAATGTGTGAACGCCCTCCTGCCCAATGACACACATTAAGCACTAAAATCTTTGTGACCCATCTGGCAAAACAATGTTGAGGTGTTTCTATTGAATATGCTTTTCAGCTATCATTCTTCAGTACTGCCTTATGTTTAAAATAGATGCTTTGGAACCACTTGGAAACATGTTAGTGCACAATAACAAGGAGTCTCTTGGTAGGAACGAATTTAATATGACAGTGACTTTTAAGTAAACTATTCTCTAAATTAGTATGTGGCTCACAAAACCACGTACTCTATCCACAGTAGAGAAATAATTTCTATTAATAATCTCTCCATTCTGTAAATAAACCGCCTTTACATCCACGCTGAGCATATGTGGAGCAAACAAAACAGATGGGGGGGATTTCCCGCTGCAGGTTTCTCTTGCTTAATGATGGTTATTATCAATCCACAAAACACTCAGCTGTCACCTCTGATTTATTTTCGCAGCAAATTTCTGTTTGGGTTCCATAGCTACTGGCTCTCCTGATGCCATGCACTTTTCCTCTCCTTATCCCCTCTCCCTCTTCCTGTGCCCAGAAGGGTCTCTCCACTCCTTATACCCTCTCCCTCTTCCTGTGCCCAGAAGGGTCAGCCGAGATGCCTGCTTATAACACAGCCCCGTTTTGCAATCCTCGGCCTAATCACACCTGACATTTTGTGCTCTGCATTTGTGTCGAGCATGATAGGGCATGTATGGAGGGAACCAGATTTTCAGGTTGTTTCCAGCCTCCTTTCCCTTTCCTCTGAGGAAAAGCGATAGGGATAAAGACCCTCCACCCCCACCCCCGACGTTTAATCCTCCATATAAATAGTGGATGGTTTAACATATAAAGATATCTCAGCACAGAGCCTTTAAAAAATGTTTCCTTTCGTCTCAGCTCTACCGCGAGCGATGCCTTATTTGTTGACCAGACTTACGCCCGCCCCTTTTCACTCCTCTCCTTCCTCCTCCTCCCCCGCCACCCCCTTCCCTGCACATTACTCCATGCCGTGCCCATTGACACAGCCCTACTACGCTCCCTGCACGCAGCAAGGGCAAGGAAATTCCCTTGCAATAAACAATACCCTCTTCCATCTGCCAGGCTGCTCTTCCCAAGGTCAGCCCTGCTGCGGCAGCAGCTGCAGTGGCGCGGAGCCCCGGCGCGGTGCTGAACTCAGCAGAGGCGGCG
>NW_005841870.1:1341346-1341791 GCF_000455745.1 Alligator sinensis
CCCTCCCAGCCTCCCCGGGCTCGGCTCCGACCCTTCTTCCCCCTGATCCCTCCCTCCCTCCCTCCCTCCCTCCCTCCCCCCGTTCCCGCTCGCACAAAGCCGTCGCGGCCATGGAAGAGGAGCTGAAGTGCCCGGTGTGCGGCTCGCTGTTCCGGGAGCCCATCATCCTGCCCTGCTCGCACAATGTCTGCCTGCCCTGCGCCCGCACCATCGCCGTGCAGACCCCGGACACCGAGCAGCACCTGCCCCCCATGCTGCAGCCCCGAGGACCTATGCCAGGGGCAGCGGCTGCTGGGTCTGGGCCGGGGACAGGGCCAGGGCCAGCAGTGGGCTCTGTCCCTGCCTTTGACTATGAGTGCACAGCGGGTGGCAGTGGGGACCACGCGGACAAGCTAAGCCTGCACAGTGAGACTGACAGTGGCTACACAGACCAACCCCCCCCCCT
>NW_005841870.1:1341801-1347178 GCF_000455745.1 Alligator sinensis
TGGTCCCAGCCCCTCCAGGCTCTTCAGCAGCGGCGGCTGCAGCTGCTGCTCCCCGGGGTGCTGCCACCAGCTCATCCCTCACATGCCCACAGTGCCACCGCAGCGCCTCCCTGGACCAGCGCGGCCTCCGTGGCTTCCAGCGCAACCGGCTGCTGGAGGCCATTGTGCAGCGCTACCAGCAAGGCCGTGCCGCTGCCTCCGCCAAGTGCCAGCTCTGTGATCGTAGCCCCCCGGAACCAGCTGCCGTCCTGTGTGAGCAATGCGAGGTGCTGTACTGCGCTGCCTGCCAGCTCAAGTGCCACCCATCACGGGGCCCCTTTGCCAAGCACCACCTGGTTCCACCGCCCAGCCTGCAGGGTGCCCCCAGTGGCGATGGTGGAAGCAGCAGCAGCGGGGCAAGCAAGGCAGTGGCAGCAGTAGGAGTGGGGGCAGGGGGTGCCCGCAAATTCCCCACATGCACGGACCATGAACTGGAAAACTACAGCATGTACTGTGTGAGCTGCCGGAGCCCCGTGTGCTACCAGTGCCTGGAGGATGGCAAGCACAGTAAGCATGAAGTGAAAGCCCTGGGTGCCATGTGGAAGCAGCACAAGGTAAGCATTGCTGTGAGAGAAATGCCCCTGGGAGCTACCCCATTTCCTTAGGCCCATGACAGGCTGAGGTGGGAGAAAGAGATAAAGGTGGCCCACAATAACACTCACTCTTCCCCCCACCTCACCGTGGGACCCACAGGAGGGCTATACCAGCCCCTGGCTCAAATAGAAGCAGTCACAGAACTGCTGGAATTTATCTGTGCAACATGGCTCCTGCTTTTTCCCTCAGAGAAGAGTTATGTGAACCAGGGATTGGTATTAAAATCCACCTCCCCCCCACAAAAAAACCAACAAACTACCTCCAAGAGGTCTCTTCCCCACTCCAACTATCCACAAAGTCAGTCATATGCCAGGAGTTGGCTTCATTTTGGTTACAGGCAATATGCCTCTATCTTGACTCACCCAGTGCTGAGGGAAACTGCTCTGACCCCCTCAAGGCACTTGTAAGGTTACTTCTTCTGACCAGATTAACTGTGTGACTTTAATGGGCCAAGGATCTAGCCCTACTCTGAGGAAGTGCTCTGTTATCTCAGTGGCAACTCCTGGGGGGATTTTGACTGACTCATCCTGAAGTCTTGTGGTTTATCTCACCACCAAGGCTACCTCATTTCTATGACTCTCTTAGAACCTTCAGCATATTTTCCTTCATGCAACTCTCCAACAGGCCCATCATCTTTCCCTCATTCTCCACCAACCCTTTATCCCCATGTATCTAGATATTACATAACTCAAAGGAACCCTCCAGGGACTTTGCGACAGCATTAATTTATCAACCTGCAAATCTCAAGTCAAATGTGGCTTCTGCTGTTTACAGTTCTGGTCATCCACATCCAAGAAACAGGAATTCACACTGGAGCAGGTGCAAAGAAAGCCAGTACGATTATTAAGGGAATGGAGAACCTGTCTTAGGAGGAGTCAAAAACAGCATGCCTTTGTAGCTTAGAAAATGAAAGCTAAGAGGGAAAATGATTGCTGCTTTAAATATATTGAGGAATAAACACCAGGGTCAGGGAAAAAACCTATTGAATATGATCAACTCATTCACTTACTTTGAAAAATCTTCTTTCTTGTTACCCTTGAACTATGCTTATGATATATCACAGTACCAAAGCTAAAGGACAATGCTGGTGGAAGAACAAATGGGTATACACTACTCATTAATACATTTAGATTGAAAATTAGAAAAAGGCTTCCACCCATTAGTGCAATGAGGTTCTGGAACAGTCTTTCAATAAAAGCTTGAGGGACAGAAAACTGAAATGCTTTTAAGACAGACCTTCCAGTCCAATGTTCCATATGAAACTAGAGAAAATGACTGTTGTTGGACCTTTATCTGTCATACCATTAATGATGATGCATCAGTGAGGGAAGGTGTAGGCCAGGGAATGTTTGGCTCATTGGATGATTACACGGTGTCATCAAGTTGCATCCTGGACCTTTTGGAGAGTTGGGGGAGAGGAGATTCCCCAGCCATGCTGCCAGTTAAGGATGAAGGGGTGGGGCTTTTACTGGTTAAGGTTTTGTTGCAGGGAAGGTCTCAGTTTTGACCAGTTCACAGATTGTTCCAAATTGACCCATCCCTTATACTGACACTTAGCATATCTGTAGCCACTCAAGGGCTTTGCAAGACAATGCTTTCAGGACTGGCCTCATTTCAAAGAGGGTTTGTTGACTTCTGTGTGGGACATAGAGTTACTGGGCACATCTACATGAGATGTTTACTGTGGAGTTGCCTAATTAGCTCCACAGTAGAGTCTCAGTGTTTTCACATGCAGCCTATTAGGCTACAGTAAACTAATTAACTCTGCCACACTGACAGGGCTGGCTGAGTCATGAGGGGGTTGCAGTGCAGGGGCTGCCTGCTGGCTAGCCCCACACTGGAGCACCCTCATGTTGGGGTGGAGCAGCCCTGGGCTGGCAGGCTGACCCCCTTGGGTCCTCTGCCAGCTGGACCTGGTCCAACCTGGCTCAACATGCTGCCATCCAGGGTGCATGTGTAAACACAGCACCCAGAAGCAATAAATTCTAGCACAAACTGCACCAGAGTTTACTGTGGCACACTAATTGCATGTGTAGATGCTCCCTCTGGGTAGTTTGATAATGGTAGATCTGTTTATAAAAAGCAGTGTGGTTTCATATCTCTTTTGAATGAAGAGGAAGAGAAGATGATCCTAAAATTTATCTGGAATTAAATAAAGTTCATTCTTGCTAAGAAACACAGACATGGAATCAGTTAATAATCAGTCATTACATGTACAGAGTACATTAATTCTCCAGTACTGTACCACTACCCATACTGCAACATGGAAAGGACCCCTTCCAGGGCTCTCACATATGCATGGGAAGCATCTACTATAACACACCTCTTTAGCTAGTGCAGAACGATCCTATCTGTATGTGTAGCTGGCTCTGTTTGCTACAACAGAGGGAAGGCAGGACCATAACTCCTCTTTCTCTTTAATCCCTTTTGTGTGTTTAGCATCTCTGGGGGCACTAAGAGATGTTTCCAGCTGGTGAACACGGGTAGAAAATGTGTGGTTGCTTGCATCCTTCTCCCTAGCTTAATCACATAAGCCATGCCTGTAGAACCTGGGACTGCCTCCAAGAAACAAGACCTGCCCATTGGCTTCTTCTCTGCCCATGCCCAAGCCTGACAATTAGGCAGTGTAGATAGTTTAAAGGAATCCTGAGCAAGTACCTCGGCAAGGACAGAGAGCCTGAGAGTGGGGACGAGGGTGTGCACTGAGGACCGCACTAAGCCTTATACACTGCCTAATTGCTGGACTTGTACAGGCAAAAAACAGGAGCAAGTACGTAGGGTTTTTTCTCAGCAGCAGTGATAGGCATGATAGGGAAGTGGCACAGGTATAGCTGTAGTGACTGAGAGCCATAATCTGTTGATAGGAAAGAGAATTTTAATTTTTAAAGGCTCATGAAAAAAATTCTCATGTGCTATAAACTGCACAGAACTCTGGTTTTCTACCTCATAAAGTTGAAGGTTGAATCATCCCCAGCAGTACTTCAATATGTGTTTCCAAGCCTAGGTCTTTCCAGTCAGGGGCTTATATCACTCAGCCATTTCCTGAAAAACTTGATTTCTGTGTGTGTTTAGGAGACATTCACTTAACTCATAAGCAGCAGATCATAAATTCACCACTATTGCGATTTATGCAAATGGCAGAATCTGATTTTGAGAATGTTTCCATCAGAAAGCCTGCTGACTCCCTGATGAACATGATTGCTTTAAATATTCAGGGGTGGTTTGTCCTTTGTAGATTGTGAAATGCATTTGTGTTGCATGAAAGTCTTCTTTGAGCTACAGCTGATTAACACCTTTTTGAAACAGTGTGATAAACTGTCCTGCTGATCCAGATACATATTAAATTATTTCCTCTTCTTGCTACAAATTTTGTTGGATGAATGAACTAAATTATGTTGTTCTGTTTTCACTGCATTTTTCTCCTGAGAGTGTGGTATCACAGAATGCGATTTTCCCTTGTTTCAATCTCATGGTAAAGGCTCAAATAAGAATGGAAAAATAACATAAAACAAACTTATTTTGTGACTCCACTAAACTTCTCTTCTTCTTCTTTCTGTGATCATTAATATTCCTAGAATGATATAATTTGCAGGAAATAACTATAATGAAATCCGAGGGTGCTGAAGGCACTGGCCGACATCATTGCAGAGCCACTGGTGGGAATATTTGAACGCTCGTGGCACACGGGTCAAATCCCGGAGGACTGGAAAAGGGCCAATGTGGTCCCCATTTTCAAGAAGGGGAGGAAGGAGGACCTGGGCAACTATAGGCCAGTCAGTCTCACCTCCATCCTTGGCAAAGTCTTTGAAAAAACTATCAAGGCTCACATTTGCGAGAGCCCGGCAGGACAAATTATGCTGAGGGGAAACCAGCACGGGTTTGTAGCAGGCAGATCGTGCCTGACTAATCTAGTCTCTTTTTATGACCAGGTTACAAAACGCCTGGACACAGGAGGAGGGGTGGATGTCGTATACTTAGACTTCAGGAAGGCCTTCGATACGGTATCCCACCCCATACTGGTGAACAAGTTAAGAGGCTGTGACTTGGATGACTACACAGTCTGGTGGGTGGCGAATTGGCTAGAGGGTCACACCCAGAGAGTCGTGGTGGACGGGTCGGTTTCGACCTGGAAGGGTGTGGGCAGTGGGGTCCCGCAGGGCTCGGTCCTTGGACCGATACTCTTCAATGTCTTCATCAGCGACTTGGATGAGGGAGTGAAATGTACTCTGTCCAAGTTTGCAGATGATACAAAGCTATGGGGAGAAGTGGACACGCCGGAGGGCAGGGAACAGCTGCAAGCAGACCTGGACAGGTTGGACAAGTGGGCAGAAAACAACAGAATGCAGTTCAACAAGGAGAAATGCAAAGTGCTGCACCTAGGGAGGAAAAATGTCCAGCACACCTACAGCCTAGGGAATGACCTGCTGGGTGGCACGGAAGTGGAAAGGGATCTTGAAGTCCTAGTGGACTCCAAGATGAACATGAGTCGGCAGTGTGACGAAGCCATCAAAAAAGCCAATGGCACTTTATCGTGCATCAGCAGATGCATGACGAATAGGTCCAAGGAGGTGATACTTCCCCTCTATCGGGCACTGGTCAAACCGCAGTTGGAGTACTGTGTGCAATTCTGGGCGCCGCACTTCAAGAGGGATGCGGATAACCTGGAGAGGGTCCAGAGAAGGGCCACTCGTATGGTTAAGGGCCTACAGACCAAGCCCTACGAGAAGAGACTAGAGAAACTGGA
>NW_005841870.1:1347366-1387697 GCF_000455745.1 Alligator sinensis
TGCCTATGGAGGGGATCGGACTCAATGATCTATTGAGGTCCCTTCCGACCCTAACATCTATGAATCTATGAAACAACTACTGGCCACTAGCTTATATCCACATCTCAAGTCCATATTTTGAAGGAATTGGATATTGTAACTGGACATAAGTATTCAAATGCTGCAATCTGCCCTATAACTTTGGTCATGGTTAGAATGAAATATCACTGCATGTACAACACCAGTCACAATGGAGCCTTGATCAGCTATAATAATAATAATAATAATGCTGACAAGACTGCGGTCCTTTTGACTCATGGGTGTGGGGAAAGAAGGTGATACATCTTATCTCTGTATGTTCCATGTAAGCAAATGTATAACTATTTTCATGTATGATTTTGTAGCAGGGGTGGGATCAAGAACTTGAATCAGATAGGGATCTGTGTAGAAAACTGAAGGGCAGAGAATAGGGAGGTCAGTAGGCTGCTGAGACCAAATACTGGGGGAAAAACATCCATTTGGAATGCAGCCTTCAATGGTCCAAAACAAACTGCACCCCATTCACAGAAACTCAGGTGCCCTATCAGAATTTGACGCTTGTATCAGGTGATTGAATCAATGCTTGATCTGCTACTGAGGATAGATGGCAAAAAGAACGGTAAATGAGGAATGAGTTTTTTTCATAAGACAAAAAACCCACCTGTCTCTCTAAAATCCGGAGAAACATGTCTTCTGTGCCCTTCCAGATTTGATTACTTGTTCTCCTCACTATCTGTCTGTTCCTGTATTTGATAAGAGCAGAAGCTTTCTATCTATCTACAGAAGCTTGTTTGATTGTTGGATCCAGTTAAGATAAAATTAAGATAAAGGGAGATAGAATAATGTTTGTCAAGAATTATTAATTGTCTTAGTCAATGGAGCTTGTAACTTGCAATTCAGCTTCTAGAAAATGCTTCCACAACATGAAAGAGAGCTCTGAGTGCACGGGGCACTTTTTTATAATAGTTGATAGAGGTTTTAGTCATGTGAATCCATTTGATTTTAATGGGAAGTATACAGCTAAATCCATTTGCTTGAAAACTATCTTATAAATGCTTTGATAAACAAAGCTATTATCTCAAATGGGTTTAAGTATAAGAGAGTGGGCCTCCTTCTGGGTTGCATGCTGCACTTGCATTAGCACAACCACAGTTGTCTAATGAGCGCAAAAGTTCAATCTAGAGCCATTTGATCAATATCTTTGTCACATTCATATTGAAGTTCTTCAGGGGGGTGGTTATGCCAGAGATGAAATGTATTGTGCCCAGTGACATCAATATCCATGTTGATTGCAGTGTGTCTGGATTGATTTAGAATGGTGCTGCCAGTGTGATAACCACAGGACCAACCCTATGTAGCATTTGGCTCCACCTACCCTGTGGAATCTAATTCCCTTCTCCATCTGATGTTAGGGAGGGGATGATAATATGTTGGAGAAGTAGGAATTACACTTTTATTAGGGACCAATTATTTTCCTTAGTTTGAGACTAAGGCACAACTGTTCTGTTGGGACAGTGGAAAATCGGCAGAAAGTGGCACACTCCAGCCCCCTCTTTCCATCCTTTGTCAAACCCCTATTTCTCTACCACCATCACCCATGGCCAATACATGATCAGTACATGCCCCATATGTGAGGTGAGGGGTGTGACCAAAAGGAGTGATATAAAATGGATATAATTTTCATCATGCCATTCAGGACTAATTATTCACCAATGCGATTCCATGGCTGGCAAAGCAAACCAAACTCTGGCATCCATCCACCAATGTATCTCAAGCAAAACCAGGGACGTAATCCTCCCACTTTACTCAGCCTTAGTGAGGTCGCAGCTGGAGTACTGCATCCATTTTTGGGCCCCCCACTTCAGGAGGGATGTGGATAAGCTTGAGAGAGTCCACAGGAAAGCCACCCACATGATCAAAGGCCAAGAGAGCACACCTTGCGAGAAGAGGCTGAGGGACATGCAACTCTTCAGCCTGGAGAAGAGAAGGCTCAGGGGGAACTTGGTGGCAGCCTATAAGTACAAAAGGGGGGTGCCCCAGGATCTGGGAGAACAGATGTTCACTGGGGTTCCCCAAGAGATAACAAGGTCTAACAGGCACAAACCTCTGGAAGGCCAGTTTAAACTGGACACAAGGAAAAATGTCTTTACAATCTGTGTCCAGGGTGTGGAACAGACTCCCCCCTTCAAATGGCATTTGGATGCTTATCTTGAGGGGGTCATTTGACCCCAGCAGACTTCCTGCCCATGGCAGGGGGGCTGGACTCGATGATCTTGTGAGGTCCCTTGCAGGTCTTAATGTTTATGAATCTATGAAACATCCTTCAACACTGATCTGGTAGTACATAAGGCCCTTTGCAAGAGATATGGATCTGCTCCAATAACCCTGGATTTGGTTCAGACACTGGTTCATTAAATTTTATGAAATACTAAGAATTTGAATGGGTGGATGAATGAATGGATGAATTTAGCACCTCTAATGTAATATAATTATTTATCTGTCTGTTAGATCAATTATAAGTGAATTATAGTGGACCATGTTCTGTTTTCAAATTTGACACTAATGCAATCCTTATTAGTCTTAAAGTAGAAAGACTCCATGAATATAAGAGAAAACTGATTCTTCCTTCAAAATTCACCTCTGGTTCCCATTAAGGGCTAGTTTGTACCTAGCCCTAATGAGGCCACAAACAGTGAGTAAGACCCTTCCAGGGCTGTGTTAGGTTTCCCTGACTGATTGGCTGAGGTATGGTATGTAGGTCAAGAACTGCATATCCAGCACCTCTCCTTTTCCACTTAATCACGTGAGTAGAGGGGGAGGAGATAGAGGAGGTGTACAGACCAGCAAGGGTTGAGATTGAAATGAGCTTACACAAAGGGAATCTAAGCTATGCTCTTTCTGAGGCTGCTAAATTTTCCTTCCCTTTGGAACCAGGAAACAACTGATGACTTCCTAAATTACAGTTCATTCCCAGGTCTCTTCCTAGAGCAACTCATAGCTATGTGCCTATCCATGTAAAATGCTCAGTCTAAAGGCCGAGTCTTATCCTTAGGAACGTAAGAGAGCCCAGAACCCATTGGCTTAATGATAGGTAGTAGGCTTTCCAATTGCTGACATGTGTTGCTGTATCTTCTAATAAGGACAGTTAACAGGGTCCTAGCAAGTCCAGCAGGCAAAAATTTAGCTAAGTGCAATCAGAATGTGTCAAGAGATCAAAAACCTGATCCTCAGCTTGTGTAAATTGACCTAGTTGCCTTTGCTTCAGTGCATGAACGAATTAACAGCAGCTGATGATCTGGTTCATTGCCACATTAATGAAGCACAGATGATAGTTACAGTTATTGGATCACAGAATCAAGGGCTTGGAAAGGACCACAGAGGTCATCTAGTCTATCCTGTTGTATGGGTGCAGGATTAGCCCCTTCTTGAAAATCTCCAGTGAAGAAGATTCCACATTATTTGAAAGAGTTCCTGAAGTCTTTAATTCTTGCCAGCTCTTAGTGTCATTTAAACATATTCTAGACCCCGACTCTGCTATCAATAATGGAATGATAGTCCCTGGGGCTCTTCCTGGAAAAGATGCCAAGGTCCATTTACTATTTTACAGCCTTTATGTGTCCTGTCCAAGGAAATCATTTACGTGAGCTTTTTCAGGTGCTACATAACCACAGTTGTACAAGATGCTGTATGTGTTTAAGGTTAGTTGGAATTGTGTCATGTTTTATGCTTTGTGTGATAGCACATGCTCATGTAAAGATTACTGTAGTGCATATGCACAAAGAGGTGTAAGAGTTAAGATCTGGTGATCTTGCAGTTAGAACTGATGCTTAATTATCAAGTTATGCAATCCAGCCAGTTGAAGCATACATGAGTAAAATGTTATCTTAAAGTTGTCTTGCAGAGATTCAGGTTGAGATATTTCTACTTTCAGCCCATAACTCAAAATGTTTGAAGAAATTTTTCTATCACTTTCCAGAAATATTCACCTCCAGGCTAAGTTGAAGCATGGAGAAGTTCAGCCCCAAAGGAAACTTTTTTTCACAATGTCACAAAGGTTGTGTGATGAAAGTTGTATTATGTCTTAGCTGTGGCAGATGCTACAAAGCTAAAGATTTCAGGTTTATAAGTAAAAGATTGCTAGTTCAGGAAGCATTTGCAGATTTTTCAGCATCATAGCCACTATATAAAAGTAAAACTATAATTTCCATGTATATGTAGGCAGTTGCTGGCTTTTGTAAGTGTTGACTTAATTAGTCATTACATTAACTTGGAACATGTAGACATAATATTTGACTTCCCACACAGTTACCCATTTTAATTCTAATTAAGATTGAAATCCTAACTTATTCTTTTTGAGAAAAATACTCTGTGCATGTAAGAATGCATGTGACATTAAGTAAGCTTTTTGTGTGCTGTTAATTGTAAGAAGTAAGGATTAGTCGGAATCTATTTACATTTTATCTCTAATTTTCTCTTTTGAACTCTTCCTTACAGGCACAGCTGTCTCAGGCTTTAAATGGTGTTTCAGATAAAGCAAAGGAAGCTAAAGAATTTTTAGTTCAGCTGAAAAATATATTGCAGCAGATACAGGTAATTGCATAAATCTAGCTGTTTTGATAATACAATAATCAACAGAACTGAATAGATAATTTATTCGATGACTTGAGTCTCCTTTGCCATTCCTAAATAACCTGAAGTAATTTTCTCTTTTCTTGAATGCATTTGTTAGGCAAAATTATTCATCAAGTAATGTCTGTAAACATTTCTTGGCCTGTAGGTTGTTTGTGTGCAGTTTATTGTAACAAAATTGGATGTGAGCTGTGTTGATTAGTTTTTGACTGAATTCTATGATCATATAGTATTGCTTATACTCCTTCAGTGAATGAGTGTAATTCCTAGGGGTGAGAATTTGATATAAAATTTACAAATTCAAAATTTGCTCCCTGTGTCTAATCTAATATTTTCTTAAAATGTACTGTTTCTAACACCCCTCTTATAAAATTGTTTGTTAGGATGTTTGTGGAGAGCCAAAACAGAAAAAGGACATAAAATGCTGGTTGCCAAAATGAATTCACTTATTTATTTGAGAGAAATTATTTTCATGTGTGCATTTGGTCAGCTCTGATCATCAGATTTTGAATCATAAGGACAAGTCTAAGCAATGTCATTTTATACAATGAACAAAATACTATTCAATGAGTTTTTTGCCTGGTTGTTCCTGAACAGGGGTCAAGATAAGTCTCCTAATGGGTTCTTAGATGGGCATCAGAGGGACACCAGCCTACCAACTGTCAATTCTGATTTGGTGTAAAGTCACTTGGATGGACTGGATGTGTTCAAGTCAGCAGGCCCGGATGAGCTGCATCCAAGGGTACTGAAGGAATTGGCTGGTGTCATAGCAGAACTACTGGCATGGCTGTTTGAGCTCTCATGGAGCTCTGGTCAGGTCCTGGAGGACTGGAAAAGGGCCAATATGGTTCCTATTTTCAGGAAGGGGAGGAAGGAGGATCCAAGTAATTACAGGACAGTCAGTCTCATTTTCATCCTTGGAAAGGTCTTTGAAAAGATTATGAAGGATCATATTTGTGGGAGTCCAGCGGGAAAAATAATGCAGCCGGGAAACCAGCATGGATCCATAGCAGGTAGATCATGCCTGACCAATTTTATGACAGGATCATAAAATGCTTAAATGCAGGAGTAGAGGTGGATGTTGTTTTCTTGGATTTTAACAAGGCCTTCGATACAGTATCTCATCCCATTTTCATAAATAAATTAAGAGGCTGTGACACAGATTTTTACATGGTCCGGTGGGTGGCAAATTGGCTTAGCAATCTCCCCCAGAGAGTGGTAATAGACATGTCGGTATTGACCTGGAAGGATGCGGGTAGTGGGGTCCTGCAGGGTTTGGTCCTTGGTCCTGTACTCTTCAATGTCTTCATCAGTGACTAGGATGTGTGTGTGAAGTGTACTCTGTCCAAGTCTGCAGATAATACTAAATTGTGGGGTGAAGTGCACACTCTGGAGGGTAGGGAACGATTGCAGGCAGACCTGAACAGTGCACAATAGGATGCAGTTCAACAAGGACAAGTGCAGAGTGCTGCACCTAGGGTACAAAAATATCCAGCACACTTACTGGCTGGGAAGTGACCCTCTCAGCAGCACAGAAGTGGAAAGGGATCTCGGAGTCAGAGTGGACTTCGAGATGAACATGAGTCATCAGTGTGGTGAAATCATCAGCAAAGCTAACTGCACTTTATCATACATCAGCAGATGCATGACAAATAGATCCAAGGAGGGTGATACTTCTCCTCTATGCAACATTGGTCAGACCTCAGTTGGAGTTTTGGGCACCGTACTTCAAGAAGGATGTTGATAGACTTGAGAGGGTCCAGAGGAGGGCCACTCATATGGTTAGGGGCTTATAGGACAAGCTCTATGAGGAGAGGCTGAGGGACCTGGACATCTTCAGCCTTAGGAGAAGGCTGAGAGGTGATCTTGTGGCCGCCTACAAATTCATTAGGGGGATGCAGCAAAGGACTGGAGATGCTCTGTTCACCAGGGCACCTCTTGGGATAAAGAGGAACAATGGTCACAAACTGACAGAGAGCAGATTTAGGCTAGATATCAGGAAGAACTTCTTCATGGTAAGGTAAGGGTGGCCTAAATTTGGAATGGGCTTCCAAGGGAGGTGGTGCTCTCCCCTACCTTGGGGGTCTTTAAAAGAAGGCTCGATGGGCATCTGGCTGGGGGCATCTAAACCCAGCCATGGGCAGGGGGTCGGACTCAATGATCTGTTGAGGTCCCTTCCAACCCTAGCATCTATGAATCTATGAAACTTGTATTTCACAAAAAAAAAAAAATCTGATTTGAACTTGCTTTTTTCAAGGGAATGCAGTGTTCATAAATGTTGCTGGACTGATAGCCCTGAAATTCCTTTTCAGTCTGGCACATCCAACATTAGTTCAAGATTCCCCACATTGGCCCCATAGGGCATGAGAGAAGGAATGGTATGAATCTCATCAATGAATGCTCTGTTTCAGCAAGCCTTCTATGGGATGCACACAAATAGCTATCTACTCTTCTTCTGGCCCCTTTGTCATCCATCAGCTACCCTTCCTCCTGCGTCATACATAAATTGAAGGCAGGTATTAAAAAAAAATCCAGATTGGGTCTAAACTGAAATTGTGCTTAAAACATTTAAACCAAAAATGCCGCCAACATGTGAACTCCTCTGTCACCCTTCTGAGAGTGCAAATAAAGGGACCCACTAGGATTTAACAAAATGAGGACAATTGGCTGTAGGAACTGGTACAAAGCCACCAATTTCTCTCCCTTTTTCCCAAATGGCTCTTAGTGATAATGAACTTCAGTCAGTCATTATGAATATGGGACAGATCTGCAGTTCTAAGTTAGAAGAGAGAGATTCCTTAAGCCTCTGCTACACATTAACATATAGTATGCAATTAACTGGTTAATCACACAATAAACTTAGACCAGCCACACATGCAAAATAATTATTATACCATAAAGATGACCATCCAGCTATAAAAAAAACCCAACAAAACAAACAAAAACAAAAAAACAAGCCAACCAACTATAAAGTTAGCGCTTGAAAATGTATAACAACTCTATAGCTGATTTCTGTCCAGCTTGATTTTGAACATGTGGCAGGACCTTTAGTCCCTGATCATGCGAGTTACCCTTCCCCATGAAAAAGCTATTCCTCTCCTTCACAAAACCTAACTGTGAATATTTACAAATATAAGGCTATGCTGTAAAATCCTTAATGCATACAAATAGAAACACTGGCAGAAAGATGCTGCTGTAATTATAATCAAATGACCAGAGGTTTTCCACTCTAATACTCCTTACCGAAATACTAGAGGTGTACCCAAACTAGAAATCTAGATCTAATTTCCATCCTTTAGCTATTAAGAATATCTAGATCCAAAACTGATCTGAGCCTTATATCTTCAGCCTCCCTCTATCAGGCCTGAGCTAAGTCATTACATCGGAACAAGCCAATACACTGGGACTGCTTGGGTACAGAGTCATGCTCAGAAACATACCTTTCGGGTCACGTTACCTGTAAACTCAGTGCTGCAATCTCTGCCCTAACATATTTACCCCCAGCAGAACTATTTTAGAAACATTTGTAAAAATGAAGTAAAATGTAAGTAGTTTTCCTTATTTCATTTAAATGCAGTGAAAGCTGTATAGCCATGCAAGCCTTATTTCCTTGCTGAGCAAAACAGAGCTAACAGGAGCTAGCACTTATTTTGCCTGGGGGGGATTACAGAGTCACAACCTATGTTTCCTGCCCCTCTCCCCCCATTCGCACATTCTCCCTGGCTTTGTTGATATCTTCTTTTGATTCTCTTCTTCTTCCTGTCTTTGGTCACTTTCAAGTCACCAACTCTGTTTTAATCAAACACTTCACCTGTCTACAATTTTCACTGCATTCACTATCTCTTCCCTCTCTAAGGGGCATTGTTGCTGTCACTATATTTTTCTCACTTCTTTCCTTCACTCCCAGGTGCTACAATTCTTCTGCTTTCAGCCTCACATTCCTTTTCATTATAAGGAGACATAATGCAAGACATGCTGTTTGAATTGATTTGTAGAGGAGGGTGAATTACCATCTCTTATAAACTCCATTCTAGCAGCCTTTGGACAGAAACCAACACTTCCAGATCAACTTGTTAGAGAAAAAATGAAGATGGAATGGGGATGGGAGGATAGGGGGACCCAAGCAGAGGTGGGACACACCAAGTAGGAAGGGGCTGGGGCTTACAAGCCATCCAGCTCATTGCAGTTTGGTTGTTCAATTTGCCTGCTAGCATGGGGTGGGAATGCTGTAGAGACAGTACAGTCAGTTCCCAGGGCAACAAAGTACTAGCCCTTAGTAGAAAAGAAAGAAGGAATACAATGCAGAAGCACTGACAAACTTGTTCCGAACAGCCTGAAATACAGAGATGAAGAGAAAAGCAGAAATAAAGGGGGGAAGAGAGAGGGGGGGAAAAAGAATAGTGTATATGTAATAGATAACCACAGAGACCCTGATTTTCCTTTCACGCTCTCTTTGTAGTGAGGCAGTTCTCTTGACTTCAGCATAGATGCTTCTAATTCATACTGGTGCAGGAGAGAGCAGAGGCTCAGTGATGCTCTATCATGGGTACACATCAGGAATAACTTTCCAAGTCAGTAGATTTACACTGGTTGTAAGTGGTGTGAGGAAGAAGAGAATGGGACTCATCAGCCATGGAGCTACATCCATTTTCCTCTTCTTATTTAGCAGTTCCTTCTGTAACTTGGATCAAGCCAACTAGAATAATAGAAAACAGAGAATTAATGGCATAAATGTTTGGTAACTATCTCAAAGTGGGTACTGCCTTGTAGAAGAGATGACCCTTGCATCTTAAAGCAAAATGTCCATCTAAACCTATTCTACATTAGCAATGGAGAATGAAATGAAATTGACAAATTGATTGGGTTTTTTTTTTTTCAACGTGGAAAAACACAACATATAAGTAGTCCCTGTATTTTTAAAAACTAAAAGCAATCAGTAAAAGTAATATTCACAGGTCTCATGAGTGAACTGGGAGAGAACTTTGCTAAAGCAATGAATAGGTTCAGGATAGCTCCCCAAATTGTAAGCCCTTTGGTGACTGTAGATATAAGATTACATTTGTCTGAAATCCCTGAGCCTGATTCTCCATTGCCTTGAATTCTGGGGAGTCACTTAGTTCATGGACACAACCCTCCCCAAAGCAAAAAAGTAGTGTTTTCTCTCTGCTTTGCACAAATGTAAATGATAGTCCATAGTGCATTGGTATGTCTGCTGACAAACTAATTTTTCCTGTGAAGTCAAGCACATGCATAAGTGCTTTGCCAGACTAAGGCCCCAAGAGGAAGAAAATGGAGAACATTGCCAGTTCCACTTGTCCTGGGAAACTGCCTACTGATTTATCCAACCTGTGGAGGATGTCTCAAGGGGTATTAGTGGTTATAGCAAGTGGAGCCTATTGTCCTCAAGTGCTTAGGAAGGCAATCACACATATCTAATTTTGGCCAAGTGGCCTCATAGTATTTGTAAAAAAATTCCAATGTGGTAATTGACTTTGATGGGACTCACATATATGAGTAAAATTAAAGATGCATTTAAGTGCTTTGCTGGTTCAGATGTTTGGAGTAAAGAGTGTATGGTGAGCTTAAATCCTCTCTCCCTCTTCTGGTCTCAAGAACAGCCAGAAACCTTGGCCCAAGTTTTACTCTACCTTTAGACAAGTAAGTAGCACATCCACAGATGATGTGAGCTATGAAAGTGTCAGTTCAGGCCACTTATATTGATTGTAAAACCTAGATCCCTTTGGAAGGCACATAGCGCTATGGAAGTCACAGAGAACAGCTGAGGAGAACCTGCCTATCTTCTTTTTTTTTCCCAGCAGTTTACTAGTTAGGGTACTCACCTAGGGAATGGGAGACTCAGGTTCTAGGCCTCCCTCTCCTAGAGAGGGTTTATGCCTACAATTCCTACTTCCCAGGCTGAGGTCTGGGTATTGCCAAGAGCTCCTACTGTTGAAATTGGCCCATTAGGCAACCAAGAGGGGCTAGATGAGAGCAAGCAAGAAGAAGCTTGGCTCAGGGAGATAGTCACTGCCCTTGAAGGGAGGGGAGATCTAGATTCTGACCCCTGCTCCTGTCCTCAATGGTGGTTCTGAATTTTGCATTTATTAGTTATTATATAAAAGAAATAGCAGCAGAATAGTTGCTGCCCATTGCAGAAGGCAGGGGCTATAAACCAAGGCCTCCCTCCTCTCCTAGGGCTGTGATCATCTCACTGACTGACACTCCTTCTGGCTTGCTTCTGACCTCACATTCTGTCCTCTCTTGCCTATGCCAGTTAAGCAGTTACATTAAGTCAGTTTTGTGGCATAATCATCTTGACAGCATCCCTTTAGGCATTTTACAGGAAGCAGATATTAATGATGCAACTTGTAATGGAATCACAAAGGAGACTTGACATGCCAAGCTCTTAAAAGGAAACATTTTCTAAATGCAAAACACATTTTAGTAAATAATGACTTTTGCTGTAAAACTTTGTTTTCATTAATGGATCTGACTATTGTCATCTTCCAGGAAAATGGCTTGGAATATGAAGCCTGTCTTGTTGCTCAGTGTGATGCCCTAGTGGATGCATTAACTCGGCAAAAGGCAAAGCTGCTCACTAAAGTTACCAAAGAACGTGAGCACAAACTAAAGGTGAGCACAACTATTATGAACTACATTTATTCCAGAGAATGTCACCACTGATACCCAGCTAATGCAGGAGGCTAAATTCCCATGACAGTAAATGCAGTTATAATTCCCACAGACCAAATCTGATGTATTTTCAGCCCCAAATGAGCAACATACTTAAGTGTAAGTGCAGTGGAACAAGTCAGACAAGGTTCCTTGGGTGAATTTGATATCTTTTATTAGACCAACCCAAATCGTTGGAGAATAGTTATTAAGCAAACTTTCGAGTTCAAAAACCCTTCGTCAGGCTAAAGAAGTTTCAGCGGTTGGTGTGTGCTCTTCCTGGATGGGATGAAAAGTAAAGAAGCCAGGGGCTGGGCTGGGCGGGGCTGGGCTGGGCAGGGGAGTCAGTTGCCAGGCAGATTATAAAGTATCAAAAATCCAAGGTCTATGTTTAGTCCCTGATCTCTAGTATCCAGGAGGTTGATGAAATGGAGCTCATAGGCTGTCTCTGGGAAGTGTTGTGTAAGTTTCCCTTGAGGATCAGGACTGAGAGATTGGAGAGAGAGTGGCCCTCCTGTGAGAAATGTGCCCCCACCGGTAATTGGGTATTTCTGTCTTTGATAGATTTCCGGTGTGCATTCCCAGAGACAGCCTATGAGCTCCATTTCATCAACCTCCTGGATACTAGAGATCAGGGACTAAACATAGACCTTGGATTTTTGATACTTTATAATCTGCCTGGCAACTGACTCCCCTGCCCAGCCCAGCCCAGCCGCTGGCTTCTTTTACTTTTTCATTCCATCCAGGAAGAGCACACACCAACTGCTGAAACTTCCTTAGCCTGACGAAGGGTTTTTGAACTCGAAAGTTTGCTTAATAACTATTCTCCAACGATTTGGGTTGGTCTAATAAAAGATATCAAATTCACCCAAGGAACCTTGTCTGCCTATGTCCTTAGACCAACACGGCTACAACCTACACCCGTGGAAGAAGTCAGGAACTTACTAAATCACAGGGTCCAGTCTTCATTTAAGCAAAACTTTTATTTGAAGTTTATGGGCTGACTGCTGAGAAGTGCTAAAAATAATCCCAATTTCACATCAGTTAGTGATCCCAGTGCTTGATACCTCTCTGGATTTGGTCAAAAGGAGTCTTGCCTGAAGAAGGATTCACCCCATTCCTTAATTCTTCAAACTCCTAGGATGCCTATTCACTTGCAGCAAGGATGCTCTGATGTGTTGTAATTACAGTACCTCAGAGCAGATGTAATTAATCAAATCTCCTGGATTGTGGTAATTACAATGATCCAGCAGACTCCAGTGTCTCATGTATTAGCGTCCCACACTGAAAAATGGCGGTGGGGGAGCTTTAAACAGAGCTTGTTCAAGGAACTTTAGTTAAAGTGCCCCAAACACTTTTTTTCAGCATGGGGCTGCTGATACACAAGGCACTCCAGGTGTTTTAATTAGTGCAGCTCTTGGAGCCACATCAGTTAAAGCATCACACTCCCCACTCCTGAAGTACATGTATAAATGCCCCCAAATTTCAATGAGCAACACCTGGAGATTCTTATTTGCTCTCTATGCAAGAGATATAAAAGAAAGGGGAAGAAAAGAACATTGTAACTGGATTTAGAACAAATGTTTTGCAGATCCATAGCTTTGTATCTGCCAAGTAGCTATTACAATGTTGAGTGCATTAGAAACATCTTAGCAGGAATTTAAAAATCTACTTCACATCATTATTTCAGAAACCCCACACTTCCAAGTACCTAAATTTGGTATATCCCAATAGAGGACTGATTCTTCTCTCACTTGCACCAGTTTTACTGTGCAATGTTTTCATTGGTTGCAACATTACAGCAGTGTAAGTGCACAATCATGTCCAAAATTAGGATAAAATGAGATGTGCCTTTCCCATTATTTTCTCTAGAAATCCATCTACTGGGGAACAATGATTAATGGAAGATTCTGAAGGGAATCCTAGACCAATGGTTTTCAACCTGTGGTCCGTGGACCCAAGGGGTCTGCAAACTATGTCTAAGGGGTCTGCAAAAGATGACTGATCAATCAAAAGTATGTGAATACCCAGACTTATAATTCAAAGGGGTCTGCACTTTCATGCAATTTTTTTTAGGGGTCTGCAAATGAAAAAAGGTTGAAAATCACTGTGCTAGACTATGGTCTGCACAGAAACAATCGTTATCATGAGTATGTTTAATATAGTGGGGGCCTGGGCACACAAACCAGGACCTGTGAGGCAAATGGGAATGGGGACTTACCACACAGTCTGCTCTGTAGTAACTGCCCATGTGTCTGTTCTTACCCCGCAGTAAGTAAAAGCTGACTCATGGTACCTTAATCTTCAACAAAAAAGGGATAAGCTGTCATGGCTCAGATTCCATTTTCCATGAGATAAAAGCTTGTGCATGAGCTGTTACCACAGAGCAAATGACATACCAGTGCCCTGGTTTAAGTTAGAATTGTATTAAAATGTTAAGTGGAAGTGTGGCTGCAAATACAGTCAAGAGATTCTACACTCATGAGATCCTAACTCCTTTGACCATGAGCAGATCCCAGCCAAGAATGCTTAATCTTCTTTGAATATTAAGATTCCCTGTATTGCCAAACTGCTTATCAGTATTTACAATGCAGAGCAAATAAATGTAGCTGTTATAGGTAGGGTCATGCCCACATGGCAGCTAAAATAAACAGCTTTAATATGCACTTCTGTTTCCTGCTGCTACTGCTTCTGAAATAATGTAATGGTTCTCTAAAAGCTGAGATTATCAGAAATGTACTGATGCTTCTTTTCCAGGTTGTTTGGGACCAGATAAACCACTGTACCCTGAAGTTACGTCAGTCAACAGGGCTCATGGAATACTGTTTGGAAGTAATCAAAGAGAATGATCCTTCTGGGTTTTTACAGGTATATTCCCTTCTTGTCTTTCTAGTGGGAAAGAAAACCCTCAACTGGGATAAGCATCTTTCGTCTCTCAACTACCCTCTTAACAAGGACCCAAAGTTCTTGTGTTTTGATGGGCAGTATGAAATGAGCTCTGTTCCTTTCCCAGTGGATTGAAGTCTGTATCCCAAAAAACCACCATGATACATAGTACTTTCAGGAGAAGCCAGGCCTTTACAAGACATAGAAAGCTCAGCTCTCCTTTTTGTACAAGTTCCTCTCTGTGAAGACAAATGATGTAGATGCCATCAGGAAACTTCCTCTCCTTGGCCATCACATCTCTTAATCTTCCAACTTGTCACTGTGAGAAACCAGTAACGACACTGTGTTGATTTAACTAGAATGGTGAAACACCATTCTTTTGCATACTGCCCTTCTGCTGCGTATCACACCATCATTTACAGCTTAAGAGATCTTGTAAATGTCCTTTTAAAGGATTTTGCAAACTATGGGTGCTTCCAGACAAGCGCACACATGCACTTTGCGGCACCTCAAAGGCTTTTGAGGCACTGGAAAATGTATGTGGCACACATGAATTGGTTCTCTGTACTGGCAAAATTAGATGCCAGGAGCTTCCAGTATAAAAAAAAAAGCAGGGTGGTGCATGTTGCAGCCCCGAGAGGTCCCCAGAACCCCTGGTAAGGCTGCTGGGGCCAGTCCAGGTGCTGGCCCTAGTCTCCCCTACCCCACCTGGGGCAATTTGCCATGCGCCAGAGCACACATGCAGAGGTGTTCCCTGGGGACAAGTAGCAGTGGAACAACTGTGTGCTGCTGCTATTTGTCCCTAGGGAAATGCACGTACACACTCATCTGGATGCACCCTATGTGAGTTAAATCTGCCAGATTTTTACCATTAATACTGAAAAAGTTAAATTTTTGTCACGTAATAACCACAAAGTCCCTCAATGTGACTGATAAGAAGGTTAAAACCTAGGTCTCAAGTGCCCTAACACAAACTTCACTGCTTAATGACAACATACACCAGATAAAATGATCTACGCTTGACCATGGGATGAACAATGGCTTCCCCTTCCCCAAGTAGACTTTAGAGGTTAAATTCTCTTCTCTGACCTACATTGAAAGCTAATCCACCCTTTCTACATATGTGAAACTCTCATTGGGAAGGGCTCCAGATATTTATTGATTCAGAGGGTGGAATCTAGACTTCTTTGAAGTCAATGGCAAAACTCCTATTGACTTCAATGGAGTCAGGAGGTCACTCATAGATTTTAAGTCCAGAAAGAGTTCTGTAATCATCTCATCTGCCTTTTTGTAAGCTGCCATTTTTGCATGACACGGGCCACAGGTGTTCATCCTACAGTACTGAGCCTGGGAACTTGTTTTTGAACTATAAAGAAGCTTTCAAAATTGGATCGGATTGTGATTTAATGATGGGAAATCCATTGCATTCTTCGGAGATCTGTTCCAATAGTCAGTTATCTTCCCAGTTAAAATGTGTGCCTTATTTGAAGTTTAAATATTTCTAGCTTCAGTTTCCAGGCATCGGAGAGGAGAATTCAGCCAATACATGTGACACACATCGCCTGTTCAATACAGAACAAAATTTGCCTTCAAAGAAAACTTTTCCATTTCCTCCTCTAACAGGGATTTGTTCTGAAAAGACGGCAAGGTTCAGCCCACACAGAACTTACTAGACTTATAGCCTGCCTCCTCCTCTTTCTTAAACCTTGCATTGTATTTCATGTTGATCTGTCTTTTAGCTGGTTCTGATGCATTTTTGCAGTGGCACTACAAAACCTAATGTTCTCTTTAAGATTTCAGATGCTTTAATCAAACGTGTTCAGGTGTCTCAGGAACAGTGGGTCAAAGGAGCCTTGGAACCAAAAGTATCTGCTGAGTTTGACCTGACTCTGGATAGTGAACCTTTACTGCAGTCAATACACCAGCTGGATTTTATTCAGATGAAATGTAGGGGTGAGCTTTCATGATTTGATTTTCTCTTTGTTTCTCATGTGTGTTTTGAAATGGTACGAGAAAGGGGGAGGCCAAGGAAAGGGGAAAGAGACAGAAAGAAATATGTTATTACTTGAAATTTATGGAGAGGGGTTTTTTTCCCCTTTGTCTGTTTAAAAAAATATATCTTAAACATATTGCCATTTCTTTCCCAAGGGAAGCGTGCACCTCAACTTCAGGAACATGAAGAACCTCAGACAATGGTATTAGGTGAAGTTAACTATCTAAAAAGATAAGCACATCAAAATGAGACAGCCTGGCAGTGTTAAGGGGATCTGTGAAAATGAAAGGACTTTGGTCCATTCTATAACATTAAGAGATGTAACACAGTTTATACAAGATATATGTCAGTGGCAAGTAAGTCATTTTTTTAAAAAATGCATCTCTAACTGAGGAGGAACCACTGTGACATTTACACTCAATGGGGACACTGCAGCTGGCACAGCCCAAGAGAAAAATTTTGGGAGGCAGGCATAGGGAATCATCAGTGGAAGGTCATTCATTGGTGGAATTCCTTAACATTAGATATCTGGATGAGTCCAAACTTACCTGTTATTAGGACAATTGCAAAAACCCATCTTTTTATGCAAGGGCTCCTTCAGTAACCATGGGGAAAAGAAGAGCCAAGTGTTGTCTTGGGACCAGAAAGGAGGGAGAGAAATAAACAGGCCCCCAAATAAAGAGTTACTGAAAGCACGGACCAGTGGAGGAGAGGTAGAAAAATATAATCTATATATATATATCCAGGATGAGGGACATATCAAAATGTATGTATGGACAGAAAGATAGACATTCTCTAAGGTCTTCATCCAAAGCCCATTAGGTCAATAGAGTCTTTCCATTGTGTTCAATGGTTATGTGGATGACTGGGAAGAGTCCACCCATAAATATTGGATGAGTTAAAGATATAATGGTGTTCTTTTTCCTGGCTGCATTGTAGTAGTTCATAAAATGAGGGTTCCTGCTCAGCCAGACTTTGTCTGTTCCCTGTAGGCTTAATTCTGAACTCAATAAGCACAAGATAAAGTAATTAGAGTGGCTAACTTGACAGATTTCCTTGGAGAAACAAATGGATAAATAGTTAAAGGCCAAAGTCTGCTCAGCAAGAAGGGATTGCATCTTAGTATAAATGAGTTATAATGTATTAGTGAAACCACTCTGAGAACATCTGTAAACTGCCCTTTAAAATTTGAATATCCAGAAAAACAGCTGCAAGAGCAGAAGGCATGAGATTTAAAGTGTAACTGATAAAGCTTTTCTGAATGTTATCTGTAGAGTAGTTGGTTATCAACTCAAAGAGACTTACATTGGGTTAGATTTAGTACTGGATTATAGTCCCTTTCAGAATAGCTAATCATATATTTAATTTAGGCCCCAGACAGACATGTTCACACTGTTACCTGCAGCATTATACTGATGATCCATACTTCTAACCTAGGGTAACTTCACCCAATCCAGTGGATAATTTACCTTGAAATGGAATAAAATGCCACCAGTGTCAATTACACTGGTTTGCATGTCATCATCTATGTCCCAACAAAGCCATTCACTGAAAGAAAATAGGCTGTTACCTGCTCTCCTGCCACCTAGTGGCAACTCATAGCAATAGCCACCTACCACGTGCCCAAAAATTGCTGCGTGTCTGTCTGTTTACAATGGTATACAAGAAACAACGAATATTCCTATGGAGTATTTGTTCATCTTTCTTTGCCCTCAATCACCCACTCAGTTCAACTGGCTAAGTAACCCACAGCTCATTGAAATAAGAATATATTAGGTTTCTGGCTTCCAAGCATTCCTTTGTTTTTAACTTTAAAAGAAGAAGGATTTCCCTGGTGAATTGGATCCCTGCTACATGACACTTTTGGCTGTTCTTATAGGGAGATAATGCAGCCCATTCACATTCCTATTTGTTATTCAGCCATAGTTTTCTTATGGTAGCATGCTGGATGCTATACAAGATGTAGAGAAACAAGGCAATTTACTCTCTGCTCCAAAAAGCTTCAGGTCTGAGGGCTGTGAGGTCCTGGCCCAGAGCTGTGGGGTGCTATCTCAGGAGCATACTAGGAAAAGTACTGTAGTTCAGGAAGCCACAGTTCTCTTTCTGCTCTTCTCTGGGTCTAGGCAGGATAGTAAGTTTGACTGACCTATGCTCACAGCATATTGTAACACCTCCTCTGAAGTGTAGGTCCATTTCACTAGCTAGTCCAGTAGGAGGAGAAAGCCAAGATGTGCCCATGTCCCATCCACCTGCTTCGAAGGAAAGTAATGGTCATGTTTGCCCTAGGCACCTGTCCAGAAGGACAGGCAGCTCTTGTAGAGGCATGAGGAAGGTTCTTACTTCCCCTTAAGTGCAGGCAAGTAGTACAACAATAGTTTAGTTCTAAATAAATGCTAGGAAGATACAAATTGCTCCAGCTCCATCCTGGTCCCATTCATTTCACTTGGCTCACATAGACCTCATAAAGACATTCACTTTCTCCTGGGAAAGTTCTGCTCTGCCACAAGTGTATAGATGTTCAGGCTTTTCCTCTCAGACTAAAGATGGCCACTCCTGGGGAAAAATAACCTGGAAACAACCAGGGTTAAAACACTTCTAGGAGAGTTTCTCCTGAGAGAGCAAATGTCTGCACATGCTGTGGCTTCTCTCAGAAGAGAACATGGTCCTCCAGGACCTCTCAGGGAGACAGTGTGTCACTCTCTGGACTCTTCCGCTCCAGCAGGGAGCAGAACATGCCCCTTTCACAACCCCCATATTGTGCTGCAGGGAAACACAGGCTGACCATGAACAGCCTGAGCCAGCCAATCAGGGCTGCCCTATGCACTGCTGCCATCTGTCTCCAGGCAGATTAAAAAAGCCTACAGAACACGTTGATATGTGTGCACCCCTACCCTGCCCTTCCACCCTGCCCCCCCTAGCTATACAGTTTCAAGACTGCAAACTCTTCAGGACAGCAGGATTCAAATATCTGTACATGTGGCTCTGGGTAATTTCTTTATCAGAATAAACCTGGGAGAATTGTCTCAGATTATTTGAATGTGTGTACATAGCAATAATTAGCACACTCAGCTGTCAATTGCCAACAGCAACCATGGGTGTGCTGTGACCAGCATCAGATCCTGCCACTTTTGATGCCCCAGCATGATGACTATGCCACCACTCTCAGCTAGGTTGAGTGGGGCTGGTCTTCCAAATGCACCTGGACTGAGGCTTATACTTACACTTCTGTATCGGTAGCAAACGTTCTTCCCTGCTCTGCTGCTGCACCTTCTTGCCTGGTTCATAGACAGACCTTTTATAATCTTCTGCTGTTGGACATACTCCCATTTCTGTGTAACCTCTTACTGACACCTTGGTATTTTTCTTAGAATGTATCTCCTCCCTATCCCAATCTAGCTACAATTGCCATTCTGTCCTTCACTGGACAAAAAGACATGTATATTACCTAGTAGATATTTTTGTCCAGTTTTCCTGCTCCTCAACACCTTGAGGTTTCTTTCAGAAAGCCTATTATTTTTCTGTGCTGTCACGTGGTTCCAGGTGAACCTCACCTCTTCCCTGTGAGGTCTCCCTTCTCCCCACCCCATGCTTCCAAATGCCTAATAAATTTAAAACCAACCTTACACTATCATGATCTCATCCCTATGACAAGCAACCAGAGGTCCTCTGTCTGAATGGTCCTGCATGTAAAAATGGAAGTATAATAATAAATGACTCTGTGGGCATCTCAACATCAGGTTGGACAAGAGTGTCACAATGAAAACTCTGCCCAGTTTTGTACCATGGGCCAAAAAATGTCTTATAGCTGCCGTTAGAGTGGCAGTGAGTGCACAAAGCTCCACTGTCATGGGACCATCCAAGACTCAGGGTGTGCAGCCAGTGTGTAGGATACACATTGGCTGCACACCAAAAAAGGTGTTACATTATGTTTTTCAGCTTGTGGAGCACAAAGTGGGGAGGAAGTTGATGGGGCTTGCTTTGACAGTGTCACACTCTAGCATGAGCCAATGCACAGAAGGTGAAAGTGTGATGTATAGAGGCATGATGCTGAGTCAGCAATACATTGGCAGGCATGTCTCTTTGCTAGCCCTTTAGCAGGAGTCCACAATATGCTGATCCACAGAGAGATGTGCAAGGTTGCTGGTAACTGTTGGCATTTTAAGCTAACCTACACCTCTTTCCTTCACCACTGTCGTCTTCCCTCCATTGCATTTTGAGTGCCATAGCCTGGAATTCCTACCCTCTGGAGTAATTAGCTGGTTCTCTGTATCAGATTCCCTCTGTTTTAACTAAGAATATGAACAGATACCTAAGCCATGGTTCATGAAGTTGGATGGGATTTGTGTTTATTGTGAAATGAAGAATAGATACTGATGCTTAAAATAGCTTTTCCCAGGTAAAGACTTGTCTCTACCTTGCACCCTTTTTCCACTCTTGCTCCTTCTTGCCATGGAACTAAATTAAGAATGCATTCCCATGCACTGATTCCTTCTGTAGCTCCACTCCAATAGCCAGCCCTGCACGGGTGACACCCACGCTCACTCTCACCAATTGCAAAGTTTTCTTTCAGCCTGAGGCACTTCTTGTTTCCCTATCATGGCTCCAATACATACATGTCTGCTTCTTCACCCTTCAAGTATACCTCTTTTCCCCAGCACAAATCCCCAAGACCAACCTCAGCACCCACAGGTATATCAAGGCAGCTTCACACCCTGGGCAGTGACAATACATGCAGCAACTCTGGCTGCTGCGCTATTGGTGGTGGCAGTGTGGCCACAACTGCCTGTTGTGGCTATTTTTGTGCCTCCCCGCCCTGCGCTGCAAAGGTAGCTGCCCTGGTCACCCCCCAGAACCCTTTCCTGTGGTATCTCCTCCTTCTCTCTTCTTATCACCTTCTACTTTCTCATTGCTCTAAGATTTTAAGAAGAATTTATTTGATAGAGGGTATTTCTACATGAGAGACTTTACTACACACTAGACCAATCTAACGTGCAGTAAAGCATCACTGTCTACATGTGCACAGCAATTACTGTGCAACAGTTTAGTCTAATGTGCCATTTTCTAGAACCTGTAAATACTAGAATGCGTAGCTCTGATGGAGAGGAAATTGCTGGTCTTCTGTATCAGAGAAGCAGCAGCAGGAGGCCACAAGGGGTGGGGAGAGCTGTCCCCACTTGGGGGGATGCTGCCTGCCAGCTATATAGCGATGGGGCCCATCCTGATCTTCACATGGCTGGGAGAGCTGTCCTGACTGCTAGCCACATGGATATTGGGATGGGTCCTGATCTCCAGGTGGCTGGCAGGCAGCTGTCCAGCATCTGGGATAGCTCTCCCCTGCCCCACAGAGATCGGGACCAGCCCGCATGCACCCTGCAAGCCCAGGGGCTGGCACCCAGGAGAGTCTGGAGCTCTGTCTGGCAGCTGCAAGGGGGAAGAGCATGGCAGGAGCAGCCATAGACTGAACTGTTCCCATCAGAAGCAAATTTGCTCCTTTAGGGGGCACATTCAGACACATGTAGGGGTACAATTGAATGCACCTAAATTTTCAGTGCAGAAAATTCAGGCACATTCATTGCACATCTAGACATGCCCAGAAATTCCAAACAGGTAGCTTCATACCTAGTTTTCTCTCTGTTTATTTTATGTCACATCAGAGGGGACAAGATGCCTGTGTGTGACCTTATCTTCTCACTTTTTAATTCTGTTCGTAGTATGTCTGCCATGGGGATGATTCGGGATATTAACTTGTCTAACTGGTTGCTTCAGGGGGCAGGCTGGAGGCTTTCTAAAGTTTACAAAACTTCTCAGTGGACTGTCTGTCCTTTTGCAGTTTATAATGTCCTGCTGATCAACCTACGGGCAAAAATCAGTGTACAGCTTGCCGGTCAGCTTGACAAATGGCAAGCAATACATTGAAGCATCTGCCTCTTCCCCTTGGGGTGGGGGGAAGGTCTATGAGATGTGTTCAATAATGTGTGAGGAAACTGCTGACTTGACATGAGACATCACTGAGGCAGTTTTAATTTAGTGCCCCATCATTTGTACAATCACAGAACAGCAATAAAAGCTGGAAAAAAACTATTAATAATCTGGTCTGGGGCCCTGCCAATGCAGCGTTATTCCTTTCACTGTAGTTTTTAATGCTTTTTCTGTTATGCCTTTCAGTGGTACAAGCAATGGGATAGCTCTGCCATTTAACATCAGAGCATTCTTTTTTTTCTGGTACAGTGTTTAGCTTCTGTTTATCTTTTCGTAATGTTGTACCATTACTCCAAGCTCTATGAATGTCCCATGTGTCCCTAAGTAATTCAGCTCCTTCCACACATGTGTAAGCAGAAAGGCCCCAGTTCCTTCCCTACCTGTGTTTGTGCCCAGAGTATAGCAGTATGCCACTGGATAGTATCATTAGAAAATTACTGCTTCCCCCAGACCAGATAAGGCTCTGTTCATTCCTGCTTATTCCCCAAATGCTTGCAAGAGAGGTGGATGGGATGAAGCACCAACTCACTCCTGTATCCCTGGCCCAAAATCCATATACATATGCAGGGGCATAATGAGATATAAAAGAGTGGGTGAATATGCTGTATCCCTTTGCATTATGCTATGGCCCTGCAGTCCAGCTGACCGTGTGGCCATAGACTTCACAATTTATAGTCAGTGGGAGGTTAATAAGAGGCATTTTATAAATCTTGGAATGCAGTCATCTCTGGCACTTAATGCAGCAGGAGCCCAATAGTTCCCCTCAAAATATGTGAGTAATAGGTATTGTAGCCAACAGGAATTACATGCATCCTACAGAAAGAGGAGGAATATTGGGTCCCTCCAGTTTAACAGCACATACTAAAACTAGAGAGAGGTGGTTAGCTGTGTTAATCTGTAGTCATGCAGAAGGCAGGGCAGGGTAGCACCTTAGAGATGAACTGGTTCAGAAAAGCATAAAGCTTTTGTAGGCCATAGCAGAGTTTGTCAGATGTCATTCATAGCATTTGATGAAGCAGGCTGTTGCCTATAAAAACTTGTATCTTTCTGAACAGTTAGTCTCTAAGAGTGCTTCTACATGAGTAGGGAGGCTGCTCCAATGCGCTATAATTACAGCACATCAGAACAGACTCGATTAAGTGGAGAGTGGTAATTACCATGCTCCAGCAGCCTCCTGTGCCCCTTGTTTGGCATTGGACAGGCAATTGGAGGAGAGGTCCAAGTGAATATTTGCTGGTAGTGTAAGAGTGATGTTGTAACACTGATGATCCAGAAATTATGCCAGAGGCAAGGATTTCTTAGGGTGAAATCTTGTATTGGACCAACTATGTATCTGGGATAGGGTTACTGACTTACTGTGTAGCTATTCTGGAGTGAGAGGTAGAAGAGAGAAAAGAACAGCTCAAGGCTCCTGCACTGACTCCTACAAAGGCAGATTGAGGGAAATTAAATGCAGCCACAGAGCAGAATAGGTAAAAAGGAACACACTGACATTTTTAAGAGATAAGTCAAGAGATGGTGAAAGTGCTTAGGATCTTGCAAGAAGCATGCACCATTTTTCTGAACGGAGTTTGAACAATATATTTCATGCCTGTTCACAGAACAGTCCTGGGGCTGTGCTCCATGTGCATCCCACTTAACTCTAGTATTTTAAATAGTGTGTAAACCCTGCATTGGTCTTCTGCACAGAGGTGAATTTCACCCTAGGGTTTACAAATTCCAGGTAAAGGAGATTGTAAGGTGCCAGGATGATGGATAAGATTGTCCACTTGGGCTCATAGTGTCGACAAATAATATATATGGCTTCTTCATCACAGGAAGTATTGCTGAAAACTTCACATTGCTTATTTTTATTTTTGGAATGTCAATCTTGTTATCAATACCACAGCATTTTTACTGGGCTGATTGGTGAAAGCAATACTTTCACAGACACTGTCAGTATCACAGTTGTAGTTTCCATATGGATAAATCAGCATTCAGCTCTATGACCTAAGTATAACCCTTTCAAACTGAGTATAGGAATTCGCATAAAAGGTTCAACTGATGTAACTTTCCTCAATAATTTCCTTGAGTAAGGCTGGTCAAAAAAAGTCTGTCAAAGTTGGCTTCTGGCAGAAACTTGACTTTATGACTAAACAAAATATTACATGAAGAGTTGTTTCTCCACTTTCAGTTTCCTCAAAACAACCAGTGCTTGAAAACTGAAGTGCTTTGCACTGACATATTTGGACTTGAAGATATCACCACAGTGTCTCATATGTGTTGTAGTTCAGTGCACTCTTCTCAGTGGGCTGGGCTTGCCAGCCAGACTACATCTCCTATCTTGCACCATCTCTAGTCCCTTCTCTTCCATCCAATGATGTACTATCTCCCTGGTCCAAAAAAGGAGACCCTGATGTATAACAGGGTAATATATTCCAGCTAGGGAGCTCAGCCTCTAGAGAAGGGTGGAAATATCAGGCGCCTAAACTACAATGTCCAGGTGACACCACAGCGATATTTCCAAAGCAAATCATTTCTGGTTTTGACTTAAATATTTTGGCTTCAGACAAGTGTTTTCAATTTTTTGCTAAAATGTTTTTGTGCTGAATTTTCACTGAAAGTGAAATTTCCTGTGAGAGAAATACTCTTTTCCTGACCAGCATTATCCCTTAGTAACTTTGCCCCCATCTTGGGGATAGAGATGCTGGATAATCAGATTGCTTCTAGCACAACATGATGGATCAGGACAGAGCTACACTAACCTGTGCTCAGTTCCCATTATAGTGCCACCAGTCCCACTGCTGCAACTGGAAAAGTGCTGCACCCGCAACAACAGTGTGACACTGGCCTGGAGGATGCCACCCTTTAGCCACAACCCCGTGGAAGGTTATATCTTGGAACTTGATGATGGAGACGGCGGCCAATTCCGCGTGAGAACTTCATTCAGCCTTTTTTTGGGGGGGGACGCGGGGGAGGGGTTGCATTGCTCTTTCTTGCTGTTCAGCTATCATAAGGACATGGATATTGAGAATGAGGGCATGTCCTCTAATTCATTCTTGCTTTGGTAGCATGGGGCCAATGAGCCATTCCATCCCCCATGTCAAAGTTTCTTTGGAGGATTCTCCAGCTAGTGTGATCTGCTTCTGTGCTGCCTTTCTGCAGCCTCTGGCACAGAGGTCTTGTTGGGTGAAAAATGAAATACCAGGGTACTGCTGCAAACCCCAGTTGGCAGGTGGCCCCTTCTAGGACAATGGCCAATACAGTAGGTTAAGAAAGACCCAAACCTGCTACTAGGAAACTGAGTCACCTTTGTAGCCTCCCTCTCAGCTGCACCCAGCAACCAGTGGCAGCAACTAAGAACCTAAATCAAGGCATGCAATCCTGGAGCAATTTTACTGTTTCTACTTTTCCAGGTAAAAAAGCCTTTTATCCTAGGGTCTCAGAATTGTTTATCTGACTATGGGTGTGAGCCAGCTGGCTGACACGGAACCCAGGCAAGACTGAGGTGATAAATCTTCTTTAAAGGAGTATTTCCACCATTAATTATTGGAATTTCCAGTTTAGGGGTGTTCCTAGACACCCAGCTGCTGATTTAAAATCATATCACAGAAATGACTGACTCAGCTGTTTGCTGTCTGTGTCTGGATGAAGAATGTGACATGCTGCTGTTCAGGGTTTTGTTACCTTGAATTAAACTACTGTGATGCACTTGCACATGAAGCAACAGTGACATAACATGCAGAGTTTCTGCACAGGGCAAATGGGGGCAGGAGGAATGGGGTCCAAGAGCTGAGAGGGAGGGGGAGAGGCCCCAACAGGTATTTTTTTGGCGGGGGGCAGGGGGATGTGTAGCACTTCTACCCATGCCAGGAGCTCCACAGTCCTGGCTGAGCTGCTGCTGCCAGTACATGTGCTCTGCCTGCTCTAGCTGTAGCTCTTAAAGCAGCAGTAACTGGAGTTTCCAGCTTAGCCATGCTGCTGGGGAGCAAACTCTGCAGGGATGGGAGGAAAGTCCCATGCCCCTCCTCACTTGGTGCCCAGGGAGGGTCCCCCTCTTTCCCACTCCCAGTTATGTTGCTGTGAAGCGATGACTTAACACCTTTGATTGCAGAGTACAGCAAGTTGCTTATGGCATGACAGCATATGAAACAAGTGCTGGCACTGGCTGCTTATGGGTCTGAGGCCGGGTTTAATGTTTAGTTATAAACCCCTAAATGACCTGAATTTGGCCCACCTGAGGGATCACCTCTCTCTCTGCTCATGCCATACTGCCATAATTGAGGTCAGCAGAAATAGCTCAGTTGGATTCCCCTTATTATAAAAGAGATGGGCAGCTGGCAGGTTGCCTTCTGCAAGGGCACTAAGACTCAAGAACTTAGTCTCACCAGTTTTATTCACCTGAAATAGCCTGAATTTGGTATCATTCTAGTATGCTGCAAAAGCCACCTGATTGCCTGGGTTTTGGAAGAGGTAGAGCATCTGCTTCTACTATGATGAAACTAGGAAGGAGTCCCCTGATTGACTGGGATCCTGTTGAAATGCTCTGGAATTTCAGTATATTATCAATTATGTGTTCAGGCTCCTACAGTCATAGTATAGATGCCTTAACTATTATTTAGAACAAAATATATTTAAAAAATACATTCTCAACAATTTGTCATGTGATTTCAAGTCAGGATGGCCATAGTATCCAAAGTAGGACACGTCCAGGTCCGTCTCTCTATTGGATAGATTTTGCAAACTTCAGGCCTTCAGGATTACTATTGCTATGATCTCAAGCTTTTGGACATAGAAAATATCAACCTCATTTTTTTCAGATTCCAGGGTTACAGTCTTTCCATTGAACATTTGGCCTGAATTGCTGTGATACAACCACCATACACTTTAGTTGTTTTAAAATAAATTGCCTGCTACTCAGGAAATGTCATTCCTATAAAACTATGCCTGCCCATGTATATGATATAATTTGTGTCAACATTAATAAAACCATCTGGATTTCCTCCAAGGTTTTATTAGTATCTTGCCTGTAGATTTTAAAAAACAGGCTTTAGTCCTCATCACAGCAAAAGCTCTATTTTTGAGTGAACAGAGGCAGTAAGCAAAGGTATAAAAACACCAGAACTGTCCAAAAATCACAATTTAGAACAAAGACAAAATATATTTTATAAAATGTAGATAAATTAAACTGTTCCACAAGAACCTTTGTTTCTCTCATCATAATACAAAAGATATCAGGGCTCCATAGACTCTTTACTGTGTTGTTAGTACAGGTCCCAACTCAGCAAAGTACAGAAGCCCTTGCCTGACTGTAAGCAGAAGTAATCCCTTCCCTATTTAGCACATGTCTAAGTCCCACTAACTTCAAAGGGACTATTCCTGTTTTGAAGGTTTGGTGCACAGGTAGGAGCCGTATTAAACCTGGATCTAAGGGTGTAAACAGATGTCACGTTTCGTCTTTGTGACACAAAGGGAAAGTAAATAGATATCCATACCCTTCGTCATGCCACAACGTGGTCATGACATGAGGTAATAATGTGTGCCACTTTGTTGTGGAGGACTTCTATTTGCTTTATGGCAGGAAAGCGTGGGCACCCCAGAGCTGCCCATATTCTCTAGCCACCCCAGGCAGATGCTTCAGATGTTTAAGGGGCCCGATCCTGTGCGTCCTGGGAATTCTTGGGCGCTGGGATTTCCAGGGTGCTCTTTGATAAGCAGGAAAGTCAGGTTTTCTTCACTTACCACGATGTGTCCCTGCGATCAATGGAGTATGCCTCAGTAAGTGGGGAAAGCCAGGCAGGTGCTCCCAGGGCTTTAGGGGCCTGATGCTGCTAAGGAATTAATGGGGTACACTGGAATAGGCCTCTCAAACCCCAGGAGAATGTGTCACTCACTGTCCTGCAGCATCTATGATGGGACAATGGGTGACATGCGTTTGGCCCAATGAACCGGATCAGCAGTGCTAGGACATATCCTGGCTCATCTGTTCTGCTTCATTTGGTGACATCTATTTCTACCATAAGTGCACTGCTGAGTCAGGGCCTTATGCTCCTTAGAGACTTAGCTACTGTAAAACTATGGATTTCACAGTGGTATAGAAATTAAATGTGAAAAGTCCTAGTGGTTATGTATTCTATCCTTTTTCTATCAGACACCATCTACTGCTACAGATCTTGTATTAAAAATGCAATTTATTCCACTCCCCTACAGACGTATAACTGTCAGACAGGACTTGGTTATATTCTACTTAGATTTTTGTTTTTCTTAATTTCCTCCCATTACTCATCTCCTTGCTGTTTACACCCCTTAGATCTTTAGAGAGATTTATCCCATCCCTCTCTTAGTTGCTGTTTGGCCAACTGAGACCTACAAAGCTCTTCTGATCTTCATAAATCAGTATCCCAAAGCTTCATATTTACTGCTTACAGATTTCATATAGGTTCCAAAACTATGTAAGGATGCTTCAGAAATCCTCACAGGAGGATGGAGACAGACCTCCTAAAATAATAACATGATATATTTCAACATCCGCTTTTTAAACTCACCCTCTCTATCTCCATTACAATTAATCTTCCTGGACTTCTTTCTCCATGGTGAACTTCACTGAACATAGCTGCCCTTACTATAACAACATAAATCCCTCTAAGCAACAAATAATTTTTACTTGTGGCTTATGTTTAAATATCTTATTGTAAGATCCTCCATTGAAAAAAGCTGGTGAGTTATGTCCCTGTCTTTCTGAATGTCTAGGAAGTGTACGTTGGCAAGGAGACACTATGCACTATTGATGGCCTTCATTTCAACAGTACCTACAATGCAAGAGTCAAAGCTTTCAATTCATCAGGAGTTGGCCCTTACAGCAAAACAGTTGTTTTACAGACATCTGACGGTGAGTTTGTTTCTTGTCAATGGAAACAGAGTCCCTGCTTTTAGTGGCCAGATGTTCACATTCCATTAAATCCCCCAGCATTCTTGGCCTTAACTTGCATTCAGATTTTTAATAAGCTCAGATGAGCGGCCAAGGACTGCACGTGGATAGGGCTGCATGTGGATAGGGACTGCTCTTCCCTGTCATCACTACATACTGAAACTCCAGGTCAGAGCTGAAGAACATCAGTGTGGGAGGTTAAAGATATTCCTGCTCCCGTCATCCTTTTGGTAGACAAATAAAGAACTTCATAGCCCCTTCCCTTCCCTTCCCTTCCCTTCCCTTCCCTTCCCTTCCCTTCCCTTCAGTCTGTGTAATCTCTTGATACACCAGTATCTGTACTAATATCTCTGTACACCCTTGACACACTCTAATGCTTGCATATATGTTAGAAGTCAGACAGGTTAGACATGTCAAACAGAGATTCTCAGATAAAGGCACAAAATTTTTGCATGGGTGTAAGTGAATTCACCTGGCAGCAACCCTCCATGTTTTGAAATAACAGAAGTGCATCTGTTTGTGGAGGCTTAATTAAAATAATTGTATTTGCCTTAACACACATAGGCAATTCCACAACATACTGTGAATATGAATATGCCACTCCCCTATCTCCACCTCTCTCTGGGTCCTGGGCGTTTCAGTGTTTTCTTCACAACTGATACTAATTTCACAGTAACGTTTGATAAGATATGGATGGTAATTCATGCTGTGTTCTTATATAATTACAATTGACATCCATATAAGTACAACAGGAAGTTTATCTTGATTAATGATGCTGTAATGAATACAGAAGTACATAGTATTATGGCTTCCTTATTTCTACCATGTTGCCAAAATCAGCCAGTATAAAATATTATTTATACTTTGAGAATTTTCTAAAACAAGCCAATGAAACCCACTTGTAATGAACTTAAATACAGTGAGATCCAATTTCCACTAGGGACAGGGCCTAAAACACACCTGTATCTGAAGAGCCCCCAAACTCTGCGTAAAGCCAGAGCCTCATTATATTTGTCTATTAGCTGTGTAGCACCAGCGAGGTGCAGCTTTCTGGACAAGACTCTATCAGAGAACATTTGCATTCCACAGGACTTACATTCAAAGAGACAGGCACAGATAAACCACTCTGGATGAATTACATTTAAGTAACATATGAAATCAAATGGATTGAAAAACAACTCACAAGTGTTACTGGGTATGTAAATTATGGAAAGGGGGTCTTCCTTTTCACCCATCAAGAGATGCAGTCACCTCTGAGATGAAATACAACTGTATACCTGTGCACAGCAGTGTTGCACAATAATCTACAATAATGTGGGGAGAATGTCTCCCCTTGGAAGTGCTGTGAGAATTTAGGAAGGTAGAAACTTACCCCTCCGTCCCACACCCCACCCCACTCCTTTGGTGCTATTATGTTAATGCAACTTATTCTGCTATTTTTATTTTTTTGCACAGTGGCCTGGTTCACCTTTGACCCTTCTTCAGCCCATAGGGATATAGTCTTGTCAAATGATAACCAGACAGCCACTTGCAGTAGCTATGATGACCGTGTTGTTCTGGGCACAGCAGCATTCTCCAAGGGAGTACATTACTGGGAACTGCATGTGGACCGGTATGATAACCATCCAGATCCAGCATTTGGAATTGCCAGAATTAATGTAGTCAAGGACATGATGCTAGGGAAGGATGACAAGGCATGGGCCATGTATGTGGACAACAACCGGAGCTGGTTTATGCACTGCAATTCACACACCAATCGGTAAGCTCTGATTGCAGATTCCCCTCCTAGCTTGATTTTTTGTCTCTGAAGTAAAGCACTGTTTGAAATGCAAGAGCTTTTACACTGTTGCAGGGATGCAGTAGTCATTGTTCATTCTATTCTCTGGGATTATTTTTGGCCCCAGGGAACAGTTGCAATTGGGAAAACACTCACTCCCGTTGAGTTTTGTCTTAAATGATGATGTTTATTGGCAAGTGCTGAAAACTGATTAAACTAAGAGATTGGCAGTACCTCGGGGCAATTTGGAGGCAAAGAGATGGGAGTGCCTTGCAGTGATGAACAGTGAGCGTGTCTACACAAGATGATTAATGGTAAATTAGCATAGTTTACTATGAAGTAAGCACATGCATCTACATGTGCACATGCTTACTTCATGGTAAGTCTCCCTAATGCCGAGTAAATTTGCTACCTGCAAATGCAAGTAGCAAATTTACTCAGCATTAGTAACAGCACTGTAGTGCTCATGTAGACGCCTGATGGGAGCCAAATCTGCTCCTGATCAGCTCTTCACCAGGGGGTAGGAGATAGCTCCCTGCCCTTAGGAGCTATCTGCTGCTGGATTGGACTCTGCCACAGGAGCCCCGGCAGGTACTATGTTCCCCTGCCCCAGCAGCAGGGAGCTCCAAGCCCCCCATACCAAGGTCACAACTGGGGAGTGGGGGGTGGGAGATAAGGATTTTTATCTCCCAGCCCCTGATCCACCATCACAATCGGGGATCAGGGGGCTGGGAAACACTTACCTCTCAGCCTGAGTTCCAGGGTCTTGGGGGTCAGGATGAGAGATCCTTATTTCTCAGCAGCAGCTTTGTGACCAGGGTGCCGCTGCTGGAAGATGCTTATCTCCCACCCTAAGCCCTGCAGTTGGAGGGCTTGGGCTGGGAGACCCTTATCTCTCTACTGGTGGGGGCTGGGGAGCTTGTTCCCCACCCAGCTCTGCAAGTGTGGAGCTGGGGGCAGAACAGGCTTCTCCCCCTTGTTCCACCCAGCTCCGCACTCACAGATCTGGGCGGGGAACAAGCTCCCCAGCCCCCACTCCGCAATTGCAATCATAAAGCAGGGGCTGGGAGCTCCCTGCATGGGGACAGTTCCCCACCCAGTCTGGAGCTGGCTGGGAACTGCCCTGTGCCCCAATTGGGTGATCAAGGCATGCGGCTTGGAAAAAGCTGCAGAGGTGGGGCAGGTCCCAGCCCCCTGCCCCAATCCACCAGTGGGGCAGCTAGCAGTGAGCTAGCTCCATAAGCCACATCATAAGCCCCATAAACCATACCTTGGTGTGGCCTCATAAGCCACACCAAGGTGAGGCATAGCCCCCTCAGAATGCATACCTTGCTGTGCCATCTAGCTATCATCCCCATGCTTGATGACAACAACAAAGTATTTTTAAAAAGCCATCTTGGCTCAATGTCCATTATAAATTGGTGAAGAAGTGTAAGAGCATGTGCCAAAACCTGTTGAAGTCATTGGGCATGTTGCCATGGGCTCTGGATCAAGCCCTAACCCAATAGAGCGTACAATAACAGAAATGTGATAAATGATATTAAAACATGTTTATCTCCATCCCTTGAACATTTCGATTAGTCATGGGGGAGTGTTATAGTGATATTCCATGAAAGAGCTTATGTTTCCAGAAATATGAGCTGGCAAATATCCTTTTAATACTGTCCTAGAAACCTATTTTATAGATTTGGTTCTTGGGTGTGCTTTCAGGCAGGCAGTCTGTTTTACTAGGTAGTAGGAGAGCTTAGCAAAAGCCCTTTTCTCCCATAAAGAGTGAACAAAGGAATCCTTTTGGATTTCTGGTCGTTCTACATAAGCCAGAGCATAAAACATCATCCAATGACGGCAAATGGTCAGCTGTCGCACTCACCAAAGGAAAATAAAACAGTTTTACAGGAATAGCTGAAGGATGAAGAGACTGATGAAATATTCACTGGAACAGACCTCTACTGCAAAGGGCACATTATGTCTTGAAATCCCATGCACTTTAGAGGAATCAGGGCTAGGTGTTATATTTTTAATTATGACCACCTAGAAGGTCAGTTTGTTGACAAATTGGCTTCAGCTGTCTTTCACAGAGGTAGCGTGCTTAATTGTTATTTCCCAATAGAAATAAGAAGACACCACTGAGCAATCATACCTTTAAAAATATACTAAAGATTGTGAGACTCTCATGTACTACACTAATGATGGCCATATCTTAAAGAGCAATCATTTCATCCTTCCAGAACTTCATAGGAATACATCAGGGCATTGGAGAAACGAGTGGCTCTGAAAATAAACATAAGAGCATAGTGGAAGTGCCTCTTGCTAAGTGCCTCTCACAAGTTGAAAGTGCACTCTGTTTCCATGGACTCAGCATCCTAACAGGGCTCTAAAACATTTTTAAAAGCCAGTGGGATCAGACTGATGCATTTTAGTAACCATAGCAGAGCAGAGAAGCTGCCTTACAGGAACAAAAAGAGGCACAGAAGCAACAACACAAAAGATGTGCCAGTAAATACCAGTTCATATTATTTTAACTGCAGGAAATGGCAGAGACACAGCAGATGTGCCCCATACCCAGGGTGTAGAGTCCCTGAAGTTCATTGCAATGGATCTGTTCCCTGGCAAGGTTCTTCGGTAAGGAAATGTACCCACTACATGCGCAAACTATTCCAAAACCTGTATTGAATTGTAAAGAAGGCAAAAATAAAGTCCCTAAGAAGAACTCATGTCTGAAATGTGCAACAGGTAAATAACTGACAGCGGGAAGGGAAAAGCCTCAAGAGGCTTCTTGAGAACCTGGACATAAGGAAGCCTTTCTTTACTGTCCGAGCCCCCAAGGTCTGGAATAGCCTGCCATCGGAGGTGGTTCAAGCACCTACTTTGAATGCCTTCAAGAGAAATTTGGATGCTTATCTTGCTGGGATCCTATGACCCCAGCTGACTTCCTGCCCCTGGGGCAGGGGGCTGGACTTGATGATCTTCTGAGGTCCCTTCCAGGCCTAATGTCTATGAAATCTATGAAAACCATTTGGGTCAATGTCCATTGAAGTCAGAAGACATCTTCAGTGATTCCAGAGGGTTTTGGACCAGACTATGAGTGAAGGCAAGTAGCAACAAAGAACTGAAGAATATCAGCTTTACCAATAAAAACCAGACAGTTCCAAGTTATTGTGAAGTAAGCTTATAATACAAATATTGACTAGCTTGGTTGCTTAACCCATTGTAAAATATGAAATGTTAGGACTTGTCTTACAATAACCACAAAGTTTCCTGCAACTTTCTAAAGCCAAAACTTCCAGACCTGAGGGAATTGGCCTTACCTCAGATGAATAGGCTCCACTAGCAGAGACACTATTCTCAGAGGCCAAATTACTGTATATTTGCTTTGGAGGAGTAGTACCTTGCAGGGTTATTCACAGACTAAGATACAGTACTACTTAGTGGTTCTGATCCTGTCAGTACTGATTTACATGCTTAACTTGAGCCTCACAAGTAAACACATGTCTTCAGGACTGGGGTCAGTGTTAGTGAGGGGGAAAGGACTGACACCTAATTAGTCATAGAAGACACTAGGTTCTTATCTAACAGGCATGCTTTTAGGTGTCTAGACAAATTATAAACAACTGTTGCAGTTTCTCTTTAAGGGTTCATTGCTGATTAAGTGACTTCAAATACAAAGTAATGCTGAACATTAGCACTGTGTTATAAAAGGCAATTCCCACCCTTCCCAAAATATTTCATTTTGTTTTGTACATAAATGTGGCTTAACAAGAAGCATTTTGCATGTGCATAGTGATCAGATTAGTGCAGAGGTTTGATAGTTTTGCCAAATGATTGTATTAGCAGAAGATGACACGAGTTGAGGGCCAATAGGTTTCTAACCTGTGAATGAAGCATTCAAGAAAAAAACCCCCAAATGTTAAGAAGTAACAAGGAAAGAACTGACAATCAGATGGGAAAAGCTGTCCTCTGGTGAATTTGAGGCTTGAGCCAAAGTACACTGAAGACAGAAGAGATCATTCATTAAAGCTGCAAGGGAAGATACTCAAAAGTCAAGAGACGAACCATTTGGGAGCTGTCCATGCAACTTTCACATGCCCACCCCTCCAACTGGTGTGACTAAGAGGTTGGTTCCCCAAACGGTGAAAAACAGGAAGAACAGGGCTATCTGTACTGAGATCCTTTGCCTTTGCATCAGCTTCCTCTTCCCTCCTTAGGGCTGTGTGAATGATTGATTCTTTTGGTTAGGTGGCTGAACTGAAAAATCAAAAAGGGGAAAGAAAAGAACTTGTTTTTGGTTTCCTTGCAGCTGCCAGAACTCATTTGTTTTAGACTAAATGAAGTGAACTGTGGGGTCAAGGATCACAAGAGGTATGGATGCCATTCACAGCTCAAGACAATGGTGCCCTCTTTAGACCTCATAGCTCTGTTGAAACAGTAGGACACTCAGGAGGGTCTGGAAGCCAGGGGCGTGGACCCCTTTCCTCCTTGATTCAAAGCAGGGGTTTGAAATGGGAGCTGTCACCTGTTTGGAGAGTGCCCCAACTGTAAGGCTAAAGGGCCCTTTTCAATGAATCTTAAATATTCTTTGGCCTCAAGAAAAGAAGTCAGTAGCCTGGCTGCTAAGACATGCATGTTGCAAGTGAGGTGTCTAGGCTTCAGCCCCTGCTCCAGTGAATATCCAGAGCATTTACATACTGATGACTGCTTTAATGACTCTTTTGGGTGTGTTGATTATAGCTATGTTCGTCTAAGGACATAGGCAGACAAGGTTCTTTGGGTAAAGGTGATATCTGTTATTAGACGAACTAAATAGTTGGAAAAATTGTTCTTTGCAAGCTTTCAGACCCAAATACCCTTCCTCGGGCATATGGAAAGTCTGCTGGTGTTTGTGTGCTCTCCTGGGTGCAACAGAAGCCAATATGCAAAATGCAGGACTGTGAAAATGCAAGTGCATGGCAGTGAAGGTCAGAGGGGATGGGAGACAATAGGTGTGAGACAGGTAGTAGGTGGAGAGGGAACAGGGGAAGGGGATGGGGCGGAGTATGTTGACCTGGTGATAGAATGTAGCTGGTAAAATATTGAGAGGTTACCTGGGGTTATTGGATGGCAGACAGGTTATAATGTGCCATAAATCCATATTTAGGCCATGATTTTTTGTACCCAGTAGATTTATGAAGTGAAGTTCATAGACTTGACTACAAAAGGTGTTTTGTAAATTCCCTTTGAGGATTAAAATTGGGAGACTGGAGAGAGAGCGGTTGTCTTATGAGAAATGTGCACCCACAGGTAATTGGGTATTTTTGTCTTTGATAGATTTTCAGTGTGTGTTCATTCTGGTACACAGGTGTTATTTGGTTTTGTCTACATATTTTCCATCCAGGCATTCAGCGCAGTGGATGAGATATATTATATTTCTGGAGGTGCAGGTGTAAGATCCAGGAATGATGATGGTTCTGTTGTGGGGCATAGTAATTGTACGGGTGGTGGAGAGATGTTGGCAGGTTTTACATTTCTTGTTCCAGCATGTTTTGAATTCATTTGGTGTGTTTTGTGCCATTGGAAGTTTGCTTCTGATGATGAAGTTGGCAAGGTTCAGTGCTTGTTTAAAGGCTAGAATGGGTGGTTCTGGGAAGATCTCTTTAAGAACTGGGTCTTCTTCTAGTATGGGTTGCACTTGTTTCAGGATTTTCTGTATAGGTTCCAGGGAGGGATGATATGTGATAACTAGTGGTGTGCAATTCATGGGGAATTTTCTTTCCGTACTGCGGCAATTCTTTGTGTGCATCCAGATGGCTCTTTCAAAAGTATGATCTATCTCTCTGGAGGACTCTTTATGACTCTCTTTCACTCTCTGACCAATGACTATCTAATTATTTTTACAAAGGAGAGTAAAGCTTCAACAGGAGGGTTCAGGAAACACCCAGCCCTGCATACACTATACCCTAGTGGTTAGGGCCCTGTCTACCTCAGCCTACCTCTGTATTCTCTTGGCAGGGAATTGTCTGCCTGTCTTTGCCCCCATAACACACTGCTAGAGTTGTTCCACACTGTAGTGTGCAAAATGGCTAACCCTGACCAGTTACCAATATTTTATCCACTATAATCCTGTCAGTTCAGTGAGAGGATGATGCTGGAAGTTTGGTATAGTCTCAGCTCTGTCCCTTACCAAAGGATAGATTCTGGAAGGTGTGGCAGAAGTCCACCTCTGTTTCTCACCCAAAAACTTTGCTCTGTGACAATTTGGTTAAGATGCGCCCTGCAGAGGGTACACACCTTACCCTATCTCTTTAGGAAACCTGAGCTGGATACATTCCTGGGGGAGGGGGCCAACCTGCTCCCTCTGCCTACGTGACTGGCATCACATACCTGGGTAAGGGGCTTTGGCTCCCTGGGGAGCTAGGAACTGCCAGTCTGCCCAGCAACCAGTGATGCATTTCAAATTGGTTGGCTGACAACCAATGGTTTGCTGCCAACCAACAGGTGATGGCCTCCATTGGACCAGGTAAATGAGGTCATAAGTGCTATATAAGTTAAGGACTGCCCAGGAGGAGGGGGCAGCAGCCATGAGGAAGACTCAGAGAGAGAGAAGCTGGACCATCTGAAACTTACTCTCTCTCTCAAGACTCATGATCAAGGAACCACCTGCCTCCAGAGGGAATCTCCACCTGCCTCTGGATGATACTTGAGAGTAAGCTACCTGAGATCCAACTAGATATATAGCTTGCAGTAACTCAGCCGTGTTATCAAAGGCTATCCAGCCATGCCAGTTTGCTCTATGGGATTTCTCTGATATTGCTCTACCCTGTACCCTAGTCCAACCCTACCCCTTGTAACCAATAAAGTTCTCCTTTCTACCTAGTGTGGGAGACTTACTGGGAGTGGGTCTAGATTATTCCTTGGGGTCCTCTTGGTTCGGCTGACTAAGGAACACTACCACTTGTGCTTCCGACTGAGGGAAGCATCCCAAGTTCTTGAAGTGAATCAAGTACCCTCAAGGGCAATTAGGCCTGTGTTTCCCAGGGTGCGCAAAGCCAGAATCAAGCCCATCCCTGGGTGGTGGCAATGTTACCCCCAGGCTAGCGGGTGTGCTCCAGGAAGGGGGTTGTCCAGATGTGAGGCGCCCCCAGGAAGGCACTTGGAGCCCCTGGAAGGTGGCCAGGTGCAGTGAGGTGGGTGGCTCAACGCAGGAGAGCCCCCTACTGGCCTGCCACAGAAGGGTTTCAGCTTTTACAAGCAAAGGTATATGTTTTCATTCCTTCAGCATAGCAGGGAAGCACAGGGGACAGTATCTCAATGGATTTGTCTAAAAAGCAATTAATAAGCCTCCGAGAATTCATTGACTTATTATACAGAAAAAGGAGGGTAATTGGTAACACTTAAAATTTCTGCTCCCAGAAAAGAACAGCATCATTTAAAAAGATGTCATCTGGTAGTTAAAGGAAAGGAAAAAAAAACCCATCAAAATATCTCTTTGTCTTACTGTTGCTGACTCTTACAATGTTATCATGAGTTTCATGATATGCATGATATGCTTTTTTAAAGTCCTGGATTCAGGTCATGAGAATCTTAACTTGCATTTTAGGGAAAATAAATAAGTTACGCAGTTGTTGAGATAAACTTAAAAATATGAATCCTCAGGAGCATCACACTAAAGGCAAATAGTAATAAACCAGAAGTTATTGTTGGTTTAAAACTCTCCAGAGCTGGTGGGGGGTGAACTTCATGATCTGAGAGGAGGGCTAACTAATGAGTTTGAAAACAAGAGTGACATCATCTGAAGATATTTAATTTAGGAAGCCCCTCAAAGGGCCCAATCTTACTTCCATTGAACACAAGGGCAAAACTTACTTCAGCTTAACAGGGACTAGGAAGAGCCAGGCAAACTTGTCTCCATAGTTATGCCACCAAGGGAACAAGACTAAAACACCTACTGCCACTAATGTCAAATGCTCTGCTCTACATATGAGTCCTGGTTGCATTTATTAGGTTTTGTGTTATAGACTGGACATTTTGATGAATATTACATGAAAAGTGTAATTTTGCCATTTTGGAATTAGGGGGATTTTTTTTTCTTTTTCTGTTGGAAATAAGTTAAAAGTTTATTCATACTGAAGGTGTGTGCGTCAGGCTATAACTTCATTATAAAGTTCTAATGGCATTAAAAAAGCATCAGCGCCTATGGCCAATTCACATACCTAGTGATTTCTAACTCAGTGCCCTTTAAAGTAGGATGGCATTGAGCTAGCCTAGGCCCCAAAGGAAAGGACAATAATGTCAAATCATTCATGCATGTAATAATTGGCTGAATCTATCATCATGGTAGAGTCTAGAGACCCTGATTCTGTGGCTTTCAGCAGCTGTTCATAACACAACTGATTATCCCTAATTTTAGCAATATTCCAAACCTTGGAACAAGCTTCCAGTTCACTGGCTGAACGTCTTGTCAGTCACTGAACTAGCTCCCATCTCTAGTGCCTGAAGCAGTTCCACTGAACCTGATTATGTTAGCTTCTTGCTGTTTGGGTGATCAGGCATTTAAGGTATCTCAGGTCAGGCGCACAGAAATGAAGGCACCCAAGGCTCCTAGTCACTTGAAAATCTTAGCCTACAACTATTAATAAACCAAACCAAACATTTTGTTTCTTCCTCAGCGTGTCATGTCACAGACAGTTCAGGGAGCCATGCTGACTCATGCACTTGGCAGTATACCAGCCTTATTCATATCAGTCAGAAGTGCTTGTTATTTTTTAGACCCTGGCCTGCACCTAGAACAGTGGCCATTCTGTTTTTTGGCAGGGATACCAAAATTATAATAAGAATGAGTGTTGTACCAGTGATTCAGAAGAAATTGGGGATGGGCCAGTCTAATAGGGAGGCAAAAGGCTCCTGTAATTTCAAGAAAGAAACAGCAGCAAATAGAGCCAGGACAGCTGAACAGGGGCTGGCTGCAAGAGGGAAGGCAGCAAGGAAATGATGCTGCCTAGCAAACCCAGAAACAGGCATGGGTGAACTGGGTGGCCACCCAGGGTCTGGACAGAAAGGAGGCCCAAAAATGAAAAAAAAAAAATTACAATTGCAAAAAAAAGTTTTAATATTGAGCATGTACATATACCTAATCCTGCATCTTTATTTCCACAAATTCGGTTTATATGTATAAATGGTAAGTTTTTTTTCTGTTGTCTGATTATTATTATTATCATTATCTCTGGCAAAGGGGGTCCTGATACTAAAAGTTTGCCCAGGGCCATCAGGAAATTTATTAGGGGGACACAGCAAGGGATTGGAGACAGCAAGGGACTGCTCTGTTCACCAGGGTGCCTGCAGGGGTAACAAGGAACAATGGTCACACACTGACAGAGAGCAGATTTAGGAAAGATATTGGGAAAGACTTCTTCACAGTAAGGGTGGCCAAAATTTGGAATGGGCTTCCAAGGGAGGTGGTGCTCTCCCCTACCTTGGGGGTCTTTAAGAGAAGGCTG
>NW_005841870.1:1387728-1395350 GCF_000455745.1 Alligator sinensis
CTCTTTCCGGCAGGGGGTTGGACTTGATCTGTTGAGGTCCCTTCTGACCCTGGCATCTATGAATCTACGAGTCTAGGTATGGCACTGCTGCCTAGGTCATGAGCTGCCCATTTAGGTAAAAGGGCACTCCTGCAGCCAGCCAAGGGGAGCCACCTGACTGGAAGGGGGCAGAGCTCAGGGAGCATATAAACCTGGGTCTGAGCCAGGGTAGGCAGTCCAGCCTTGAAGGCTACAGAGGAAAGTGCTTCTGGCCAGAAAGGTTGGAAAGTGCTGGTTCCTATGCTGCCCTAGAAATGCAAGAAAGGTGATGAAGGCTTGTAGAGGCTTATGACCCATGGTAGGGGATAAAGTTTGATTATACAGCTGGTGGGCCAAGGGTTTTAGTTATTTTTATTTGGGGTTTTACACCAGAAGACCAGGTTGGAGCTATCAGAGGTGGAGGAGGTCCCAGTAGTATCTGAGCAGGACAGAGACAGGGCCAGTGGGGCCTGGCACCAAGGGCCCCGAGCCATAGCAGGTGGGACAAGGGCTAGAGTTGAGAAGCCAAGACCAGCAGAGTGGGCCTGGGCTAGTTGATCCAGTAAGAGGAAAGGGGTGGAAACTAGGAAGGCCAAGGCCCCAAGAAGGTAGAGTGATTGGATGGCAACATCTGAGGCATAGATGTGGCTACAGAGGAGGTCAGAGACCACAACATTTGTTCTTAGGGTGCTTAGTGTACTAGAGTGCCACTTGCTGGTAGATAAGGGCTTGCTTTGAGACCCCATGGCAACCTCCCTTTTCCAAGTTAAGTAACCACACCAAGGTGTGGCAGATGGGAAGAAGAGAAGGGTAGGTACCAAGAGAGCCCAGGTGAAGAAGGAGTTGCATGGCCACCCTTGGGGCCCGGTGCTTGCTACAGCCAGCTATAAGCTGTTTTATAGTCTTATTACATACTTGTTGAGTTTACTGTGCTGGTCTTCCCATCATCTTTCCTCCACTTCAGTATGGCTGTTCCTACAGCTCTTATGAAATCTAGTATTCAGGGAATTCAGTGAGTCTTGGAGAAGGCCCCCAGGACTACTATATTTGATCCAGAGTAAGGTAAAGAAGCTAAAAACTGGTTTCAAACACTTCTTGCCATCATCATCTTCTTTCTCCTGTTTTAACTACATCTTTCTTCATCAAAGGCTGTTCAGCTTCTTCAGCTCTGGTAAACTTGTACTGAACTGGATGAATGTGTCCAAGGGCAGATCAAGAATTTCTCAAAGAGGGGTGCAAGAGGAGTAACACACAATGCAGTGCTTATTCTCAGCTTCCTCTGCCCCCACTAAGTCCCTGCAGGTGAAAATCCCTGGTCAGATGAATGCCTTCTTCCCCCTCCTCCCCACCTTCCCTCCCACTTCCCCTGTCTGCCACTGCTGCTTTCTTCATTCCTCTGGAGCAGGGAAATGAAGGCAGGGAATGCAGGGAAGCTCCAGAGCCAGCTGGGCTAGATGAGGTGGGGATAGTGGCCACAGGGTGGATGGAGAGCAGCCCTCACCCACCCCTACCCTGCCTGCTCAAGGCCCAGAAAAGGGGACACCCTCCTCCCCCCTGCCCCATTCATCCCTGCTGCCATTGTCCCCATCCCCAGTTGAGCCTGACTCCTAGCCAGCAGGCAGGACTGGCTTAGGTGCTGCCCCACCCCTGGGACAGTGGGGAAAGTCAGGCAGGGAAGGGAGGAGAAGGGGCAGAGAGGGGCATGCCTTTGAGCAGAAAGGAGAAGGGAAGGAACATTTTTCACCTGCTTTAGGGACTTTAAAAACACCTGGAGACTCCCATGGTGCTGCCCAATCCAAAAGGGGGTGTAGCTGCAGAACTGCACCCCCTCTAGATCCACCCCGAATGTGCCCTGGTAGATCTTTGTTGCCCTGTACTACCTATGCTAAGTGAAAAATGGAAACTTTGCATACAGATACAGCTATTAACAAATACTCTTAAAATAATACTACTTTCAAAAGGGTGTGATATTTTCCTTCCACTTCAATAAGAGGGGCATTATTAAACTCACTTTGGTGCAATCTAATCATCTGCTTCCACTAAAGTAGCCAGTATGGTCCCTTTGTTTTTCAGGACAGAAGGGGGTGTTTCTAAAGGTGCCACTGTTGGTGTTCTCCTGGACCTAAACAAGCATAACCTGACCTTTTATATAAATGGGCAGCAGCAAGGACCTACAGCATTTGAAAATGTGGAAGGGGTCTTCATGCCTGCCTTGAGCCTCAACCGAAATGTACAGGTAAATCTTCCCCTTTTCAATTAAGTCATTGTGCGTGTTAACTAAGGACAAATCTGACTGCCTGTCGATAAGTATTGCATGACAGATACAGCTCTTATGGATCAGTATGGATGGACTGTCCTAGTTTTGTTTGCGTAGGGGTTAGCACCACTTTAAAAGGAAGGAAGGAATTTCAATTTTAGTATTGTGTCCCAGATATAGGGTAATGAGACCTTAAATATAATAGATACATACACAAATTTATTTCCCAAATGGTTTTGCTGCACTGCTGCTCCAGCCAAGAAAGCAGCAGTATTCTAAGGCAGTGCTGCAGCCTTGACTAAAAGTAGTAGTTTCCTAAATACCCTATTTCATATGTTTGGCAATAATTAACCTTGAAGAGTGAGTACAATTTCCATGGTATGATGGTAAATAGAGCAAAGGAGAAGTAGGTTAAAAAATACTTTCTTCCACAGGGAACTCTGTAGCTTCACTCTGACTACAAAATGTATAAATGGCTCTGTGCCTTTATACTGCTGGAAAGAGAATCAGGGCCTTGATGTACTGAAACCTTTTAGTGAACCATCACCCTGAAAGCTGGAAGGATTCACTAAATGTCAGCTTTGTCCCACAATGACCAACAGTGGCAGATTAGTTAAGGATGCAAAATGCTCTAAACTAAAGACAATCTGCATGGCATAGTAATAATGTAACTGTTACTACAATGTATCATTGTAATGTAATAGTTACAATGATAGAATTGTTCCTAGTGGTGACCAAGCAACCACATAAAGACGGAGGTCTTATTGTAACAAGGTTCTATACCCAGAGAGAACACCACAATGTTTTAAAGGTATTTTAAAAAGGTTTTAAAATATGCAGCTGGGTGCCTATTGGTATTTTTAATATCACGCCTAACTCCCACTTTCTTCATAAAAAGAACCACTAAGTTTCTATCTGCCTTTTTTTAGGTGACTCAGTACTGTTAAAAATCTGGCCATTGTCCTTATCTCCCAGAGCATACAATTGAGGTACATAGACAATAACAGACAAATGACCACAAAGTTACCTGATTTATTAATTAAGTGGGGTTTTTTTGGTGTTACACTGCTGCTGCTTTAGTGTGCCCTCTATCTGTTCTTCCTGCCTGACACACACGGTTGTAGAAGGGCAAAAGCCCTTCATGAGTTCAAGCTTGTGAGGGCTTTTAGATGGTACTTGGATACTATGGTGAGAGGTAGACAAGGTTCTTTGGGTAAATCTGGTATCTTTTATTACACCAACTCAAATAGTTGGAAAAATTCTTCTTTGCAAGCTTTTGGGTATAAATATCCTTCGTCAAGCTGAGGAAGGATCTGCAGTTGGTGTGTGTTCTTCCTGCATGGAATGAATAGGAAGAGCACACACCAACTGCAGCTGCCTCCTCAGCCTGACTAAGGGCATTTGTACCCAAAAGTTTGCAAAGAAGAATTTTTCCAACTATTTGAGTTGGTGTAATAAAAGATACCAGATTTACCCAAAGAACCTTGTCTACCTATGTCCTTAGACCAACACGGCTATAACCTACACCCCTGTAACATGGTGAGAGGTGTCATTCTAGAGATCTGGCTATAGTGAGACTAGTAAAATTCCTTCTCTCCTGCCCTGACAGCCCAGCAAGGAGGGGTCAACAATTTTCCTTCAGTTAATACAGGAGACCTTCTACTCAACTGAAAGCTGATTTGGTTAATCTGCAAAGTACATGTCCACCCTGTCTTCTGCCCTTCTCTATTTCCCCAGAATGCTTTAGGCATTGTTACCTCTCTTGCTGGTAGGTGGCAGCAGCTGGGTTAAAGGTAGCTCACCAGTGGCTATTAAACTGGGGGGAAAACACACATACCTGGGTTCTAGACTCTGAGAAGAGAACCATCTGTATTTTAGGGCTTCACTCTGGCACCATCTATCACTGCACCAGGCCGCAAATCCCAGTTCCTCAGTCACCCAGACCTTCTAGCATGGCACCTATTCTCAGCCTTCACAAATGATTTGCAATGAAGCTCTGATTTGTGTTTTAACTCTAAGCAGTTATTTCTGTTCTGCACAGGTAACTCTGCACACGGGACTGGAGGTGTCACAGAGTGTAAAACAGCTAAAGCTGCCCAGCAACTAGCTGAATTCATGCTGCCTATAGCCAACCTGGATTTTGTAGTCTTTCTAAACGCTATTTGCATACATTGGTTAAAAAAAAAAAGCACTCATCCCTATAACAGCAGTTCTCACGCTGGACTTTGATCCCAGAGTGTTCTGATAATTAAAATAAATCTACATCCCCCTCTTAATTTTACACTGTTGACAAATGTGGTTGTAGACTGAACAAATGGGCAGGGAGCACTCAAATACTTCAATATAAATATACTTGCAGCTCATTGTAGATGCCACACTCATATACTTCAATATAAATATACTTGCAGCGCAGTGTAGATGCAAACGTAGGGTGACAGCTAAAATGAGCATATTTTCCCTTTCATACTTGGATCTGTGCTCCCCAGGATGATAGTGATGAAGGAAGAGTAGATGATCACTGAGGGGCCTCAGAGCAATTTCCTGTGTGTTCTGATGGATTCTCTGTCCCTTGAAACCTTGAATCAAGAGCAGATACATTTTTTAAAAGCTGAGCTACAGCTCAGACTGGAGTTGTGTGCTTGATGTAGACACTTCTGGGGACATTCTTTGGCTTGCGTTGAGCAGATCAGACCATGTTATCACAACAATCTCTTTTGTCTTGAAAACTGGTTAAATTTATGGATTAAGCTTCTGCTGAAATGAATGCAAAGCTCTCACTGACTTCAGTAGGAGCAAGACAAGGCTCAAATTAGCTTTATGCAAAACTTATGCTCATTTAGGTTGCACACATTTTAGGTAGGAATAAAAAGTACTCAATAAATCTTAGTGCTTTTTATGTGACTGTAGTGGCTTTTGCTCTCACAAATGGGAGCTCTTGCAGTGGGTACCAGCAGCAACCACCTCTTGAAATGACAACAGAGGAGAGTTCATTGAAGTCATCAGAGATGTTCCAAAATGGCTTAAATAAAATATACTGTGCAGCGAAGATCATTAATTTTTTTAGAGCCTTGGTTCTACTAGGTGCCAAGCACCTGTGGTGCTCATGGACTTGTGGCTATGCAGCACCTCTCAGCATCAAAGGCCTTAATTTTCTCAAATTATCTTTAAACCTCTGGGCAATCTGAAGAGGACTGTAGGCTTATAACTAATATTAAGTGATCTGCTAGATTCTGACCTAAGAATCACCTGATTCTTAACTTTATTTTGTGCCTCAGAAATGTTGTGGGTACCCCAAATAAGGTAATGAGGAGTATTTTCAAATGGAGTCTGATTGGCCTAGAACCTTTCATAGGCGACTTAGATTTTTTTTCTCTCTCCCTCTCTCAACAAAGCATGTGGAGGTATGTGTTTGGTGGGGGGTAGGTGGCTGACTGAATTAACTTATAATTGCAAGATACAAAAGGATATACAGTTATACTGCATCTAAGACTCTAAGCTCATGATCCAACCTAATTGTGGTGCTATTAAACCAGTGCACCACTGGCTGCTGCCTCCTATTGTTCTGCTTTTTCTATTCATTCTATTTACACACAACTGCTCTGTATTCAGAGAAAACACACAGGCACATACACACACTTCAGTATATGTGTGGTTAATAAACACTGCCCAAACTATTTTTAAATGAAAATCTATTTTACTGCCTTGGGTAAAGTCCTCCAGGGTAGGGTGGACTTCTGGCAGATAGGCCCATAGCTGCAGGCATGCATTTGATTGCCAGCCAAAGCACATCCCCATTACTGGTCACAGCAAGTGACAGGAAGGCTTGACTGGGACAGAGGTCTTAGGCTTCTGGCTGCAGGACAGGGGTTGTCATAATGAATTGCCATAGATAAGGAACATTAAACTATGCAGAACTGAGCAGTAAGTGGTCTATAATCATCTGTGCAGGGTGCCCATCATTACTCAATCTTTCAGCTCCCCTCCCTCTAAGAATAAATGCATCTTCTTTGAATAACAGAAAAACAAGACAACTCAAACTATTAAGTTTGAAAGCAACTGTAATTTCCTCAGACTGAGAGAGATTTTATTTTTAAGGACTAGTACTGACTGACTACTAATTTTGGTTTGCTCAAATTAGCAGAGACCAACTGTGGTTTGTTTCTTTGTTTTTCTTTGTCTGTTTAATGCCATCTGAATCTGTGCAGGATTTTCTAGTTCAGTGGGGTCTATTTTAAGCCTACCTCAGCTAGCATGCTACTGGACCCCAAATTTCCACTTGAGTGTTATCACTGTATAGTTGTCTTGTAAAGTTTTAACCATAACCTTTCAACCATCACCTAACAGACAGCAGAGCCTTGGAATACTGTTTAAGCTGCATATAGATTTTTATACTAGAAAATGTCTCGTGGCAATGTTAATACAAGCAAGCACTCTACTTTTACTGTTCTTATAAAATATGAAAAAAAGAGCACTGTTTATATCAGACATAAGAACTGAACTTTTGTCTCTACTCACAAGATCTGCAAAATAAAATTCAAATCAATTTTAATCTATCCAATTTGCAGACATTGCTGGATGTTTAAAGTGGATACTGAAATGGGTTTAGAATACTTTTTGATACCTATGTTGATGTCAGTGATGTTTTTCATAGTTGCTTCTGTACCATTCCTTGTGTGTCACTCAGGGGAAAATGCAGAGTGATATAGGTTTCCAAGATCTAATTTAACATGAATAGCAGGTCAGGGAACACTCCAGACTTATGGAGGTACTCTTTCTACTGCTGCTGTCTGTACATACTAGATGAGTAAAAGTGTGATGCACACTAGCTAAAACTGCAGTCTCCTTTTAACCTAGAGAAAATGTGGAAAAGGTGGGCAGTTAGAAATTGAAATGCTGTATTAGTATTGCTAATTTAAATTTAAGTCCACAGAGGGTGTCTACTTTTGGTTATGTATCTGTTCCAGGACTTAGATTCATTAAGGTCCATAGAACTAAATCAAGATGGCCTTATGAAATATTTTTTTTACAAGCTGAGTGAGGCTTAGCAGTTTGTCTAACAATGACAATGCTGAAATAATTAGAACTAGGCTAGGAGACTAATTATTCTGTGTTTGAATACAAACGTGAAGCTCCCGTGACCTTCAAAAAGTACCTTATTGGTGCATGCACAGACAAAATGTATCTGTTCAAGACTAGCACAATGTGAGAAGGAATAGAGGAAATTCACTCCTCTTTCCAGGTCTGAGGTCATTTATTCCACTGCCAGTAAATCTCACCAGGGTCTTCAAGGTCTAAGCCTGGTTGGCTCAAGAGGTCTTTATCTCGTCATCATCTGTGCACAGAGGGG
>NW_005841870.1:1395381-1403810 GCF_000455745.1 Alligator sinensis
AGGAAAAGAATGAGAAGAGGGAGCCTTACCCTCAGACCATGCTCCCTCTTTCCTTTCTTCCATCTCCCTCTGGCACCTCCAATAAACATTGCATGGGAATAATCCACCCTATGGAAGAAGTGAGGCTCCTTAAACTGGGAAGAGTCTTATCTGTTATAGTGCAGACTCCAGAAGAGAGTAGAAACTTATTTACAGAGTTTAGAACAAGCAATTTTAAATTCTGTTAAGTATAAAAGAGTCTTACTCCAGAATCTAGGCTCTCAAAGCATGTCTGCCACTGGGGGGGGAAAAAAAAGGTATGGTTTGGAGAGTAATGAGAAACCTTCTGTTTACCTTACACCCTGGGTGATTTAGAATTAACCTATATAAACTTTCTTCCTATTCCTTTCCTCTACAAATTCCCCATTTTGTTTGGTAAAGCCAATTAGAGAAAAAAAAGTGTGGTCAGGAACGTTGTCAGAGCCACACAGTGGCTTCTAAAATTCAGAAGAGACAGGTGAAAGAGCATTATCATCTCCCAATCTATCCTATGTAGTTAAGATATATAAGGGAAAAGTATATTGGGCTGAACAAAAAAAATTACCTATATCAGAGTTTAAGAGGAAAAGTGTTAACATGTAATTTATTATATACATAATATACCATCAAATTGTAAATAATGCCATTGTAATGTATTGCTGTAGCTGGTTCTCAGTGGTGATAGAGTTCTGTTGTAGTGCTGTAGGTGTGTTTTGTTTTTCAGGTTTTTTTTTAAGTATAGCTAGTAAAGATGGCAAAGAGCACCTAATATCATAGTTTCTTAGATGTTCTAGAGCAAGAAGAAATTGTGACATATACAATTTTTTTCTTCTACTTTAGTATGGATATTTAATACAACAGGTAAGGGAAAAATTAGATCAAGGCTAACCCACTACTAACAAATATAAGGCACTGTGTATGTTTGCGATCAATGAATGGTGTATCATTTGCTCAGTGAGGTAATGAAACAAAGCAGTTAGATTTTGCCAAAGTTGCAGTGTCCTCTTAATAGCAAGGCAAAGCCTTAATCTTGGAACTTCAGTATAGTTAATATAAAATATCTTGTCCAGATCTTTTATGGAAGAAAGAGTACAATCTCTATGAGTCCTTTAAACAGGCCGAAGTAATAAATCAAACACGATAAAAATGGTACAATACTGGAAACAGCCTCACTTGACACTGGGAGAAAAATCCAAATCAACAAAAAAAGAAAGACTCTTGTTTTAAAAGAAGTGAGCTGGAGGGTCTTGCTTTATTGACAACACTTGTTTTCAGTTTATCTGATCAGCAATACTGTGTGTCTGCATGAAACCAGTAGAGTGGGAACTTTTAAGCACAAGTCCGTTTAAAATAAAATAAAATAAGAATCTAGGATTCTTATGTGCAGAAGCCCAGGCAAATCACGGAGAACAGGTGTTGTAGGGCTTCTGCATCCTTGCACACTGTAAAAGATGAATGTGTGTTTCACAGAAGTGGGTACTTGGTAGCATTTGTCTCCTGGAACAAACAAGCCTCTGTTACAGCTGTGTGACTGCAAATAAATCTGACTCAGCTATACAATATTACAAATCAGCAGGTCTGAATGCTTTCAGGGTACAGATTGTATTCTTACACTTCAGTACAATTGTAACCATGATGTTAGCCCACAATGAGCTTCCGTAATTGTTGTTAATAAAAATACCAACCTTCTTAAGTGAGTAAAATGAAAGCACGACCAGGAGATATAATGTGATGAAATGTTAGAATAAATGCATGGGGTAGAACTGTCTTTTCTCCAATTGTTATGTGCAGCATGAAAGATGTTAATTTAAAATGTTGGCAAAAACAAAAAGTGCAAAGGAATGAAATAAGTGTTCATTTCCTGTTGAATGAAAGACAAACTTTATTCTTCTCCCTGACCATGACATTTTTACTTTTTTGTCACTTCTCATAATTATGATCAGTTTGGAGCTGGTGGAATAAACGTTCCTTCTGTACGTGTCTGCCCCCAGATCAAGAGGAAAAAATAAACTTTTTCTAATTTTGTACCTGTAGCAAAAATTTGTATTTTTTGAATTGGAAACAAACTGCTTTTTGTCTTTTCAGTGTAAGTCAAACTTTGTGTATTATTACCCTTTTGGAAAACCTGAAGTATTAGTTTATGCTGTTTTACAGTTTTTAAATAAATTCTTAACGCATTGCCAACAAATGCAGACAGTACCTGGTTTCTTATTATTGATAAAGATCTGTTATAAAGCTAATGTAGTGCTTGTAAATGCAACCACTAATATGTAGTTTAGTAAAATCATCTGCTGATTTATGGCAGGAGGAAGCCAAGGATAATATGACAAAATGACATGTTCTCTGGCTTAGGTAAGAAATGTATCCCTCCCTTTCACCTATTTATTTTTCTATAGCTTGCATTAGACGAATAATTTTCAAACTGTGTTCCACGGGGCTTAAAGTTATGCCACTCCAGGGCAGGTTTATCTCTGATCCATGTTACCCAGCTCATCTTCCATTAACATGTGGCCACTCCCCAGAGATGAGCTGCCCGTATGGCAATCCTTCAGCATCCCATGATACAGTGTCCCCTCTCCCAGGCTCTTGTTCTGTGTGGACAGACTTTCCACCCCTTGAGCCCTACTGTCCAGGGAGGGGGTTCTGGCACCAACCTGGGGGTATGACCTTCTCATCCCCAGGGGTGCAACCCCCATGCAAACAGCTGGCAGAGCACATGCCAGCTAGCCAGGTTGCAGAGCATGGTTGGGACCAGGAGTGGGGCCTGGGGGGCAGGGGGAGAGGGGGGTAAGGGAAGGAACAAGGTAGGAAGCTGGACTGGGTCCCCATGAGCTATGGCTTCCTTCCTGGGTCAGGGCCAGTAGCTTCCCCAAAAGCACTTCCCTCACTGCTCCTAGCTTCTAGCCACCCCAGAAAGCACAACCAGCACCCCCACACCACAGTCCCAATTCCAGTTTATTAAAACATGAGACCTTCTTTAATTTACTTCCTTTTCATTGTTTAAAATATTTTTCCCCACTTCTTTTTATTTTATCCTTCAGTGGTAGACTTCCTTCATTTCACTATCCTTCCCCTATCCCCATTTCCTTTCTGCCTCCCATTTCATTACCCACCCCATCCCATTAACTCCTTGCCACCCATCTTCATTTTCCTGCCCCCTACCCCCCAAACCCCTGCAACATAGTCCCACCTACAGCAGGGATAGAAACTTGTCCTGATTCACAAGCTCAGTAGTGGCAACTCACAGCTGTAGCTCTTAACCCAGCCCCTGCTTGCCAGTTCTCTAGAGGCAAGTCACAGATGTGCAGGTGTGTGTGTGCACCAGAGGTGGGGGGGCAGTCAGAGGTTTTTTTCCTTAAGGTGTGACTGCTCCAGATTTGAGCTAGCACTTACATGGATCAACATTTGAGCAGCTCCAAGTGCAACTTGCAACAAGGCCCTAAACCTTTGTCCCATGTGTTGAAGTGTGTTGCTCAGCTGAGTACTGGGAGATTTCCCACATTACTGGACTAGGTATAGTTGGGCAGAATTTATGACACCACAAAACTAGATTACCTGACTGTAAAGGCCATTTGGTGCCTGCAGACGCTGTACTTGTCTGGGCAGGAATTCTAAAGCTTTGCAATACAACCTGTAATTTAAACCTACTTCATAAAACCTGCAGTCATTTGTAAGGTAGATGAAACTGTACATGCAAGCAACTAAGAGACTGAGAAATACTATGAAGGCCTCCCACACAGCCCTACGTTTAGCTGAAAAATAAACAGTATATAACCTAAAGATGGAAGCCTATTCTAATTCCTCCACATCAGAGAAAGAGCTAGGCTCATCTGAAAGGACAAGGACTGAGCATGCTTTGATACTTTTCCAATCAATCATAATGATGTATTGAAGTTAAGTTGTGCATTTTATTTTTATCTAAAAAAAGTTGCTTAACTGTTTAACACAATTATTCTCAACCAGGGCAAAGTTTCTGCAAAAGAAAAATTGATTTATTATTCTTTTTGTAGTAAAAAAAAAAGTGAAAACTAAGAGATGGCATTTCCCAAGGGGGGAATCCTATAGTCTCAAAAAGTTGAGAACCACTAGTTTAACAGATCCCATGAGGCTGGTTTCAGGGGATCTAACCAGAGGACTTTAAAACTAAGCCTCTTCAGGTAAAGTATTGCAACTGAAACCAGGGTGTTTTTTTAAGGAAAAAAAAAAGAGCTTTGAACTACCTTACTCTTAGAGGTGGGGCAGAAAGTAAGTGAAAAGATAAGAGCTGCAACATAGCAGAGTCATGCAAAGCCAGTTTCAACATCTGCACACCGTGCTGCACATTGTGCTGACATCCTAATGTGCAATAATTGACTTGACATTTTTCTATTGTGCACGCTGAATGTGTAAGTCTTGGAACAAAGGCAACTCTCTTGCTGTACACTCTGGTTCACTACAAACTAACTAAACTTCACCTCCTTGAATGGTGGTGGAGTTGACTAAAAAACCAGTAGCTCAAAGCAGAGCAAGGCTGGATTAAGGCAAATTCATGTGCCTATGTCTCTGCCATCACATGACCATGGGAGAATAAGAATGCTTATTCAGTTGGTCTAATAAAAAATATCGCCTGACTCAAGAACTTTGTATCTCTTTTTCTCAGACCAACATGGTTACAAAACTGATCCCTGCTTAAGCTTGCAATATAAATAAGCTTGGCAGAATTCAATTTTTATTTTTTTAATAATTCTGATGGCTAAAATTGATGTAACACAAGAGAAATTCCTTGCCCAGGAGAACCTTCCATCACCAATACTCCCATGAAATATGTAACATTGTAACAAGAAAGAAGCATAATTCAACATCCTGCCTGCCATCAGACACCTTTGATCCTGCTCCAACTTTTATCTAAGCGTAATTTGCATAACATGAAAAATGAACTTTTCCAACCAGGAGATCTTACTCTACCCTCCAATTCTCCTGGGAAATGTGAATTTTCATTTCTGCCTGGGAGAAATGTTACAATCTGTGCATTCTCCACTGCCTGAGGAAAAGTGCGTGTGCCCAAAAGCTTGCAAATAAAGATTTTTTTTATGCAACTGTCCAGGTATCTCTCCACTATTCATCCCCCTTCTCTGCCGCCCCCCCCCCACCTGTCTCTCACCCATTGACTCTTCAATCTACATTTTCACTGACTACCTGTCTTGTATGCATACCAGCCCAGCTGCTGGCTTCTTTACTTTTCATTCCATCCAGGAAGAGCACACACCAACTGCTGAAACTTCCTTAGCCTGACGAAGGGTTTTTGAACCCGAAAGCTTGCTTAATAATTGTTTTCCAACTATTTAAGTTGGTCTAATAAAAGATACCAGATTCACCCAAAAGAACCTTGTCTTCCTATGCCCTTAGACCAACATGGCCACAACCTACACCCCTGTTATAATCAGCACACATGTAAATTTCATTTAATCTTTGCCAATTTGACACCTTTGGGAATTTTTTTTTTGCAAACTGGCTTTTCCGTTAGAAATTGCCAATGTGTTGAAACCAAAAATTTTAGTGAGAACACATCAATTTTGACTAAATTCATCAAAATGAAAAAGAGCTTCTTTGGCCTTAGATGGGGCTTTTTGTCAAAATAAGAGAGCATTACACACTTATACATGAGCAAGCATATAATCAATAGATTAGTTGTTTGAGCATTTATGAGACCTTGGCTCAAGTACCTTCTCTGCCTCATTCAGATCATAAACTTGGATCTTAGTTTCTTACTTTTTAGAATGGATGGTTTCTCTCTTTTTTGTGGGGGTGTGGGGAGGGAGGGGCATAAAGGGGTATTAAATAAAAACAATTGTTACAACCACATCTTCTGCAGGACAAGGAATCTGGTATGCATTCAGTTTGATTGTGAACAAAGCTACAGCGAGAGGAGATTCACTAGGTGCCTCATAAGTGACTATTTAAGATAATCTAGATTCAGAAAAATGAGGTATGACTTTCCTTTTAAAGTTTCAGCTTAATATTAAAAAAGCAAGATGAAACTATTGGAGTAAAAATATTTTATTTAAATATTGTGGAAACAGTATCTTACAATAAACCAGTAAAATAATTTTCATGTTCATCTTTGTTAACCAGTGAAAACGGTGTAATTTTTTTTAAAGGACTAAAAAAACCTTTTATTTTTCTTAGTGAAAAATTCATGAAGTTAGAGTGTTTTGCCATTTTCTTCCCAAAGCAAAGTGGCAGATGGATAAGACTGGCATTAGAAATAACTGTAAAGTTCAGGCATTAAGAGACACCAAAAATCTCAGGTTCACAGATATTTTTAGTTGAAAAATGAATTCCAGGCCATTTATGTTTTCTGTTGTGATGTGGCCTAATAATTTCATTTAATGACTTTTGAGGATTTAATTTTCTTTATGTCACAGCTACTAAGGACCAAAGTCCCATTTTTGAATTTTCCAACTTGACCTGTAGGCAAAATCCTGGACACCGTTTTTTTCAATTTCCTAAGTTTCAAAAACAGAAACATTAAAGAAGATGATATTAAACAAAGATAGAATATGCTTTAGTAAGGTGAAAAAAAATCTTATTAATATTTTGAAAAAAGAATAATTTAGTATTGCAAACAGACAGAAGAATCCTGAAAAGAATTATAAGCGTGATTAACTTATCAACTAACTTTTCAGCAGTTATCAAGGTAAATAAAGTCAGAAAGCATGAAGACTCTTAGACTGTAAATAGTTTCACTGAAACAGCTACATTGTAATTAAGGATGTAATTTTACTTTCTGAACAAGTTACATTTTGTTTTCCTTACCTTTTATCATGCAAGATGTTTTTCCTCAGGGGCAAAAGTAACACCCTGAATAACATGAATGGGAGGCACACAATGGCATTCATACTATGTGCTTCATACCCAACTCACATCAGACTATGCCGAAGTTTCTAACAAGTCAGGGCAGAGCGAAAGCATTGTTAGATTGCCTGTCCCATTAGAGATTTCGAAGTGCTAGGTACAAAACAGTCCAAATTCCCAGTGAGGAGGTTTTGTCAGGGTGGATTTGATTGAAATCAAATCGATTTAAATCATTGGTCAGGAAGCCCTGATTTAATAATTGTTTTCTACAAAAACTATATTCTTGTTGTTTAATATCCTTTATTCATTCAACTTCTTGAAACTCTGCACTTTTAGAGAAAGGTCAGGGATTGACTGTGTGTACACAAACTTGCAGAGAGACAATAGGGCTGATGGGTAGGTAATCAGGTCTGTTATCTCTTATCTCTATACACTGCTGTTAACAAGGATGTTATCTGTGGAGACAACAAACTCTCCCTATGCCTGAAGAAGGGTGTTTGTGCCCAAAAGCTTGCAAAGAACAATTTTTCAAACTATTTAGTTGATCTAATATAAGATAACACATCTACCCAAAGAACCTTGTCTGCTTATGATCTCTGGAGACACAAATCACTGGGAGACACAAGTCACCGCCCCCACCGGGACCCCCATAGTACCCAGGGGAGGCGCACCTAGGCTTAGGGTCAGTGAGGACTTAGTCAGGGAACTTCTGGAGGGTCTGAACGTATTTAAATCAGCAGGTCCTGACGATCTTCACCCCAGAGTGCTGAGAGAATTAGCAGAGGTCATTGTGGGACCCCTGGCACCGCTTTACGAGCACTCATGGTGCTGTGGTGTGGTGCCAGAGGACTGGAAAAGGGCCAATGTGGTTCCCATTTTCAAAAAAGGGAGGAAGGAGGGCCCAGGAAACTATAGGCCAGTCAGTCTTACCTCGATCCTGGGTAAGCTTTTTGAGAGAATTATCCTGGCGCTTGTCTGTGAGGGGCCAGCAGGGGAGGTTATGCATAGGGGCAACCAACATGGGTTCATTAGAAGCAGGTCCTGTCAGACCAACCTGGTGGCCTTCTATGACCAGGTCACAAAATCCTTAGACGCAGGTGTAGCAGTAGACGTAGTCTTTCTGGACTTTAGGAAGGCCTTCGACACTGTCTCTCACCCCATTCTCATTAAAAAACTAGGAGACTGTGGCGTCAACACCTACACAGTCAGATGGGTCACTAACTGGCTGGAGGGCCGCACACAGAGAATGGTGGTGGCCGGGTCCTATTCGACCAGGAGGGATGTGAGCAGTGGGGTCCCCCAGGGCTCGGTCCTTGGGCCCGCGCTGTTCAACATCTTCATAAGCGACTTGGACGAGGGGGTAAAAAGCACCTTGTTCAAATTCACAGACAACAGTAAGATGTGGGGGGAAGTGGGCATGCTAGAAGGGAGGAATAGGCTGCAATTGGGCCTAGACAGGTTACAGGGGTGGGCAGATGAGAACAGGATGGATTTCAACACTGACAAGTGCAAGGTGCTGCACCTGGGGAAGAAGAACCAGCAGCATACCTACAGGCTGGGGAACTCCCTTCTCATCA
>NW_005841870.1:1403921-1418183 GCF_000455745.1 Alligator sinensis
CAGAGGAGGGCCACCCGCATGATCAGGGGGCAGCAGGGCAGGCCCTACGAGGAGAGGTTAAGGGACCTGAACCTGTTCAGCCTCCACAAGAGAAGGAGGAGGGGGGATCTAGTGGCCATTTACAAACTAGTCAGAGGGGACCAGCAGGCATTGGGGGAGTCCCTGTTTCCCCGAGCACTCCCAGGAGTGACAAGAAATAACGGTCATAAGCTGGCAGAGGGTAGATTCAGGCTAGACATCAGGAGGCGCTACTTCACTGTCAGGGCAGCTAGGATCCGGAACCAACTTCCAAGGTAAGTGGTGCTGGCTCCTACCCTGGGGGTCTTTAAGAGGAGGCCAGATGAACACCTTGCCGGGGTCGTTTGACCCCAGTACTCTTTCCTGCCATGGCAGGGGGTCGGACTTGATGATCTGCTCAGGTCCCTTCCCACCCTACCAACTATGAAACTATGAAATCCACAGTTTGAGAACTGAAACTAAGTGTCACAGAGATACTCAATGGGATCTTCTAGACTGAGTACTGAATCTCATTGGGTAGAGTGGTTTTCTTTACTAATCTATACAGGAGCCTTTGGGAATCCTGTAAGATTGGGCCCCTAATATAGTCCATGGCCTGGTGTGACCTATTTATTAAACTTCCAAAGTAAAAAAAAATAACAAATCTGATTTAAATTAAAAAAAAAAAAAAAAATCAATTTTTTTTTTAAATCGCTGATTTTTATCCACCCTGGGTTTTGTGTTTCAAAATGGAAGGAACTTTTTATGTTTGACTTCTGGCATAAGACTTTTCTTATTTAATTACAGACAATTCACTAGAGAAGTTTAAATACAGTTACGCTTAAGCTACTCACCTCTCTTCCTGGCCTTTTCTCCTATGTTTCTTGAAAGAAAGGGATTTATATTCCTGTTATCAGAGTTTAAAAAAAAAAAAAAGTATTTCAGTGGAACATGATTAGAATTTCTTGGCTAATCAACAGTCTTGAACAAAAAGGCTCCTGCATACTTTGGGTGTAAAAAACTGAGTACATTATGATTATTTAAATACTGAGCCAGATTCTCAATGAATTCATGCAGATTTATACCAGTTGGTCTGAAATATGTAGACAATGGGCAGAAAAAAAATCACCAAAGTAAATGTTTTTTCTCAGATGTAAATATAAGTTCATGGAGAGAAAGGCATTTGAAGTGCTCTGAAGCCAGAGTGCTTCAAATCTGGTGCAAAAACCTGTTCTCCACCCCACCCCCTTCACTTCAAAATGGCTGTGACGTCATACATGTTCTCCAGAAAGGAGGCTGGAAAGCAGTAAGTCCTATAGACCTCTCAGCCTTTGAAACATCCTGAGGACAGCTGAGCTCATAGGAGAGCACTCATTGTCTGTCTGCCCTGCTGGGAAGAAGGGCTGCAGGTGTTCTATGTGCTGCCAGAGCACAGACTTCCAAAGGAAAAGCTTCAGAGATGCTCCTCATATTCTGATGTTCATTTCTGAAGCACTTCTTTGGACATGCATGCCTATATCCTCACTGTTTGGAGCGCTTCAAACAACACACCTGTCCAGGGCTTAATGCTGATGATCTGGCTTCAATAGTTTGTCAAATTTTAGGAGGGGAGAAATTGAATTTCATATGCTTAACCGTGCACCTCTCTCATTCCTGTGAACAATCCACAATGATGAAAATAGCTCTGCTGAAGTCCGGAACAAACATTCATGAGAGTAAGTGGTCTAGTAAGCTCTAGGTTCAACTCCTAAACACTAGTTAATTTCCAGTAGGCCACTGGACTAGTTCTTACATGTTCTTTTTAAACAGGAAGTATTTCATACAAACCTTCCTATTATCTTCTTTCCTTAATGTTTTCTTCTCTTTGATAATCCCTTGATAAATCTTGTAGTTGATGTACTCTTTTTTGGGAGGCTGCAGTGAAAGAGGCAAGTAAAGGTATTATTGCACAAAAGCTATAAACACTTCCTAGAACTGAACAGATTTGGTGGGGGAAGCCTGCAACGGTGGAAGGGCGGTTGGGGGATGGGGTGGAGAAAACAAACATAGGCTATGATCCTTTTTGGAGTAGTGGCCAGGGCATGAAGAAAGAGGGTTAGGTCCCCTTTGGGGGGATGTGAATGGATGGATTGTTTATGCCGTATAAAGAAGGTCTAAAAAGGTTTCCGCACACATATCCCCACGTTAAAAAAAAGCAAACAAAATAAAAAACAAACTCTAAAAGAAGAATGGTGAGCTGCTCAGCATTTGCTTCCTTTTGATAATGGTGGCATCTTGAAAGAATCAGAAATGCAGAGGGAAAGCTTTTCTCAGCCCTTAATTGAGAGGACAGGAATATAAAATTTCAACACTCCTGTCCCAGTGATTAGTTAAGAGCTAAACAAAAAAAGACACTAGATCAGGGGTCAGCAATCTATGGCCTGCAGAGCCATCCTGTGGACATGGGGCTTTGGTGGCATTCAATGGCAGGGGGCTTTAGCTGCAGGATACACTGCCACAGCAGTAGTGGGTGCCTTCCCCTTGTTGACATGGGGAAAAACAGTAGTAGTGGCTGAGTCCTTAGCACCTGCTCTCCCACCTCTGTCCCAAACTGGGTGAATCCAGCCCACAGCCTTAAAAAGATTACTGACCACTGCACTAGACAGTTTTTTTACATCAGAAATGAAATATGACTAAGCTGAGATGGTACGTGATTTGTATTCAGACAATTTAAAACTATAGTATCAGTCATCCACAGTATCTTGGAAAGAAGACAAGACCCAAACGGGAAAAGAACTGGCTTTTTAAGAAAAACATCACAACACGGGTCTTGACCAAACATAAACAAACAACAGTACCTTAGCTCCTAGCATGATAGCGCGTTCTTGTTCCAACAGCCGCTGTTCTTTCTTCTCATAACCAGTTATTCCAAATTTGTGCACTTCTAGCCGGGCCTGAAATGTTGCACAACATTTAATTTTGTTTGCAAAAATCTAATTGGTCTAATAAAAGATATCATCTCTATCACAAGTCCCGATTGCTTTTTCCTCTAAATCAATACGGCTACAGCCTGGATACCTGACATAACATTGCAAACATTTCTAAAGCACATGGCCCATTTTAATACAATGGTTGGTTCAAACAAAGGAAATACCGTTTCAACAGAAACTTCAACAAATGCTTGACAAATCAATATAAAATAAGGCTACAAAATAAGACTAATCCAGTTGGGTGCTACTGTGAAACATCTATCCATATGTGTAAAATTAACTTATTAATCAATCTCTGCTCACAGGCAAAAGGAAGGAAGTGGTTCAAAAAAGAAGATTGTACTTCTGGGTTTCACAAAAGAGAACCACTGAACAGAGAAATTAATTGTATTTCCCAAGACAACACAAGAGGTTTATGGTAGAACTGGAAATGAAATCAAACTTAGTTTTTAGTGGTAAAACTCCCAGTGACTTCAGCAGGGTAGGACTCCATCCTACTCCTTAGGCTCACAGTCCTATTCCCTTATCTATGCAACCATACCACATCCATGATAAAGCTATCAGATATTATTTCCTATATAAAATGTGTACAAACCAGAAATAAAGTTAGTACTTAAGTTAGATCCGAGGAAGAGCACTCGATGCCTGAAACCTTGTCCAACAGCTCTCCCAAATATACAGTTGATCAAACAGATGAAGTGAACTTCAATTTATGAATGCTTGTTTTATATGCACTTTGGTTAATCTATAAGGTGCAAATCTACCTTGCCTTCCAAAAAAAGATATCACTAAAAATTCTTTCCTCTTGTACTTATGACACCCAACCCCAAGTACTGGTGTCAAAATTTGTAAAAAAACAAAGTTAAAAAAAAATCTGCAAGATCTATGGGCATAAAAACCATGTTAGTTAAAGAACCAAATTATAATACGTCATGGGAACCCAAAGAGCCTTAAAAGAACTTATATATGGTAACCCTTCACAAGTAACTGCCAACACATCAGCAAAAGAGGTTATGGAATAACAGCAACAGCCCGTCTTCAAAGGGTGCCCTTCAAAACAGCCTGGATAATCCTTCTCCAAAATGCCCTGCACCAAACTGTATATTCTAGGATATACTACCTGGGAACATTTCTAAATAGAAAAAGAGCACACATTAAACATTCAGGGTTTGACAGATCATCATAGCTTACCTTTTCTAAGTTAAATTCTTGGCCATCTGCAGTTTTCTCTTGAATAGGCGGCTTAGTCTACAATAAAAGAAAAGGCTTGTATGTAATCTAACAATGAGTGGCCATTTAAAATGTATACCAATTGCAGAGATTTTTTAATAAGGTGATAAAAAGAGAGAATGAATATCCAGCCTTTCAGTAGAAATGTTTTCTATCGTTATCAGATTGACTCATTGAAAGAGTAAGTCATGGTGGCATGTTGTACAATGTAAACAGTTTAGATTTGTATAAGGAACAATTCTGTACAGTGTATTGTGTACCATTTCTATACACAATCCATACAATTCTTTGTCTTGGATGTTCATATATTGGTAGTCTTCAACTACTAAAGATTATAACACATGAAAAATAATCAGGTTTAAAATCCTTCACTATTCAACATTAGGTGTGGACTTTGGTATTGCTGGCTGTAAAAGCTTGGACAGTGTCTCTTGCACAAAAATGCAAGACATTGGCTACGGCATGACTGGGTTGTGGTGACAAGACTGCCACAAGAAAAAAAAAACCAAGTCTTTGTGATGGTTGCAACCCATTAAGGCATAGAGTGTGTGGATCTTGAGGCACCCAATACCAGACCCATGCCATAAAATAATAAGAGTGATGGTTCCTTTAAAAGGAAAATTGTTGGCAGAGACCTGGCATGTATGTGATGAGTACATGTACATATGTACATGTACATATGTACATCTAAGAATGCAAGAGAGAGAAAGGCTGAGCCAGTGTAACAAGGGAAGTACATATACATATCAGCTGAACTAGCAACTAAAGAAGAAAAAAGACTAAATATACATTTCAAGCGAAACCTGTAAAAGGTACACTGAATGCACAAAAAATGTCCTGTAGTGTATGTGACATTCTCACATTTGTCAAAACAGGCATCCAATGTCTAAGGTTATAAATGTCTCAATCATTCAATGTTTGTCTGGTGTTCTGTAAATAGACCATCACCAGTACAAGCTATTGCAAATTTGCCCCATTCATAAACAACTACGCAAAGACAGGTCCAGTTACCAATGCCTCTAAGCATCCTGTTTGGCCACTCAAGATCCATCACATTTAATTGCCAAACTAGTCAGTGGCTGTGAGAAACACAGGTATTCACACCTGGTCAAATCCAAAAACAGGAGCCAGGCAGTTTAACAATTGTAATGTGATGGTCACCGTTTTCCTTCCTGTTTTGTTTGGACTTTAATTGGCCAGCCATCAAGGAAAAATGCTTTGAAGTTATACAGTTAGACGATATAAAGCAGGCATGGGTAAAATGTGGCCCGTGGGCCCGATGCGGCCCACTAAGCCATTCTATCCGGCCTGTGGAGCCCCTAAAAAATTAGAAAATTAATATTTATGTGCCCCTGGCTGCCTGACATGTGGCCCTTGATGGCTTGCCAAAACTCAGTAAACGGCCTTCCACCTGAAATAATTGCCCGCCCCTGGTATTAAGGAAGACAGAACTGCAAGCAAGGTGCTCAGTCCAGGAAAGATCAAGAAGCCATCATGCACCCATCCCATGAGTAAAGCTTGCATGCAAGATTGGACTAGCTACCCTGCCTGCATTGGTGAGAAAACACTGCTGCAGTTACATGTACTAGGAGTTTCTGTAATAGCTTATTTGAGATTGAGAAAGAGTCTTTTTCTGTCATTTTTAGTTTTATAGCTTGTTAGTTATTAAACCAAGCCTTTCTGCTATTAATCAATTGAGTGTTGTGTCAATTCTTAAAGCACTTAAAGGTTTAAAAACCTGCCTTTAAGTGCAATGGGTATCACACAATTAATCTCTCTTTAAATATTTATATACATTTGAATTGCAGCTATCAGCCAATTTGCATTGCAGCTATTAGGTGAAGTGTATGCTATGCAATTCAGATTAACATTAAAAGTTCAAATGTATTTGCAGTTTGTCAAGTAGGGGCTGTATACAACTATTTAACTAGAGCTGAGCCAGAACCCTTGATTCAATCCCCTTTGGTCTCAAACTCTGGACATTTTTTATGAAACTTCAAACCCAGATTCCATGGCCTAGTTGCCCTCTGCATTGAGCTAAACAATATGTCAAATTCAAATATCCCTTAACTGGAAAAGTTCAGGTATGGAAATTCACACTTCACCCATCTAAACACTGATCACTTTCAGATCACTCTAGAACATGTCATTTGCCAGAGGGTCTGCAACAGAAAACTAGAAACACTTAGAAGACTGTATTAGAAGATGGGAATAAAAAGTCAATCTAAAGAGGTTCTTAAAAAAAGAGAAGTAAAACGTAGAGTCTACCACAAGATACATCATGAATAGTGGTTCATGGCTTTAACTAAGTGTGAAGTCCCAACCTGCCATGGCCTCCAGGTGGCCAGACCCCCTGCACTGCACAATATCCCACTAACAACAATAGGGACCAGGGCAAAGCTGATAGTAGGTGTAGACCTCAGATACAATGGCAACATACACTGTTTAAAAAAGGCACAGAGAATTATCCCAGATTTGAAACTCTAATTAACAAAAGGGGACTTTTCTGGGACTTTTCAGTCATTAGGTTCAATCAATTGCTGCCTCTCACCTGACTTAGGCCAACAAGCAAGCCAGTTAAAGCTTTATGTGATGGCAGTCTGAAGGATTTTAATGCTTATTAGAAATCAGACTGACATGGCCAGACAACTGCAAACGTAGTCTGGAGTTGAGCCAGTGGTTTGAAAGACTTTGTGTTTTACAACCTTTTCTGTAACAGGACTTATTTGTAAACATCAATGGCCAGTCCCAACCCAGTAAATAGCTTACATAGAAAACAGCCCCCTGGCCTGGCCAGTACCCTTCAGCTCCCCACCTCCCCCAACCCTGCTGGTGCCCCTCACTTCTAACCCAATGCCCCCAGTGTGGGGGGCACAGGGCGGGTGTTTAGGGTGGTGTGTGGGGGAGGGGCATAAGGGGCCATGTGTCCCCCATATTTGTGCACCCACAGTAGACATGGGGCTGCAGCCTGGCTGGACCAGCACAGGCAGAAGCCACTTCTACAGTCCAGCAGGCAGGACCCAGCATGGGAGGGCAGAGCAAGACAGTGAGACTCGTTGTTGCCACTGCTGGGACCTCTGTGCCAGCTGTGCCACTGGCAGCGCAAGGAGTAACAGGAGTGGGGTTCCATGTTGCCCTCACCTCCTCCTGCCACTTGCCATTCAACCACGGACCTGTGGCTCTACCCTGCTGCCATGGCCCAGCTGCCAGCATTGGTGGCTCCTGCCCATGCTGGTCTGGACAGGTTGTAGCCCCATGCCCGTTGTGGATGTACAAATCTGGGGAGGGGCACGTGACCCCCCATGTTCCCCCAACATGTTGCCTGAAGCCTCCCCCAACCCGTAGGCTTACTTGTGAGGGGATGCTCTCCATGCTGCCTGGCTGCCATGTGCATGTGCGCGCACGCACGTGCACGTTGCATCCCAGCCTGATTCCCCTCCTCCTGATCCTCCGAGCCCCAACGAGCTCCTTGCAGACTGGAACTCTGCCAGCCTGCAAGGGGAAACTTGTGGCTTCCCACATTTTTCTCCTTTAATGGAGAATCCATTTTTAAAGTTTGTTCAAGGCCCTTTCATATATTCTTGCGACCTACTTTTTGGTCATGACCCACAAGTTGAGAAACACTGTTTTACAATATCAACCTCTTGAGCTGTCTGACACTCCAGAGTGAGCAAACCATGTATTATTGACTTTAAAAGGTTGTAGTTTCAGAGAGCAAGATTCTTACGCAGTCTCATATCTGCTCGCCTGATCAGGGCAGAGCTGATTGGTAACACACAGAACATGCCACTGTATGTGTACATTCAGAATAAGAGGTAGCCAACACAGATTTCCCTCCTTCTTTCAGCTGTGGTACATTAGATCCATCTTTGCTGTTTTGTGTTAAGATCTATGCAAAGCTTTACTTTTGACTGGAAGTAACAAGCATCTATCTACTGAACAAATCACTTATTAAAGTTTATGCCATCAGCAACTTTCTATCAGATGGGTTGGGCTTTGTTCATACTTTTGTCATTTGGCAAGTTCACCTTCCCTATATATATATATATATAAAAATCCTATATGCAGGTTATTTTTTGTTCTAAGTCTTATAAATTTGTTTAAGCAAGTTCCTTAAACTGGGACCTACACTTGCTTAACTTTACTATCATATTGAAGGAGATGTCTTGTAATTCACAGTGGCAAACCAACCAGGGTATGTTTTTAGAATTCAATTCTGATTAATTGCAATAGGCACTGAATGCCCAGATCTCCTAGGTGGCTTTATAAATCTCTGCTATTATGTGCATTCCATTTAATAAACCTTAATAAGATTCAATGGAGATAGAATGCGCACGCAATTGAATTATCTCCTACATATATAAGACAAGGATGTAAAATGAAAAAAAATGGACAAATTCCCACATGAAACATGAATATAAACTATTACAAGTAGCAAATATATAATCTTATTTGCAATGTGCAAGGAAAAGGCTAGCTTGTTGTGTGATCATAATAGGACTAACAAATGTAGACACTTGTATGATCTTGGTAAATGTTATGGCAAAATGGATCAAGCTTACAGAAGACACTGGAACTTACTGGGGATAGATTTAACTTGGTCTATTCCTTACTAACCAGGGTTACACAGCATCCTGGGGTGCCGTGAGGTCCTTTTAAGAGCAATATGGGGTGGTGTGCAATATTAGCATTGTTATGTGTGCCAATATCTACACAGGATTCACAACAGAAACCCAGAGATTTTTAATAGAAATCTATAGTGTCAAAAACATTCTGTCCTGTTGCGGGTTTTCTGAAGTCTTTCCTAAACAAGAATAGCTATATTATGTTCCAAAGTCAAAAAATGAAGGAAAGCTAAGAGGCTGCATTTTCTCAGGGGGGCCTTAAAATCAAACAAAGGTTGCCTTGAGCCTGAAAAAGTTGAGAACCACTGCCCTACTATTTCAAGTTATCCTTTAACCCCTGGCCATACCTTGTTCACTTTCCCTTTCAGCATTGACTGCCTGCCACTGTGTGACACAGGCCTGTTGGATGCAGAGCTGTAGGCATGAGCTCACAGAGAAACTGTTTGCCCCCACTATTATTAGAGGGGTTACTAATTTTACATCAAAGGAAGCCGGGAGACAACAAACGCTAAAACAGGGATGGGAGCGGGGGTGTCAGATTTAAAACAAGTGCGCCAAGGGGTGGGACACTGAGCAGAGCACACCAGCCAGCACCTACTGGCCCTCAAACAAGTCTCAGGAGTCAGTGGACACTGCCCAGTGAAACTGCCCAGAGATGGGACCAAATGAGGGACAGGAAGATGGCCTCAGACATGGGTGGATGGGCACTCCCAGCTGGATCCTCCTTCCTGGCCAGATAGATGGTTAGTTTAGCTAGGGCCTTGAAGAGGTTGACCAGGAGGTCCCTGGATTTGGTGGGGTTATGGATGGGGAGCGGGTAAATAAAAAGGTGCGAGGAATAGCACAGCCAGAACCTCAATAAGAGGTTGTTATGGAGGATGTGAAGGGTCTGCAGCCTGGAAGGCTCAAGATAGGCATGCACCAGGACTGTGTAACACAGATCACTGGCTAAGACAGATCTACAGCCTGACGCAGTAAACGGCAGTTCTTATGATTTTATGTTTCAGATCAGCTGACTGACTCATTACCTTTGAGCCATGATCTTCAGCCATTTCCAGCTTAGGTTTCTTCTTCTTATGCCAGCTACAAAACGTCACAACTTCTACATCTGCCACCTTTCCCAGTTGGGTCGATGTGGGTGGCACAGCATGAGGGCTACTGGATGCTGGGGTGGCCCCACTGGAACAAACAGCCTCATTCTCTATTTCATCTTTTAAGCCTTTGAAAAAACGGGAAGCACTTTTCCTCTTGCCAGAGGTCACCAAGGTGGGAGGTAAAACGCTGTCTTCTTCGACAGGTCTGGCCAGCTCCAATCCAACCTCATCCTTTGTCTTTTTCTTCTTTCTCCCTTCCTTCTCGGTTTTCTTTGCAGGCTCTTCCCCTGTATTTCAAAACCCAACCATTTTTCAATGTTTTCTCATTAAATTACCTAATAAGCAGCCTAATTACTTCCAGCTGTTTTACCTTCCACCCTTGTTTTTTGTAGCCAACTGACACGGGCTATAACAGATATGGCACAATAATGAGGGACTGAAGTGTCTATCTAGGGCCTTGCTACGCTAGATAGAAATGAAAGTTGGATAGAAACCAGCAACTGATTTCTTACGCGTATCCAAGCACTAACTTTCTGGCTGGTTGGCTTTTTTTCTGAGCTGGTGAGTCATTCTTATGGCGTGATCATTACTGTGCACGTGTGGCCCGTCCTATTTGTTGTGCAATTCCGTTGTCAATGATGTGATAATAACTACTGTGCCCATTTGGCCAAACTACATTTATTGCACGATTCACCTGTTCACTGTGCAATCATTCCTGCGCCTGTATGGCCCGTCTACATTTATTGCACGATTCACCCATTCGTTGTGTGACCGTTACCGTGCCCACACAGCCCGTCTACATTTGCTGCGTGACTCTGCCACCCATTTGCTATATTTTATTCTGCCCATGCAGCCAGTCTGCGTTTATTGCGCGACTCACCCGGTCACTGTGTGATCATTACCGTGCCTGTGTGGACCACCTACATTTATTGCAGGATTCTGCCTTCACTACGTGATTGTTACTGTGCCCATAGGGCCCGTCTGCATTTATTGCGTGACTCCGCCATCCATTTGAGATAAATACTTTGCCCCTGCAGCCGGTCTATATTTACTGCACAACTCACCCGTTCACTGTGTGATCGTTATCGTGCCTATGTGGCCTGTCTATGTTTATTGCACAACTCACCCATTCATTGCATGATCGTTACCGTGCCCGCATGGGCCGTCTACATTTATTGTGCGACTCTGCCATGCATTTGCCATAATGACTCTGCCCATGCGACCAGTCTATTGCGCGAGTCACACGCCAACTGCGCAGTACATGTCAGGTGTGATGAGGGCCACACAGGCCCCGGCACAGTAAGAGGCAGCAGAGCACTGCTGGGCAGGAGCTAAGAAGGGTCACGCACAAGCGGGAGGGATGGATCAGAGCCCCCCCCACCACCCAGGAGAGGATGCAAAGCCGGCAGCCAAAGAGGGGCTGGGAGGGCGCTCCCTACTGCCGGGGGCACGCGCCGGGGTCCCGCTCGCTCACGCACCGAGGTCGTAGAGGGCGCCGAGCACCGCGTGCAGCCGGGCGCAGCGCGCGCTCCGCTCCATGGCCCGGCCCGGCCCGCGTTCTATTCCCCGCCCTGCCCGGCGCAGCGCCCCAGAGAACGCCTTCGGACGGCGCTTGAGCCCGGGCGGCCGCCGTCGCCTCCAAGATGGCAGCAGCCCCCCCTCCCCCCCCCGGCGCTCGGTTCCCCCTTGTACGCGGTAGGTGTGGGGGTACGACGCGCCCCCCGGGGGCGTGCAGCTGTTGGGGGTGTCGCCCCCCCATGTCTCGTGCGCATGCGCAGTGGCAGCCCGAAAGTAGTCCCCCTCGTTGGCGCTGTTCACTCTGGGGCGGGACGGGGTGGGGGGCAGGATCCGGATCAAAATCAGGCCCCTCCTGGCTCCCCTCCCCCAACATCAAGCTTTAACTGACCTGCCTGTTAGCATAAGTCAGCAGAGCGGTAGCATGAATGAACCTAATGAGGGAAAAGTCCAGGAAAAGTCCTCTTAAGGGCTCTGAAAATGGGATGAGCTCAGTGCCGTTTTAAAATCCAGGCAACCCCCCTTGGGCACTGTTAATTGGTTCCCAGGAAAGTGAGTGCTAGGCAAAACCTGCTGCCACCTGTACGATGCCTGTGAGTGTTTTTGCTGCATGAGTTGCCAGGGTTTAGAGATCAAATACAGCATCTCACAATAACACTAAGCGAAATGGTGTTAAGCGGGGGTTGCCTGTAGTGTATGTTGCCATTGTATCTGAAGTCTAAGCCTGGTAGCTAGTCCTAAATCTAAGATAGACTAGCTACACTAGGTTTAGATTATGAAAGGGCCATGAACAAACTTTAAAAATGGATTCTAACTCTAAGCCTTGCCTAGTAGGAGCTTTGCCCTGGTCCCTACTGTCGTCAGTGGGATATTGTACGGTGCAGGGGTCTGGCCACCCGGAGGCCATGGCATGATTGGGACTTTACAGGTGGTTGAAGCCACGAACCACCATTCATTTAATATATTTCATGGTGGATTCTACATTTTACTGTATGGTGGGATTCGGCACCAGATCTAGCGTGCATAGCCTGGGGTTCCCCATAAGCCCAGGGGTTTGGCGGTGGGGGTGTGCCACCGCTGTCCCACCACCACATTTCTGCATCGTGGGGAGCCCCGGGGGCCAGGTGATGAGGCGCCACGGCCCGCATCTGGCCCATGGGTAGAGGTTGAGCACCGGTGAGTTGAACTGTTCTGAGCTGCTGCAGCCTTTTGGAGGGCTTTGCTGCGGAAGAGTTTGCTCTGGTATTTATTTATTTTATTTGTTTTGCACTCGAAAAATAAGTGAAAGCTAACAGTTTGTGTTTTCCAAGGGCCTTAAGTCTAACCAGGGGCACCTTGAATCCAACGAACGGGTGTCTTGAGTCTAAAGAGGTTGAGCACCACTGGCTGAAGTCCTCAGTTTCTCAGCTGTCATGGTGGTGTAGTGCTGGTTCTGGCACTTAATCTGTGTACTCTGTAAGAAGAAGGGAGAGCAAGCTATCAGGATGAGTTTAACCAAGACTGGACCAGACCTTGTGAGGTCCCCTTCCCTCTTCTGTGATTCTATGAAGGGAGTCATGTAGCTGTGAAAGAGCTTGTTAAACACTGTGTTCCTTTGATCAGGCCCAGAGCTTTGGGAAGATTCCCCCCCCCCCTCAGGTGGCTGCATAGGAGATAGATGCAGCCCCATGTGCCCCTCTGCTTCAGGGATATGATTTTACTTGGACCCACTGACTTTCTAGTAGGAGCCAAAAAAAAAAAAAAGCATGTTGTTGCAGGTGGAACTTAGTAGGAAATATGTATTTGTGGGAAATGGTGGAAACAGGCTTGGTTTATTTAAAAAAATCTGTCCCCTGGGCAGGATTAAGTTGTGGGTGGGGATAGTGTAACATCCAAGATAGAGATGTGGGATTAAAAATTTCGTCCCACATAGGCTGCTCAAGTGAATCACTTGAGCAGCATATTTTTAACAGTGGCATATGCCCTGTCTCTTTGGCCCACATAGACTAATTCACTCATCAAATTTCCAACTTCAGCTTTTTTTTTTTTTACTGTAAGACTGTCACAATGTTTTTTGGAGTAGCCAAAAATAATTTTCCTTCATGTTCTAATTAACTAAATTAGTGCAAACTTTTTAAGTCAAAAAAGGCCAAAATACCAAACCGTGTTTGTTTTCAGAGTCCTTCCTAGGGCACAGAATCGTGTATCTCTTTGTTAGACCAGTTGTAAAAAAGCTTCAGCCAAAAAGGGTGTCTATATCTGTGAGAGATTTATCTAGAATGGAAGTTGAAATCCAACTTTAGAGTGAATATTGTTACATCTGTGCTGACAGTCCTATGTAGTTTAATCCACATATCACTGTTAGGCCCACTGAACTCAGTAGGACTCCATATGCTCTTGATGTTGTAGTAATCTATCATCAGTCATGCTCCATCCCCTTAGCCTTCATGGTATCCCTTCTGACCATTTTGCCTCCTTATCTCATTTGCCTTTTTGTCCTGTCTTAACAGCTACTCATTCGATATCATTACCAAACGTAGCTTTTTTTCAATCGCTACCTCATCATCGCATTATGTATTGCCTAATGACCCCCTTTTCTCTGTACTGTCACCTGTTCCTACTGCTCTTTACAGTCCATCGACAGTCAGGATTTTCCATCTCTTTCCTCTTTCAGCCCAGTAATTAACTCCTTTGCCCTTCTTGTCCACTAGTGTCTGTGTTTCCAGCATCCAACCCTTTGGCAATATCTTCCCACTCTGTCATTTTTGTTCCCATTCCTATCAGTCTATTTTCTCTGTCTCTTGTCGTTTTTTCCCCCCTTTGTCACTAAAAGTGAGGTTTCTTGTTCCCTTG
>NW_005841870.1:1418193-1428860 GCF_000455745.1 Alligator sinensis
TTTCCCTCCAGGGATGTCCCCCCACTGGCACTTGAGGGCCTATAAAAATACCAAGGAAACCCTAGCATTCCCTTTCTTCTACAGTTACAGCATCGCCAACTAGAGATGCACCGATATATTAGTCCAATATTGGATTGGTACCAATATAAAGAAAATTTGCTGTTTTGGATCGGCCTGATGGGGTCGATAATTTGGCCGATAAATGCCCATGCTGTGTGCAGCTGCAGCGCAGCACAGCATGGAGTAGAGCTGGCAGCATGGAGAGCTGCCTCCAGCTAGTAAGCTGGAAGGGGAGGGGGTGGGGGGGCAGACCAAGGCCCCTATGGTGAGGGAGGGGGCGCAGGGCGGGTGGGCTGGAGCCGGGGTTGCATGGGTCTCTTCTTGGCAGGGGCTGAGCTTGGAGTGGGCGCCGGTGGCGCTGGGAGGAGGCTGCAGCCATGCCAGATTTTACCGCAGCTCCACTCACAGCCCTGTGCTGCCAGGCACGGCCCGGTTCTGTGTCCCACCTCCACCCATGGGCTGGGAAGAACCGAGGCTGCACCAGGCAGCTGGCACCAGTGGCATTGGGAGCAGAGGTGCCTGCCCTTGCCCCCTCCCTCCCTCACTGTAGGGGCGTTGATCTGCCCCCCCACGCCTCTTCCCTCCCCCTTCCCCTTCCACCACAACAGACTTGCCACCTGGAGGCAGCTGTATCGGATCTGTATTAGCTGATATGCCTCCTTGAATATCAGCTATCCGTATCAGTCCCCAAAATCTCTATTGGTGCACCTGTATTGCCAACCTTTGGCATTCAGGTACCAGGATATGGACCACCCCTTTCAAAAATATAGTTAGGTTTTGCATTTTCTCTGTAACCATTAGAACTAGAAACTTTTAAAATTTTGCTGTCTTGCAATAATGTGAAACCAGGAGTTGCAGCTTTATTAAAACCAAATATTGCGATTTCTGACAAAATCACCAGAGTTGGCATACCTAATCGTGGCAGTGTTGCAGTTGGCTTACTTTACCTTTCACCCCCTCACTTTCATTAGAAGTGCGTGCGTGCGTGCACTTTTGCTGTGTGTGTGTGTGTCTCTCTCTCTTTGTAAGATGGAGTTGAGACTGTAGAGTCTTGGTGCTGTTTTGTGTTCCACAGGTCCTTCCAGAACAGAAAACTTGAATTTTCAAAACTCTGGAAAAAAGCAGGAAGTGCAAAAGGAATATAGCACTTCTAACTCCCCCCTTGCGAGTACTGGAGTAGGAACTGGAAATATATTACTATCTTAACCTTTCTCCCAAACCACCCTGCCATTCTCTGTGTTCCTAGCACAATCCAAAATTAGCACTTCTATTCATGCAGTCTGGTGGCCCCCACTGTATTCTGAGCAGTGTCATTGGTCTGGTATTTTCTACTGCTTAAGAGAATCTGAGGAAGAGGAAAAGTGCTGTGACTCTCTATGACTCTCTGGACTAAGTTGGGGATCTGAGGAATCGGATCAAGGTTTGGTGGCTGAATATAAGAGGAGCACAAGGCATCAGTGAGTGCTTGCATCCTTGAATCCAGGTTAACAAAGTTGTTTGGGTGCGAGGTGGACATAATGCATCATATTTGCTTACATATCACACCTTTCCCCGAAAAGCAAACCCTCCAAAATTGGGGCAGATGCCTTAAGCAAGGAAACTGATATCTGCACCAGAATGGAAGCATAGGGACCCTGGCTTCCAGGGCCTCTGTTCTTCTGGCCTCATGGAAGAGTGGTGGAGTCCACTCATTAGTGTCACTCACCCTCTTTCTGCAGCTGCACAGCTAGAGATCTACCCTTCTTATACCCACTGTCAAATTGGCAGCAGCTTTTGGTTAATTTATCAAGTTTCTAGGTATGTTTCTGCAAAAAATCATTTCCCTTTCCCCCATTCTGCCTTTCTTTTTCTGTGTTTTGCTGAAGCTTTAAAAGAACTTTCTCAACAAAGCCACTCAATTACTTCCATTGCCTGCAACTGATCCCAATCTGTGGCATGACTTAGTGGAGTCCTAGGGTAACTTAGTGGAGTGGTGAGGATGCCAGAGGCTGCTTAGGTGAGTGTGGAGGGGTGCTTGGAAACGACTGAATTAACTTGCATTGCTAGTAGTTGCATAGAGATGTATGTGCAGAGTGGGTTGAGTGCAGCATGGAGTTCAAGAAACAATGTTTAATGGGCTGATTTGCATTGGAATTCCCCACCATGGAATTCATCTCTGATTTAGTTACTGTAAGGTAGAAACCTGCCCTATGTTCCATTGACAGCCATTTTGTGGTATTAATTGCCCATTGTTCAGTGGCTCAGTTTTCTCTCACCCAGCAATTGATGGGTATTTACAGTTAAAAGTGCACCCACCCACCAAGGTCACAGTCCCCCTCCTCCTGGGAACCCAGAAGAAGGGTTCCAGGCAGCAACCCTTCTACCTCCAACCTGGTCATCCCTCCATACTCTGCCTTGCACCCCTCTCCGTCCCCCCACTCTTCAAATCAGCCTGGGCTGCTGTGAACTGAAGTCAAGTGCAGGCAATAGAGGTTGAGGCAGTAGAGTTCTGGCTATGTACCAGAGGAGCCAATTACCATGCAGGGGTTGGGGGGTTTTGTGGCGCAGCGTATTGTGGGATGTCTGGAGGATCCAGGGGTGGGCAAAATATGGCCCACAGATTGAATCTGGCCTACCAAAGGATTTTGTCTGGCCTTCGGCTGGTCCCCCAGTTCTGCCCAGTCCAGGCGTGGGGGGCAGCCCGGGCCATGGCACATGCAGCCAGTCCCGTTGCCTCCGGGCAAGCCACAAGGCTGGGGCAGTGTGGCAGCTGGACTTGCTTCCTAGCAGCCCTTTGTGGCGGTACCTCTTTCCAGTTGCTGCTGCCATCTGGCCTGGCCCCACTGCCTGGGGCACACAAGCCCATCTACCCCTCAGTCACCCCTGAGGGCAGGGAACGTGGCTGAGCCGATGGGATGGGGGCCATGGGCCGGCAGGCTGCAGGACAGATGGGAGGGGGCTGGGATCTTGCAGTGGTGACAGCACAGGGCCAGGGCTTGGGTCAGGGACATGTGGGAAGCAGATTGTGGCTCTGCCCTGGGCCCCGGTCCCACGCTGTCACCGCCCCAAGATTCCAGTCCTGCCTGCCTGTACCACCCCCAGATGCCACTCCTCTCCCACCCGTGGCCCCGTTCCAGCCTTGAACAAAGCCACTTAGGAAATTTTGGTGAACTGTTGTGGGGGAGGGAAAGGGGTTGCAGACCTAGCCTGCAGCAGCTCACCAAAATTCCCTCCCGCTCAAATAATTGCCCACACCTGCAGTAGTCAATACTGAAACCTTGGTGTCCACACATAACACTGAACTGGTACATGGAGGACCAGTTTGAAATAATACCTCATTATCCAGGTTTGCTTTTGAGACATTTCAGGAGGTTTTAACAATTGGAAACTGACTTGTACATGTGGATGCTTGTGGTTTAAACTGCATTTAAACTGGTTTAAGTGTTATGTGTGTCCACACCGTGCATCTTTCCCCTGGCTCCGTACTGGTATCCTGGGATCATGGAGCTCCCTTGTGAATGTCATCCAGGCCCTAGCAGAGGTCCTGTGGAGCTGGAGTAGTTCCAAGCTCCTGCTTGCTTCTGTGTTCCAGTGTCCTGTGGTGCCTGTTTCTTATAGCAGTCATTAACTTACGCATTTTGAAATATGTAATTGAATTGCTTACATGACTTACAAAACAGTCTCCAGCCAACCTGGAAACTGCCTGTTGGCTATTGTGTGCAGCAGGAACACTGCCTTCCTTCAGTGCTTAGGTAAGATTGCTTGAGTTCTTATAGTGGTGTCTGAGGTCAGGACATGTTCTGTTCCACGTAACTGGTTGGCTACAACTGAATGTAACATGCACTGTCATATTGTACAACACAAACTGAGAAAAGAGAGGTGTTGATCCATAAGGAGGAGAGTCGGGATACACACATGGCAGCACAGAGCCCCCCTGACCCAATGGTGTGTGACTCCCCATGGCTTCCAGTCCGTGTGCCTTCGGGCCAGGCGGGCTCTGTGCCACCATGTGCAGCTCCCAGGTCTCTTTCTAGGAACCACACGCCATCGGGCCATCTGGGCTGGTTCTGTGCCAGCATGTGGGGCTCCCAGCACTGCAGCTGAGAGTGCGCACTACCAGGCTGGCTGGCTGGCCTGGCTCTGTGCCTCCACTTGCAGCTTCCCATTGGAGTGCTGGGAGCCCCACATGCTGGCACAGAACCAGCCTGGTCTGGGCCGAAGGCAGCTCCCAGGTCTCAGCCAGAGTCACACACTACGAGGGGACTCTGTTTGCCATGGGCCAGGAGTGCCTGCCACCTGCTGCTGCTGCCATCAGCAATGGAAGGTGTGGTGGTGGGGCCCACACCCACACGTGCACCATCAGGCCAGCTGGGCTGGCTATGTGCCAGCGTGTGGGGTTCCCGGTACTACAGCCGGGAGTGTTTGCCACTGGGCCGGACTGGTTCCTTGCCTCCACATGGGGTTTCTGGCCCTGCAGGCAGGAACTCCCCTCCCAAATCACAAGCTGTCCAATCAAGCAGCATTGCCCTCAGTGTCTCCCAATGGGGCTCTGAGCTGGAGTGCCGGGAGCCTCGCGCAAGTGGAGGCGCAGAGCCTGCCCAGTTTGATGGTGCCCAACCTCTGAAAGCCCGTGCCTCCCACCAACTTTCAAAAGGGCAGCCGTGGGCCAGATAGGATGGCCTGGAAAGCCAGGGTTTCCTGCCCCTGCTCTAGACCCTCTCTAACTCGAGCCAGGTTTTCCTGCCCCTGCTCTAGACCCTCTCTAACTTCTCCACATTCTTCTTAAAAGGTGGAGCTCAGAATTGGGCACAATATTCTAGATGAGGCCCCCCAGCACTGAGTAGAGTGGCACTATCACCTTCCACATCTTGTACCTAATAATCTTGTTGATGAAGCCCAAAATTGCATTGGCTTTTTTGCAACTGCATCTCTGCTGACTCGTTGTGTCTCTGACCAGCCGAAACCTCTGGACCATTCTCTGTAATGGTACCACCCAGCCAGTTAATTCCCACTTGTGCTTTCAATCATTCTACCTAGATGTAGTGCATTATGTTTATCTGCACTGAACTTCAAGTTAATTGTCTCTAGCCCAGCTCTTCAATGTATCAAGAGCCTTCTGAATTCTACTCCTCTCTTTCAAAGTGTTTGCAATCCTTTCCAGTTGCCTAATTTGCCTAGTGGTGTTTTGCCTCTGTTTGAAATTTGGCTGAGAGGAAGCTGGCAGAGGCTCAGTCCGGGGGTGAACTAGAGGAACTGGTATGGAAGATAGCAGCCAGCTCTTGTGGAAGAATTGATCTTTCATTGTTTGTGTTTGCATTGTTGGACTTGCATCATTCCCTGGATGTAGTTGAACAGTTGATTTCAAGAGTGCTTGAGTCTGCACCCATTGTTTAACCGTGAAAAGATTGTTCCTTAATGACTTTCAAAACCTATTTGTTCTTTAAATTTATTTCTGATGGGGGGGGAAAATTAGGTCTTGTGGTGATAGGACAGAATGAATCTTAATGTTGTAGGTTTGGAGAGTTTTTTGTTAATCTGGCTTAATATAATTTTGTATGTTTGAAACCAGGGGTGGCTGCATCTTAAGAGAGAAAAAACAGCACAAAGACATTAATTACATTGGGGGTGTCAAACATATGGGCTGTGGAGCCGTGTGATCCAGCCATGGGGTTGCTGGAATGACTCCAAGCGCCAGCATTACCCCTATGCACTACATGTGTCATGTAGGCTGACCCAGTGACATCCTGAACATGGAACAGGGGGTTAATCTGGGGCTTGTGTATTGCCCTGTGGGATCAGGCCAACTCTCAGGATCTCAGTATTGTGCTGTTAGACAGGAGGGTAACACAATTGCACATATACAAACACACAAATCAATTTGGTGTGCGCGCGCGCACACACGCACCTCCCCCAACTCAGGCACATGCATACCTATCACCAATTCAAGCACATACACTATACACCCCAAAAATTAGACAAAAATCAGTTGTCCATACCCGCACACTCGGTACACATACACAGATCGCTAATGCATATATCATGCACACAATGATGTATGTGTGTATATGTACGTATGTATACACACTCACCAGTTCTCACACATACAACCCACCTACACATACACACAGGTAAGTTCCAAACTTGGATGGTACAGTGTGTATGTGTGTGCTTGGGGTACCTGGGATACTTGGGGGAAGGTTAAGGTGAGAGAGAGTTAAAGTATAGGGAATGAAAGTTGCCAGAACTGGGATTAGAACTGGTGGACTAGAGAGCAGCTAGCTGAGGAACTGAGGCTTGTGTTTACTTAAGATCAAGTGGCCCTAGGGTTACTCGAGGTCACTGGTGCAAGGAGGGGGAAGCCTGGTAGCAAGGAGGAGACAGCCAGGAAAGAAACAGGCAGAAACCTGGTTGCTCAGGGGAAAAGGCAGTGGGGATAAGACAGTGGCAACAAAACGGGGTTTGGAGGCAGAGAGGAGCTCAGGACAGGTGTTGGAGGTGGCAGTGAGCCAGAAGCAGGAGAGGGAGAAAGACAGAAGTTAGAGGGGCGAGGAGCAGAGATTGGAGCAGGGCTGAACCATTGTAAAGCAAAACCCAACTCAGGGGTCCAAATAACAGGTTTATTAAACAGACAACATGCTACACAGCCCCATGAAGTTATTGGTTCACACGCACACATGCACTCACAATGGCAGGAGGAGAAAGAGACTTAATGGAAGGGTTGGAGTCCAGGTAGGGAAGAGAAACAGAGTCCAAGTCCTTGGTTGAAGAGAGGTTGGGGGTGATAGCTACCTATCCAGGCTGGAAAGGGGTCCTTGTCCAGTAGGTGTTGTTCAGAGCGGGGTCGCCGGCAGGGCCTCTGGGTGGATAGGTGGTGTTGTGGCATGGTGCTGGTCCAGATGGGGAGGGCGTCCCAAGGAGTCAGTCTTCACTACCCCCTTTTATGGGGCAGACTACCTCTCATCTCTTATGGGGAGGGCCTGTCCAGGCAAGATCAGTCCTGTTCCAGAGGGCTGCTGGTGTTTTTACTGAGCGTGTGCAGCTTGGCACAATGGTGGGTTGCCTCATCTTTTGTTTCTTGAATGCTGAGGGTGGTTCCAAGGGCTGGGTCGTTGGTCCAGGTATTGGTGTTGATGGTTCGGTCATTCAGAGGAAGCTATTTTTAGACCTACTGCCAGTGTCTCTCAAGCATCCTCATTCATCCCCATTCATTCAGGAACCAAGTTACATAGGAGGGGTAGTATGAGTCATAGGGTACACAACTGGGCATGGGGATAAGATGGAGGCTTGACATTACAAGATGGAAACTTGACATGACTTATGCTAACTTACATATGTAGGCCTAAAACAGTAATCACACAATATAAAAGCAGTAAAAAATCAATACAAACATAATAATTATCACTTATAAAACAGTGGATGTCTATATCAAAATAGCAGGGCACTTACTTGCAAAGGGGGGAGAGAAAAATAAAACTTACTACCTAAAATAAAATGTTAAAGCTTATCCTACATCTTATCTTACTTATATTTATCTATAGGGAATAGAGAGGGAGAGAAAAAGTCAGAAATGGTTGGGGAAGGGGAGGGAATGCATTTTAAAATAAAAACAAAAAAACAAAAAACCTGGGGGTTTTGTTACACGTGCTGCTTGCAGCACCCTGCTGGGCTGGCTTTGCATGCATCTCTGGGGTTGGTCTGGGTAGGGCTATGCTGGAGCCAGTGCACAGGGCCAGTCTGGCAGGGTGCCACATGCAGTGCACATCCCAGCCAGACGCTCTGTGCTATGTGCTGTATGTGTGGTCACTCTAGCCCCATGCACTACATGCAGCCAGCCACAGCTTGTTCAGCATGTGGAGCCAGCACAGGGTGCACGCTACCCACAACACGTGGGCTGGACCTGGTGCTGCACGCAGCGCAGGGGGTCCAGGGTGCATGCTGCATGTAGTACCTCAGACCAAGCCCCCGTGCTCCCTGCAGTTCTAGGTTCAGCCCAAACACTGTGGGCAGCGTGCACCCTGAGCTGGCCCTATGTGCCATGCGCACAGCGAAGCCTGGGTCCAGTGCTTTGTGTGTGGCCCAAGGGTTGGACCCATTGCCATGGAAGCTGCATGGGAATCAGTCCCAGTGTGGCCTGTAGACTAGCCCAGCAACCATCATCTGGCCTGTGAGGCCAGAAGAGTTTGACACCTCTGCATTACATGGTAGCAGAGCAAAGTTTGCCTGATGTAGCTAAGAGAAATGGCTAAAGTTAGATACTATCTCATTCTTTGTGTATTCCCAGCAGAAAGAATTCACATCAAAGAAGAGGGATGACTTTGAAGATATCTTGGAGGAGAGGCGGCAGTCCAGTGACCTGAGATACGCAATGAAATGTTTCAACCCTGTTGTTTATAAAGGGCTTTCACCTTGCAAGCCAAGTGCTATTAAAACTACCGTTCTACATTCTGACCAAGTTCAATATGTTATCAGACAGGTAAGTCTGGACAGACAGACCGTAAAAGAAGTCGAGGAGAATGTTGCATAAGACATGGCATAAATTTTCTGTTGGTTAGGTTACCTGCTTAAAGTTGGGCAGAAGGCAGGACAAGGTGGCACCTTAAACTTAAAAGACTAACTCAGACAGTCAAGGGGTGTGCCCTTCGGAACATGTCCATTCATAGCATCTGATGAAAATGCATGCCTTTCTAAACAAGTTAGTCTTTAAGGTGCCATCCTGCCTTACCTTCTACCTTACTTCATATGCATTAACACAGTAAACTATTTCTTTCTACTTATAGTTGGAAAGACAAAAATCCTTGCCTCTTTCATACTTTCTGGACCATCGTGGCTATAAGGCAAGAATTTTTATCTTTCCAACTATAAGTAGGAAGAAGTAGTTAGCTGCGTTAGTGCACATGAAGTATGGCAGAAGGTGGGGCAGGGTGCAAAATAAATAACAATTTACTACAAAGGACTGCCATCTTGGACATTTGTTGGTTAGTAGGGCTATGTGAAGCTTCAGTCCCTGATTTGATTCAGCGGAGGTTTGGCCCAATTCAGTGGCCAAATCTCCAAATCAAATCAGAGGACCATTTAATCTCTCTGAATCGAATCGGAACCCTCTGAATCGATTCGGCAATTCGGGACACAGCTTTAAATGCTTTTTCTATGTACCTCTAGGTAGCAGGGGCCCATGGATGCTGTGATGCTGGGGCTCATGGAGCATCCCATAGAAGCGCAGGGAGGTCCCCAGTGTGCTTGGCAGCAGACCCAGAAGTGGACCAGAAGCACTTTCGGTCCACTTCCTGGTCCACTGGGGAGTGTGCTGGGGGGCCCCCCTGTGCCCTCCCAACTTGGCGACTGGTGCCTCCTGGGTCTGGGGGGGCACTTGGGGCCCCCCTGCAGCCGATTGCTAAGCCAGGGGATGTGGGGCGGGGGCCCAGTGGACCTGGAAGTGGACCAGAAGTAGTTCCGGTCCACTTCCAGGTTTGCCACTAAGCACATGGAGGGCCCCCCTCCCCCCACACTCCTGTGGGACGCTCCATCTGCCCCAGCATCGCAGCATGCACAAGCCGCACTGGTACCTCGAGGTATGTAGAAAAAATTTTAAAGCCATATCTATGTCCAAATCACTGATTCTCCGAATCAGTATCGACTCTTCAGATTCGGATTTGGCCAGATCAAATTGGGGACAGTGATCCGAATCAACGAATCAAATCACTGTCCCAGATTTGGGCTAAATCCGAATCAAATAGGGCCTGCTTCTCACACCTCTAGTGATTAGCATACTAGCAGCCTTTTGGTTTACAGTGATGGATGTACAATTTGATAAAAAGTCAAGCTAATCTTGGTAGAAAGCAGCATTACAAAACACAAAAGCATTCTGCTTCCTGAAGCAGTTTTTTTGCATTTTGGAAGGATCTGACAAATTCTATAGTAGTTTTGTATTTGAAAGGGGGTTAAAACAGAGCATAAATTCTTTATATGTAAAAATAGATGCATTGTAGCATTTAAAAAGCTTTTAAATTTGGACTCCTGCTGCAATTTTGTCTTGACGATCTGAATTGACATTGTTGACTGATACTGTCATGACCCAAAAGGCATGATTGTGTGTGTGCGCTTCGACATCAGAATTATCCACGTTAAGTTGCAGAGCATTGCACGGGAGTTTCCTGTAGCAAGAGGAAACCCCGGTGCAGGGACCAGTTTCTCGCCTTTTCTGCAGCTTCTTTTGCAGAGTGCATTGCTCGAGTTGCAAGAGGAATGCACGGTGCAAAAGAGTTCCCGCCACCGGTATGCAAATTCGTTCCCCGTGATTGGCTAGTGCTAAATTATTCACACGTGGCGGCTAGCGATTGGCCTGTTAGCCATATAAGAGGCTTGAGCGGTTTCCGCCCAAGCTGAAGAGGACTCCACATCCATCTCTGAGATCCAGAGGAGCGTGGCGGCCTGATCCATCGCCCACCTCTTCCTGTCTTCGAGCGCGACTAATATAAGACGTATTTACGATTTCTACATTGGTGGCCTGTTCACCCAGAGCATCCGGAGCTCTGCACCGTGGAGCCTGGCAACCTCCACAAGACCGTCTGTGTTGTGTCTGTCTGTAACTGCAACTTAATCAAGCTTTCCAGCCTACACCATTGCCATCT
>NW_005841870.1:1431438-1433341 GCF_000455745.1 Alligator sinensis
TTCCGCCCAAGCCGAAGAGGACTCCACATCCATCTCGTGGGGACTCTGGGTACACGGCAGGGTAATAGAAACCCTGTGTGAGATCCAGAGGAGCGTGGCGGCCTGATCCACCGCCCACCTCTTCCCGTCTTCGAGCGCGACTAATATAAGACGTATCTACGATTTCTACATTGGTGGCCTGTTCACCCAGAGCATCCGGAGCTCTGCACCGTGGAGCCTGGCAACCTCCACAAGACCGTCTGTGTTGTGTCTGTCTGTAACTGCAACTTAATCAAGCTTTCCAGCCTACACCATTGCCATCTCGGTGTAACTAAACAATCTTTTAAACTACCGATACACGTCCATGCCTAATTCCAGAGCAAAGGCCTTCCCTCTCCGCCCCCGCGTGCCCGGGCTGCTGGCCACAGCCCGCGTGCAGCGCGAAAAAGGGCTCGGGGCGCTCCCGGCCCGCACAGATACCTCTTAAAAAATTTCCAACTTCATGAAACTTAGTGTAGAGATGCATTTGGTGCATTGGACAGTTTTAAAAACCTTGGCTTTGGAGTTATTTTTAGATAGGTAGTAGTTACATGCCAAGCACACAACCCTGCTTTTCCATCAGGAGCTTTGCCTTATACTTTAGTATGGGTTTCACATTTCTTTCACTTGCACATGGTCAGTAAGGTATAAAAAACCCCCCTAGGAAATTAACATATACATGTCAGCAGCCAAAGTTGCTGAGCACTCAACACCCAGCAAACTCAGAAACAAGGACATGCAATATATACCCTCCATTCTTCCATCTCTAGCATTACAGTCACTACTTTATGTTCCAGGCCATACACTGTAACCTAAGTCTGCCCCTCCTTCCTTCCCTCCGCCGCCCGCCTGATCACTTCCTTATCATCCATCCTTCACAAAATCCTTTACCAACTACTGTGTTTTCAGTGCAACCAAGTGCTATGCTGAATATCCACCACTGTTGCTGCTGTGTTAAAAAACGTCTGTGGAACGTGGATTCTGCAGTGTATAGTTTATGGTGCTTATGGCTGTTTAAGGCACATGCCTGTGGTTGGAGGACTAGAGCTTAGAATTAAGGTTGCCAGTTTATCCATAAATCAGAGTACATATTTCCTAACTTCTGAGTGCTTGACTTCACAACATGCCTAATTTTTAATAGGGATTTTTCACGTGTAATGTTAATTATTTATTTGCTTAAAGGAAAACCGTAAAAGCAAGTTGTGACATACATCATCATCGAAGTTTGAACCCTGGGTGTTCAGTGTTTTGGGACATGTCACTGCCATTTGAACTGCAGGGACTAATAACATTAGCTGGCAGCAAGAGAGACTATTTAGTAGGGGCTGGATTGTTGGATTGAGAAGGTGATCAGTCAGAAACAGATCATCTGTTTCATTACAACAGGAGCCATTTTGATGTAGAACAGGGGTGTTCAAATTGTCCCTCCTTGCAGGCCAGATCTGGATGCCTCGGCAGCTGCAGAGCCAATAACAGTGATAGCAGGTTGAGTGACAGCCATAGTGGTTTACATGGCCCCCACTTTCCTGCCTGTCCCTGCCATGTGTCTCAAGGGCTCCGGCCCCTCTACAAGCCCTGTGGGCTGAATCTGGCTCTCAGTCCATACATTTGATGGCACTGATCTGAAAGATAAAATAAGATGTTTCAATCCATACAAAGTAGCAACTGCCCTTTAAATGTAATAATAGTAATTAAATAAGAACCCACAAAAAACAAAATACTTTACTGTCCCTTCATTAGGGCAAGCAATTAAATTACAGGGGAAACTGGTAAGTGGTCCTTATATTTAAGTTGCCCTGAATGTTTCTTCCCAAAAGATTTGTGATTTATTTAAAAAGAAAATAGCACCTCTAATGAATGCAGCAGGACCTTGAAATTCAGCAGG
>NW_005841870.1:1433372-1465425 GCF_000455745.1 Alligator sinensis
TACAGAAATGCTTTTTCTTTGTCTCATGAAACTCCATTCAGGTTTTCCAGGGTCATTAATTGGTAAAAATGACTCTTTTCCTTCGTGTCTTTTGTTGCTCAGGATATTTTTTAGCTTGAATTGCTGAATGTTAATGTTCTGAAGAGCCTGGCCTACTAAGCCATTAAAGGAGCCGTAGCATGTTGCACTAGAAATGCCTGGGAGTTTTAGGAAAAACTTTTGTTGCGGCTGCTGTTGTCATAAGAAAACAACGCAAGCACTCAGCAAATTTATTTAGAGCAGCAGCTAATTTCAGTATCCTAGAAAAATGATTACTGGCTACCACAAGTATAGAAAATGTTTCAATCAGTACTAAGAGAACAGTAGATCTTTTTCATATTTTTTTAATTGATTAATATTAATATTTGATTTGTCAAAATACGATATGACTTAAGATGTGGCATGTTATATCATGCACTACTGTTGACATCAAGAAATGTAAATTAGTAGTATGCAATAAAACAATTAAATTTCAAAATGAAAAACTCATTTCAGAGCAAACTTTTTTAATTGTTTTTTCCCCAAGATAAAGACTTCTGTTTAACAAATGCAGGAAATTTTGCCAGTATGATTTTGTAACACTTGCATTTCGATTAAACTATTTTTCTGGTTAAAAATGATTTTCCAACCAGCACTAGGTTTAGGGTCTTGGCCAGCCACTTGGGGGTTTTTTCTTCCAATTGCCATCCAGTTTCAAACCTTCCAACTTCTCTGCACACATACATGCACACTTGATTTTATTTCTTAGTTTTATAAAATAAATGTCTAGTCACTGAAGGGGGAGGTGCGCTATATGAATTAATGTTCATAAAGGACTGACAGTGCATGAATCCTTTCTGCAGATTAAGGAGGAAAAGGCCCCTGCCTTTAATTAACATTTATAAAAAAATTTACATGTTCTGTTTGGTAGATATTGGTCAGGCTTAAAATAGTTGTTGGGTTATTTTGTATGCTTAAAATAATTAGCCTTTGCAAGGCATGAAAATATTCAAGATGAGAAATGAATTTTTTATTGGAGGAAGTTGAAAGGATCAGTTTGACAATAAAATAGCAATCGTTTACAATGGAAGACTGGGAGGAGGGGAATTTCTCAACTGTGTGCTAGAACTGGTAGTATATCTAATAAGGTACATTGTATACAGTTCTATAATCTGCAGCCTATAGTTTCATCACGGTTACTCTCACTCCCGCCTTCTCTTCCATTCTTTTGTAGAGATGTGGCATACATTTTCCATTTAGTTGTAGTTGAACCATAAAGGTGATCTTTTTTTGGTGAAATGTTTTTGAATTCATAATATTTAATAAGAGAGACCTGTTATTGAATTACCTAGTAAGAAGCTTCAAAAAAAGTATGTAACAACAGGAACTTCACATCAATATGCAGCATTTGTAGAGAGAGTACTTTGTATGCGTTTCAGCTTGCCGTTGCTAAAGGGATTCAGCACAAAGAAGTGCAAGAGTAATAATGTTGATATTCCTTAAGCAAGTCTTAAAAACTTACCCCAAAAGCATTTCAGAGACTTAACTTGCAAATGTCTCTAAAACACTAGCTTTATTTTATTAGTTTTATCAGTGACAGAAGATCCACATCATAAATTCATCAGAAAAATAATTTAAGGAATCATCTTCTTAAATGTAAATTTCCTTTTTTTAAAAGAAAAAGAATGAGTACAATAAAGCATAAATACAAAAATCTAGTGATTTATTGCAAACAAAAATACATGTTTAATGAAACTTTGTAATTCATGCAGCTGTAAATCTATGTTGCAGAAGAGTTCAGATTTTGATTTTCTTGCGCTGTTGAAATTGAACAGATCTAGTAACGTTAGGTCCATCACTAACATAGATCCTCGTTCTCTAAAACTAACATTTGAACCATTTAGAATGTATTGGATTGACTTTACTACCTTTTTCTTAGTTCTAATATTATAGTCATAGTTTAGGGGAAATTTAATGTTTTTTCTCCCGTTTTCATTTAGTTATCAAAGGAGATGGGTGAGTCCCCTGATATTATACAAGAAGAAGCCATTGAAATCCTGGATGAGATGGGTCACAATATACAGACCAGAGCTATTAGATTTTTTGCTCTTACTTTGAGCAAAGTGTTTAAAACCCTTTTCCGCAAGATTTGTGTGAATGGAGAAGGAATTCAGAAAGTGAGTATTGATATATAAAGGCTTATATAAGTGTTATACTAATCACCACAACAAACTCTCAATTTTCACTTCAGGCCAAAGACTGAAAAGATTAAAGATTTTAATGGCAAGACCTTAGTTTGTGAATGCAGTCTTTTTCAAGAATTAAAAAGGAGGAAGATGCAAATCAGATTTTAAGTAATGCAGAGCCACCTTTTAATTGATTTCTCAGTACAAACAGAGAAGGTTTATATAATTAATGTATTGTACAAAGGAGGCAGGCTTGGGGCAGAAATAAATGCTGAAACAGAGAAAGCAATAGCTACTAAAGATGACCATTAAATCATTTTTAAGCTATAGCATGCACAGTTAAACTATAATATAGCATATACTATATAGTTGTATATGTACATGTATATAATACTTCTGTATATGTTATACAAAGACAAAAGCTGTGCTTGTGTCTTTAATTTTGTTGTATTATGTATAAAAAAGGGTCTGAAGGGGATTTTTGCCTTTATTGTTTATTTTCGGAATTATTAGAAATACCAGTTCAGGTCTTTACTGGTTTTTTTTCTCATGACTTATCAGTAGATTCAGAAAGCATATGCAAAAATTCTTACAAATTTAATGAAATGTGAGTATGAAATGGGAGTCATTCATTTTTTATTTAAAACGTTTTTCCAGCATACGAATTAGTCACTGAAATTAAATAGCCATTAAAAAACATAGACTGACTATACGTTTTTTGTGTTCATTTGCAAAGTCGTCATTTAACATTTCACTAGTTGCTGGTCAGTATAGAGTTCTACAGAGCAAACAGGTCTGAATTCCTTATTTTCAGAAATTAGCAGAACTTACTCCCTGATGGTGAATATAGAACAGGGAGGGGGAACGTTTAATGAAGAGAACTTTTCTATTTTTTTTTTCCTTTTTTTAATCTTTTACGGACATTACCCATTTTGTCTTTAAGTCGCTTGTAATATGTAGCAATAATAAAGTAGTTTATAAAATAGTTCGAAAAAAGTGGAAAAAGGTAATCACTAACTACTAGGCTTTGGGAATAATGGAAATAATGGGAACTGTTTGGAATATATATCACAGTTGTGGGACAACTGATAGGATGAGTAGCTAGCTCATCAATAGTTATTTAGAGAAATTCACTGTAACTTATTTCACTTATATCTAATACAGTAATTGCCCATCATTATATTAAAATGGTTTAAAGAGATGTTTTGAGAGGAATACAAGAAAGAATGTTATATGAATGTCCCTCAAAATGCCAAAACATTTGGCCACTGAGGAAACTTCCCACAGTTGTCCTCCACTCATGCCTACCATGCTATGATCCCACTGACCAGGATGAACACCATAGGATCTAGAACATTACAATTATAATGCGATCTTAAAACTGTAGCCACTCAAATCAACAAAGTCAGACTCAGACCTCAGTCCATCCTGCTACAGTACCAACCCCAGGAAAAGGACAACAGAATCTGGTTGTTACCTACAGCTTGCAGTTTGAACACCTAAGGCACATTATTAATTACCTTTAATCCCTCCTGGAAAAGGATGACCGTCTCAAGGTGGCTACCATGGGGACAAACCTACCCTGGCTTACAAACAGCTCCCCAACCGGCATCTCAAACGGCATCTCTCAGACACCAGACTAACAAACTCCCATCTTCACAGAGGTCCTTACAGTCGACTCAAATGGCTGCTGTGTCCCCACATCAATACAGAACATATCATCATTGCACCCAGTAACAAGAAGTACAACATTCGAGGTTAATTTACCTGCAATTCCACCAGCATCATATACGCTATCACCTGCTTATAATGCCCTTCTGCCGTCTACATCAGACAAAGGGCAATTTCTTTGTGTAAGAATGAATGAACACTGATCTGACATTAGCTGCAGTAAAACGCAAACCCTGTGGCAGAACATTTCCACCTCCCTGCACACTCCATCACTGACTACAGAATTGCTGTTCTCAGGCAATCAGTTTGAATGGGGATTCTTATGTCATTACCTTGATTAGTTTTTGTGACCCCCCCCCCTTTGTTCCTGTGGGTTTATTGCTCATTTGCTGTTCTCTTCTATCATTGCCCCACTTCCATCCTCCCTTGTCTTTTGTATTCTAATTTCTCTCTCCTTATACTCTGCTTTCTGCACATCCTTTCACAGCATCTGATGAAGTGAACATGGGTTCATGAAAGCTTGCACTCCATATAGATATCTTAGTTAGTCTACCATCAATGGGGAATTCTGCTTTGAGAAACTCTAGATTGGTAATATTTCTGAGTGACTTGGGGTCCAGACCTAGTGTCTTACAGTTTAACTATGGTTCCACATGATCTGTGATTAAAGCCTAGCTAACTCTGATACTTTGACTTGCCATTCTCAAAACATACTAACTTGATTAAGGTAAAAAAATCTCAAGTTCCACTCTACTTTGAGATTTTGTTAAAATTTACAATAGTGGAATTTATTAGAGGTTCCATAAACACTCTTCATGTTTATTCTTAGTTACAACAAGCCATTCAGGAACATCCAGTTGTCCTGCTACCTAGTCACAGAAGCTACATGGATTTTCTGATGCTATCGTATTTGTTATACACCTATGACTTGGCTTTGCCTGTCATTGCTGCAGGAATAGGCAAGTATTTTCTTTTAAATAACCCATTTTCAAGAGGCAGAGATATTATAAATGGGTACCTCTTACAACTACTGTTGTTATGTTTGGAACAATTTTTGTTATAACCCTCTTGTAATGTTCTTCAAAACTCCATTAGAGCTGAGGTATCTACTCAAAGATGAATTTTCATAGCATTTTGAACAAACCTGATCCACCTTTGTGCTCAGTAGGATAGAAAACACATACTTATTACTCAAAGAAAAAGTCACCATGCTGTTTTTCTTGCACACAGATGAATGGCAGGGCTTTGAGACTTGATATGTAACTACTCCTTATTGAATAGTACATACTAGACCAAGTTTGAAAAAATATTGTTGAAATTGGTCATGATTGAGGTTTGGCTGCTTTGTTTTTAAGTGCACTTTGTTTTTAAGTGCAGACTTTTAAGTCTGACCCTTGCAGGGCCTGCTAGTATCCCATGAAAAGTAGGGATGCACCTATACTGATGGCCAATTATTAACCAGCCTTATCGCCTGATACCAATCCAATAGCCGATTTACATGAAAGCAGCCTGGCAGCTTGGAGAATAGTGTCTGGCCAGTAAGTTTGTGGGGTGGAAGGGGTTGTGGGGAGGGAATGGGTATGGGGGGACAGGCACTGCCCAGACAGGGCAGTGAATGTGACTCTGGGGCCAGAAGTGGGATGGACCTGGGCAGCTCATTGGGGGCGGGGGGAAGGGGAGCAGCTTCCTGCCACTGTGCACCCTTGGGGGAGGCATGATGGGCATAACCCTTCCCTCCCAGATTTATGCATGGAGTGAGGGCAGGCTGTCTGCTTCAGGGCTGGGGTGGTTACGGAGTGGGCTACAGCCAACCTAAAATTCCTCATAGCCACTCCTCCCAGTGCCACCACTGCTTGCCCTGTCCCTGCCTACCTGGAACCCAGTCCTGACCCAGCACCCCTGGCTGGGAAGAGGCCGGTGCAGCCCCTGAGCCTGCAGCAGGCAGCCCGCCCTCACCCCATGTACAAATCCAGAGGGGGACATGCCCCCCATGCCTCCCCCAGGGGTGTGTGCAACGACGGAGAGCTGCACTTTCTCTTCCCCACCCTCCACCCCCGACGAGCTGCCCACGGAGCTGTCCCACTCCTGGCCTGGGGTCGCATTCACTGCTCTGGCTGGGCAGCACCTGCTCCTGCCCTTGCCCCACTCCCTCCCTCACTGTGGGGGTTGTCCTCCTCCCCCCACCCCCCAAACTTACTGGCCGGACACTGCTCTCCAAGCTGCTGGTCTGTATTCCTGTCTGTATGCATGCTGCAGCTGCGTGCATGCACATAGCATTTATCGGTGACATTGTTGGCCAAAAAAAGCTGATGGCCAGTTAATGTTAATTTTTCTGTTATCAGTGCCATTCTGATATGCGACTGATATATTGGTGCACCTCTAATGCAAAGTGTTAAGTGCTCAGATCCTGTGGAAATCATTGATTGAACCTTGTTCTGTGTGGTGCTAAGTAAAGATCTGTTTGGAAAAATCAGTTTCATGTCTGTGAAGTTCTGAGGGTTTTGTAAATTTTTTATCCCTAACCAGAAGGAAAAGGCAGAGCTGGAAGTTTTGGGAGTCAGGATTCCCACAGCTTCTAAACAGTCAGCTTGAGAGTTCCCAATAAATTTCTGTCAAAAGATGCATCAATATTAGTCCATTTCCACAGAAAGTTTTACTTTGCACAGCAGCATTTTATTACAAGTACTAAACTTAATGTGCTGTAATTACAGAGCATGAATCCATGTGTAGATGTGCCCACTGCTCCTTAAACACACCAAGGGTTTGAGTTTGGGGATGTTGACTGAAGGGTTTTTTATTATTTTTAAAATGTTAAAAATATTTTGTCAGACAAGGTTCTTTGGGTCATTCTGATATCTTTTATTAGCCCAACTTAAATAGTTGGAAAAAAAATTCTTAGCAAGCTTTTGGGTTTAAAAACCTCCATCAGGCTGAGGGAGCATCTATAATTGGTGTGTGCTCTTCTTGGATGGAATGAATATTAGCATTAATGAATATTCATTTCATCCAGGAAGAGCGCACACCAACTGCAGATGCTTTCTCAGCCTGGCAAAGGGATTGTAAACCCCAAAGATTTCCTAAGAAATGTTTTTCCAACTATTTAAGTTGGGCTATTAAAAGATATCGGAGTACCCAAAGAACCTTGCCTGCCTATGTCCTTAAACCAACACGGCTACAACCTACACCCTAAAAATATATTGCGTATATATTCTCAGTGTTTATACAGTTAGGAGAAAAATTAAGATTGCAGCTTCAACATAAAATACCATAAACATGCCATACAACCATATTTCTCTCTAGTGAAATAAGTGACTTCATATATTTGTTTAATTATAAAGTTTATTGTATAATATGTTATAGAATCATAATAAAATGCCAGCCAAGTATTATTGTTGGACCTGTGACTTTTTGTTTATCTTGACTGACATTTACTGCACAATTGTAAATGTTTGCCAAAGCATTGTGAGTGGGGAACTTTATTAAAGGCTTCTGCATTAAATACCTCCCCATACTATCTATTGCTATAGCATAAATTTCTAAAAAAAATGCCAAATTCCAGAAAGAAAAGGTGGCTCTGATTCCTTAAGACTTGGAAAAACAAAATCAGCCATCTGTTGATAGCTCCTGGCCTGCCTTTTAAAGGTGATGGAGCAGACTGTAGACTTATGTAAATGGGCACACTTTCATTGACTTTAATAGAGCTAGAATAGTTTCTGTTAGTTAAGGATCTTCTGAACTACATTGAAATTATTGTTGTTCCCTCTCAGGATTATTGAAACAATGAAATTTGAGCTAGTAATAGCAAGGGCCAGATTTCTAAATCTGATCGTCTAAATGTGCAAAATGGCATAGTAACAACTGTAAATGTTCATTTGCCTGTAGAGATTCACAATTCAAAAATTGCCCTGCAGCTTGAGGAATTTTTAAGTGCATTTCTGTGCAGAGTGGTGTTCTGAAGGCTAATCTAGGATATTTTCAACAATAAGATATCTCCAAAGGGTTAGTCCTTTGAGGTCAGCACTTTAAGGAAGTATATTAGATTTGTCAGTCAGCAGTAAACAATGAATTTGTGGGGTTTTATTTTTATTATGTTTGTACATACTTCTTTATTTTATATTTTTAGATTTCCTAGGAATGAGACTGGTTGGTGAGCTGCTACGAAAGTCAGGTGCCTTCTTCATGCGACGTACATTTGGTGGAGACAAGCTCTATTGGGCAGTTTTTGCTGAATATGTAAAAACAATGATCAGGGTAAATATATTACTGAACAAGTAAAAATAACTTAAATATACATTTTAATAAATATTTGACTTTATTGTGTAATGTATGTTAATGTAGATAAAATGTTTGGTTAATTTAGCCAGTGTGGAGGTGTTGATTGATTCTGTAGGTGGTAGAGTTGCCTGAAGTTACACTCTCACGACTCTCCTTTAATAGACTTATGTTAACAAAGTTATCAGTAGGAAGAGAAGATAAAATATTATTTTATTAGTTTTTTGCCTGATTTATTTTTCTTTCTGTTTCGAAGAGTGGCTATGCACCAATGGAATTTTTTCTGGAAGGGACTCGAAGCCGCACTGGCAAGACTCTTACTCCAAAGCTTGGTATGTTAGTTGAAAAAATTTAAAACTGAATTCATTGATTTTTCACGAGTGGTTTATTATGCTCCCCAGGAAGAGGAAATCAAACCAGTAGAAAGTGAGCGGAGATGTCTTTTAATGGTTCATGTAGTATTGTCTGGGTCCAGCACCAGACTACCACAGCCCTCTTCTGTGGTTGGGGTTTTGTAATTAATCATATAAATAATAGCTCTGTTTCTGGATCTCCTGCTGATCCCTGGGTGACAAATCAGTCACTTAACCTCCTTTTGTTTCCCCATCTCTGAAGTGGTGTTAATGGGAGTTATCTGCCAGTACAAGAGTAACAAATGTTTGCAAAAGTAATGAGAAATGATCTGATGGAAGATGCTTTATGAATGTAATGTGCTTATTAGAATATACTACAGACATTTGACCAAGTGTAATGCTTTTTATTTGCATTTTGTTTTAAAGTGCAAAATCCATATTTGCTCATGCTTGCTTCTAGACACTCAGAGCAGTTCCCATCTTGTGACACAGCTTTTGTCTGGTGTGCAACCAGATGTTGCCTTTATCATTGAATTACAAATGAATTTCTGAGGGGCTTCTCCTAAGAGAACCAGACTTATTTTATTTTGTTTATAGGTCTTCTCAGTATCGTGATGGAGCCATTTTTTAAACGAGAGGTTTTTGACACGTATCTTGTCCCAATCAGCATCAGCTATGATAGAATATTAGAAGAATCCCTCTATGCACGTGAACTTCTAGGAGTCCCTAAGCCAAAAGAATCTACATCTGTATGTAAACATACTGAATAATATAACATAGTTGCCTGTGGTCTACCTCTGCAATAACAACCTTTATATTTTTCCCCCTCTTCACATTTTAGGGGTTATTGAAAGCCAGAAAAATACTCAGTGATGATTTTGGAAGTGTACATATATACATTGGGCAGCCTTTATCACTGAGAGCCCTGGCATCTGGGAGAATTGATCGACGGCCGTATAACTTGATTCCAAGGTACCAGGACCTCTGAACTTCTAATAATATATGTACAAAACTACCACTTGTTTTCTTTTTCTTCTGGAAAAAAGCTGAGCTTGGGAAATAGCCTTTTCCTTTTTATTGACATGCTGTCAGGAGTACAAGCTTTTCCCCCATCCTCCCTTCCACTTGATCTGATTGTTGATGCTGTCAGGCCTCCTTTGCTCAGCTGTGGGGTGGTGACTAGAAAAAAGGTATTTCTGAAATGACTCATTATTTTCTGCTTTGTATTGTGTGAAGAGTGCTTCATAATCCCAATTTTCATCAAGTATTAATATTCATTAAACATTTTTGTGGTTACCCTCTGCACTGATATAATGGGCTAGTGGACACATGATCCAGGATTTTACTTTCTTGCTTCATTTTTAATTATTAGAGAGGATCAACATATATAATGCTTGTGATTTTTTATATAAGAAATTCATAATCCATAATCATGTCTATTAGGCAAAATCCAGTGAATAGGTAGTTTTTTTGTGCTTGACTGACCAACAGATGTCTCTGTGTCTAAACAGATATTGGCCTTGAAGTAGGATCAGCTGTGCTGGGACATGTCCCATCACAGCTGATCCGCTTCATTGGGTGACAGATGTTGCCCATTATCCCACAGGGTTGGGCCCCAGCTGTTCCTGGGGCCTGATCCTGTAGGACTGTTGCAGTTGAGGAAACCCAGGATTCTCCTATTTGCAGAGGCATGCCCTGAATTAGGGCACAGCAGTGTAGTATACTTATGCAAAGAATCCACTGCTGGAGGATTCCTAGAGTACATCTCTGCAAATGAGGGACTTGGCAGGCACTCCCAGGGATTCAGGGGCCCAGTCCTACAGAAATAGGAATTTCTGGGGTGTGCAGGATAGTGCCTTGAACCTTGGGAGCACCTGCCTGGGGTGACTGGAGACAGCAGGTAACTTCAGGCTGCCTGTGCTCTCCTGTCATAAAGCAAACAGATGTCTGCCACAAAAAAGCACAAATGTTACGCTATCTACTGTCATGGCCATAATTTTAGGTACTTGTGTGACTATGGGGCACAGATGTCCGTTTGCTTGGCCTTTTGCTGCTGTAAAAATTTTAATGATCACGCAAAAGTGACATCTGTTTTCCAGCCTGTAAGAGCAGTGGGTGGGGGGGAGAAAGTGAGTTCCAGAGCCTTTGGCTCCTATTTTAGATGTTCAGATCTTAGGACTGATAATAAGAGAGTCCATTTGACTTCCTCTGAGTCAAAACATCACTAAAAAACCTGGTCTTTCAGGTCACCATGACCCATGCTGTGAAGTGGCCCTTTATAGGCCTCAATCAGTATTAATATTTTGACCTCTTCCAAGAAGTAAACAGGAAGCCAGTGCAGACTGAAATGAAGTAAGTTTCTTATGGTTAATATTGCCAAACGGATGGGCTGGCATTTTGTACCACCTCTGTCTTCCGAGGGTAGCACTGCCATACGTATGCTCCACAGGGTGCTAAAGATACGGATAATTGCTGCAAGATCTGCTGTGGGGAACGATGGTTACAAGTGTATTTCTGAGGCAGTTTTAAGTTGCTTTGTCTGCCTACTTCTCTTAGTAATTCCCAAGGGTAATCGGAGAGTTGAAAGCATCCCAGATCACAAACTTCTTGAGCAAAGGACTGCTGAATCCCTTGCAGTATTGAGGAAGGCAGGTTCTCCCTGGTTTATGAGCCCAGCATGTTCGTTACCTTTACCATAATCCTGTCTGGAGTATGCTTCATTTAGCTCGTTTTCATTCAGGTCTTTCAGCCACACTGAGATGACTGAGAGAGATTTTTTTCCTGTATTATGGAGGGCAAAGATAACATGTCATATGGTCTTGGAAACATACTCTATTTTATTTATAACACCTGTCTTGATTCCTAAGCATTTAGAATACGTGAAAAAGCTGAGAGGAGTATGATGTAACTAAAGAGAGTGTTCAGACAACAAAAATCTTCTGAAAAGAGCAAGGACATAACACCTATTTACTATCATATATCAAAACCACATGTATAATAGCTTTGCAGCTGTAGCTGTGTAATTCTCTTCCTCAAAGGGGTTTCACATGCCTGTTTATATTGCACACGTTCACAAAAAATGGCCATTTCCCCAGAGAGATACAGAGTTTGGAACAGGGAACATCCTCAGCGTTGTTTTACCCCTGGAGGAGTGAGATTTCTTCATTATACAAAAACAAACATGCATCGATTAGGTGTTTGCACTTTGTGTAGTACTTTTAGAATACTTTCAGCCAAATGGAAAGTTTTTAAAATGATTTTCTAATTGGTTAGGCATACCTTAGCATTCCTATAGAAGCCAGTGGTAGTTCTGTTGAGTAAGCCTGAGGGCCTTTCCCTATAGTTTAAGCATCATGTGCTACATACCATATTTACCTGTATCTATGACAACCCTGAATGTAAGACAGTTGCCTCAATAATTAGATTCTATACATGGAAGTGTGATAAATTTGTTATAATTTTCCACGCAAAGACTTGAATTATTGGAGGATTGTCTTAATTATGTTCCTCCTCTGCTCATTACAATAGGAAAGGGAGTAGTAGGGGCCCTTCACAGGCAGTGGGGGAGGCAGTTGAGGAGGCAGGTGGTGGTGTAGGCAGTAAAGGGGCAGACTTGCCCCTTGGCCACCCCTCCATATTGTGCCTGCCCCCCTCAGCTGCCTTGTGCCTCCACCCCCTTCACTCCATCTTGTCTCCCCAGCCACTTCGTATTCAGTTCCATGACCAGGGTTTGTTTTTCCATGTTAAATGGTGAAAAAAAGCCTTGTCTTGAAATTAAATAAATATGGTAATAAGTATATATAATTGCCCTTAGTGTGTTAGGGGTATGAAGGGAAGATGAGTGTCTCTGTGTCAGAGCGTACAGCTGGGTACAAGATGGTAGCGTTAGGCTGTCACTTGCATCCTAGGATGCAGAGGTCCTTGATTGTAATGTAGTTATTAACAAAACTTTTTCTTTCAGATATCTTCCCCAAAGGCCATCTGAGGATATCCAAGATTTTGTCAACAATGTAGCCTACAAAATTGAGCTCCTGCAAATAGAAAACATGGTTCTGAGCCCCTGGGTGTTAATTGCCACTATCCTACTACAGAATTTGCCAGCCATAGACTTTGATCTTCTGGTGGAAAAGACGCTTTGGCTTAAAGGCTTAACACAGACTTTTGGAGGATTCCTTGAGTGGCCTGGTATGCAGAGAAAGTTTAATTTCTTTTGCTGAGGGAAGCAAGAGTCAGCTTTATTTATGTTTAAGCAGTGTCTAAATAGGAGTTGTGCAGAATAATGTATTTATTGATTGTGAATCATGGACGAGTTTTAGTATTCACTGACAGCAGTATGCGAGGGGTTTGGGTTTTGACCCTAGGGGTCTTCAGTGGAAAATCCAGTCATGGTGACAGAATACACATGCTATTGTCATTGCTTGAAGTGCAAAAGTGCAAAGGAAGAGAAAATGCAGTATGTGTATATTCATACTAATAAGATAAATAATAGTATCTTGAGCCATATCCTACTCTTTAAATACCAGTCACAGAACATTACCTCATGTACAACAGTAGCTCACCATAGTATCATGAACACTTACTCAGAGTAGATTGTGCTGTAGCTTTAGTTTTCTTTTGTACCATTTTCTGGAGTATTTTTGCCTTTCTACCTGCCTTGAGGGTTTGTTTTCCTGCCCAACTTTACAAACTAAGCACTGTTTATATTTTAACTCTCTTTGAAGTGAATTGTAATATGAGGAACCACTGACACCTTTTGCAAGAGATAAGAGTAACACAGCCTGTGTTTACATTTTCCTGTCGTGTGAAATCATGATACACGATGAAGTTGTTTTTTTTTTTTTTAAAGACACTGGATACTTTAAATTATAGTCTGAACAGGCCTTGACTAGTCTGCTTATTTGTATGCAACTAAAAGGAAGCATTTTTATATACTGCAAGAAAAAAATGCGGGGGAGGTACCACAGTGTAAGAGAACTGCAAATCATGGAAAAATACTCATCTCTCTTCTCTTCAGATACTGAAGGCCCAGTAAAAATAATTACCTGTGAGAAATATGACCAAAACTAGGTTCTTGTTGCTAGATAAAGAATATTTCAAATGTGGGATGTTTTGCAGTATTTTTTTTTTTAAGGAGCCATGAATGAGCTTTTGCTATCATAGAGTTATAGTACAGTCTGGGAATGGAAGATGGGTATTTCTATATGTGAACTCTCCAGGTATTTTTGCTGCCATTAAAATGTTGCAGAAGTTCTACAAGTGAGACACAAGCCTCTTCACTTCTCAGGGTGAGACAAATATACATTTATAAGCCATAACAATTTCTCATCAATACTTCTTACCTCCATTCTTAGATCTGTAGTTTATCAGAAATAAATTAGCCTGAATTACTATCACATTTCAAGCCATAAATTCACATAATTTCCTGATCTTTCAGCAGTTTGTCCATAAAACTGATTAATTGCTTCTCTGTGTTCTTGACGTTATTCCATCATATACCTGTACATTTTAAGGCTTTTAATCTTTGCCTGCAGTCTTGGCTATTTTACAGAAGTTTTTGGCTATTCAGATTTGGACTGAAACTCTGTGATCTGGTTGCTTGAGGATTCCAGACTTTATTTTCACTTTTACTCATGGTCCTCTGAAGGTTGTCTAGATGCTTGTTTAGCACAAGTGCTGAACATCAATAGCATTTTTGACCACTTGGCAGGGGGGCATTGTAGTGCTAAAAAATTACGTGTGGTAGTCCTTCCTAGACTTCACTTGTATGCAGAAGTGTCTTTGAACCTTCATGTTCTGTAAAACTAAAAAGCATAAATATATTACTTATTGTTTAAAATAAGAAATGCTAAACTGTGAAAATGGAAGACATGGAATTGATCATAGAATCGGTCAGATTTCACTGTCTTGGCTAGCCACAGAGTGAGTACATCTACACAGGATTCTTTCTCTCAAAATAATTGATTCCAGTTAATGTGAAGTAGTTAACACCTTTATAAATGGTTGTTCAGATACTACAAAGTTTTTGGTCTATGTAAATCACGTTGTCCCTTCTGAGCGTCCTCCACCAAGCTCCTGGTTGTTTCTCCCATGATTATACTGGGTGTTTGTAACGTGTGGGACATTATTTCTTTTTACATTAAACTATAATTTCAACATTGGAAGGAAGAATTGCAAGACAGCCTCCTTGCCTCACCACTTCTGTCTGCTGAGCAACTTCAGTGTGCTGGCCAAGTTAGAACAAGATAAGCTGAAGCAACTTTTTATTCTGAAGTAATTTATCTGTTATCTTGCATTGTTTCTTTTAAAATTAATGTTACTCTGTTAGTGTTTTATAGCTTTGATGTGGTCACAGTCCCTAAGGAATGTAGTTCCCTTGCTTACCAGTGTATTGTGGTTAAGCAATATTTGTCCTATAGTCAGCAAAGAGAATGCTTTAAATGTTTTCAGATTTGATTTAAAAATTGTTTAATTAATCAAATAGAGTGACATAAAGTTACATTTCTGGCTGAATGAGGCTGTACATATACACTGTGCCTTTGGTTTCATATTACAGGCTCTAGGGCGTGCTTTATATTTATCTACCATACCCTCAGCTTTGCCAGCATTCACTTAGCGTTTGAATAGCATTCTTGGCATAACATTTTTCCTACCTACTTTTCAGTTCTTTAAAAGAATGCACACTGTTTTTCTTCAGAAAGATGTAGCACCTTGATGGGCCTGAGTAGTCTGGTAACTCCATGTAAAGATGTTAGGTATTACGCTTCCATTTTGAGTCTGAATTTGAAACTGCATTTAAGGGAGCTTTGGCTTGTGGGTACTAAAGAAAATGTCAAGTCTTCCAAATCTTCAAAACTTCTTCTATTAGAAAGACTCCAAACCCAAAGGCTGGTATGCAAGTTTGCTTCAGCAGACTCATTATTTCTATACCTGGATCTGGGCAGAAGGTGCATTTACACTAGTTTTAAAAGGAGCAGGCATGATTCAAACGCCCTAAACTGGGGTAAATTTCACCCAGTCCACTGCTGTAGGTTACACGTGGACAGGGGTTTCTGTCCTGGTTTGCTAAGGGTACACAGGATGTTAACCTGTCCCTGGCTGCCTACTGAAATACAGTAATGGCTACCTGCTAAGTGCAGCTACCCCAGCATAACTGCTTGTCTCTGTTCCTGATCCCAGTGTGACCTCTGACAGTGATAGAAATTATGTAGGGGTATGTGGTTGTCTGTTCAAGGCCTAACAAGGTCAAGTCTCAAAAGCTGCTTTTAGCCACTGTAGTTGTAGGCTAATTACATACTCATTTTAGTCAGTAATTAGCAGGTCCGACCCTGGGTTGGACCTGATGATCTGTTTAGGTGCTTTCCAACCCTAAGCACTATGATGCTATGATTTGTTTGCTTAACAGGTTTTTTCAGTCGCTGTTTCAAGGAAATGTCTCTAATGTAAATAATATTCTCATAGACTGGATGATAATATGCAGGTTCTTGAAAATAGATTTTTCCCTCAAGTTGGGATAAAAGTCTAAGTGATAATTGCCTGCTAACCCGAGATGCTTGCAGTGAGTGCTTGATCTTCAGCCAGAATTATCTCCTTAAATATACAGTCACCACCACTTAAAATGCCCAGAGACAGCCATTTGTATTGGCCAAGTAACACTAGTCATTTGCTATTTCCATGGACCTCGGTTAAAAAAATCACAATAGTTTTGTCCAACCCCAGTTCTGAGACAGGACCAGGTGCACTTAGACCATTGCTTATACCTAAAGCATCCTTGACACATGCTTGTCTAACTAGTAATGAAGCAGATTCTACAGCCTACCCATATAGCCTGTTCCAGGGTTCTGTCACCCTGGTGATTTAGAAAGTTTTTCCTCATATTCAACTTTAAAGAACTTGGTAAGAAAGTGAGGTTATTTCTTCTTGCCCTTCCTCCAGTTAGCAAAGTGAACCATTGATCATGTCCTCTTTTTCGATTATACAAAAGATTATAATAGATTTCTCACTCCTGTTTATGTAGTGTTCTTTTTCCTTGATTTCTCCAGCACAGGGCATACAATAATTACCTCCTAGGTCTTACAGGAAACATGTCTGTTTAATATAGCCCGGAATGAGATTTTGCTTTCTTGCAACAGCATCATGATTCTGATATACATTTAATTTGTAATACACTGCAACTTCCAGATCCTTTTCTGTCATACTGCTATTTGGTCAGATATTCCCCCATTTTTTATCTGTGTATTCAGTCTCTCCTTCCTAGATGTGGCATTTAAGTATTTGTCTTTATGGAATTTCATCTTTTATTTTTTCCTCAGAACATCTCTCCAGTTTGTCAGGTCACTCTTGAATCATAATTTTGTCCTTTCAGGTGTTTGTAGTAACCCCAGCTTGGTGTTACTCACAAATTTTATTCCATCATCCAAATAATAGAATTGGACCTTGAATAGACCTGTGTCTTTTATGTGGGCATGCCCTTCTGGTTTGAAAGGAAACCATTGATAACTAATCTCTGAGAACAGTTTTTCAACCAGTTGTACACACAATTGATTACATCTAGGCCATGCTTCCATATTTTATCAATCTGAGACCATGAAAAGTCTTGTTAAAGTTGACATATCATATCTTCTGCTTCCTTGTTACCTATTGAACCATTTACCCTATCAAAGAGGAAATTTGACTGATTTGGCCTGATCTGTTCTTGATGCACCCATTTTGGCTGTGTTTTATTACTAATATTTTTTAGATTCTTGCAAAACAATTGTTTAATCACTTCTCCCAAGATCTTTCCTGGGAGTTAAATTTGGTAGAAAGGTGTGTGATTCTCTGGGTCCTCCTTTTTCCCTTAGTGGTATTTTAAAATATAATGAAGAAAGTTACTAAACAGACTACCAATGTAGTTCGGTCTATCTGTCTCTCTCTCCTGAGATTTCAAATGGTATCTAACCGTTTTTGGTTGCAGTGAGGGAAGGAGACCAGTTCATATTTTTATAAGGGATGGAGTCTAGCATATTGTATTTACAGAAATGCCTGAAATTACTCTTTCCAATCCATCTCTTCTCCATCTGTTTCCAACTTGCATTGTCTTGAACTGTTTTTCGAAGTGTCCCTAGAAGTACACATTTATCTAAAGTACAAATATTGCAATGTGAATGCATGTCAGACATACTTTTAAACGAGGAAGGTTACTGTTACTTTTCATTTCACATTTTCTGGACTTATACAGGTGTTTGTCTGTTTTTTTTCCTAGATCATCTTTGTGCCAACAAAGCAGTCACATCCTGCCTTGCCCTGCACTCAAACATTTTTATCCTTGTCAATGGCCATGTGGTTTTAAATGATAAAGACAGTGAAGGAGGAGCCACGGAGGAGCTTGTTTTTAAGCAAGCCCTCGCCATCCTCATGTGTGGGTCCTACAGGAACCAGTTGCTAAATCTGTTTGTGCGTCCAGCTCTGGTGTCAGTAGCATTACAAATGACACAAAGCTTCAGAAAAGGTACTCTATTATATTAGTACCTCAAACCTAATGGCCTGGTTGTCAGAGATGTTGAGAACTAAGTCTGTTAGCTAATGCCCACGGGAACTGTAGGTGCTGAACTCTGAAAATCAAACTGAGACTCTTGATGCCAGCATTTTGGATGAGGTCCATTTGGCAGCGGACTTGTGCTTTTTTGCAGCCATTTTAAGTCCCTATTCATACTAGCACAAAGCCAAACCATTTTCACAACCATGTTAAAACAGTCCTCTGGGAACCAGGCCAGATGCTTTTTGCAGTGTATGAAATCATGGGTCAAGGTAAGATGAATCCTGTGATTCCTGACACTGTTTGCGCTGATCTGCCGTTTAGTATTGGTTTGGAAGTAGATACTCTGCAAGTGTTTGCCATTCTGATGTTTGTTGCATGTTTCCTAAGAGGACCAACTTCAACCACATTCTACTATATAATAGAAGCGTGTTTGAAAGTACCCCCTTTTGTATGTTGTTTAACACAAATGTACAGTAATTTAGAAGGCAAGTTAGAGATATAAGTTGTAGACTAACTGAATCAGATGTGTAAGCTTTTGTGGACGAGAGCTCACTTCAGCATCTAATTTTTATGAGCAGCAGCTCACTTCTGCTTATGCATCTCTGATTCAGTTAGTCTATAAGGTGCATCTCTACCCTGCCTTCTGCCTGACTTCAGACTAACATTGCTAACCTCTGTCTGTAAAGAAATTTGGTAAGTGTAAGGCCTGACTGATTTTTCAAGTGTATGCTAAGACTGCATGTTTGCACTTCAGTACCTGCATCATAGAGTACCTATCCACATACAGTATGACTATTTCCAAATCCCTCCCTATCTCCTTATTGGTGTTTCTAAAGCATTTTAGATTGCATGACTTTCCTTCCATAGTACTTGCCACAGCTTTTTTTTATGTGCAAGTAATGGTGTTTGAGACAAATTTAATGAAAAGTTTGTGCGTTTATTGTTTGCACATTCAAGAAGATTGCACAGATACAAACCAGCTCTGTTCCCATTGTTAATTATTAGTTGGATGATATATATTGGCATGACTATTCCATGATGACTTGGTTTCTGTTTGTGCTTATTTTTGAGGGTGATGTTATGTCCAAAATAACATTTGCTAAAACAGTGCAATCTTATTGGAAATTTCCCCTTGTTTTTAAAGCTGCTTACTCCTTAATTTACAAATAACTTAAATAAATGGTATCTCCCAAATATCTGTTTTTCAGAGGAAGTCTATAGCTGCTTCAGCTTTTTGCGAGACCTTTTTTCTGATGAGTTCATCTTTTTCCCTGGCATTGCAGTGAAGGTAAAACCTTCCCTATTTGTTTAAATAAAATAAATGAGGGTCTGTGAAGTTTTCCTTGGCTGAAAGGTGGAGTAGCTTTAAGGTTCTCAGTAAACGATATTTTCAGAAATTGTTCTGCTTGTCAAATCTCAGGTCAGTACATGGGAGGAAGATGTCAAGGAAAATCCAAACATAGATCATTTGTTCAGTTAGGGTAACTTTGCGAGTGAGTCTCGCACTAGTTTCTTAGCACGGCGTTAAAGAATTTTGGGCCGGGTTCAGACAGGTTCCACAGGTACCTACATTTAAACACTGAACATCTAAAACTTGGGTATCTTAGCTCAGGAGGGTGATCCAGCTTGCCTGGGCTTAGATGTCTAGTTCCTTATTCGGGAAGAGAACAAGCTAGGTGGTTGTGAAGGAAATTCTTCCCCATCCCACAACGAATAGGAGATATTAATCCTTTCGCTGTAATGCAGTATGAATTCACTGCATTACACCTACATAAATGTTCCCTAGAGTTCTGACTGAATATAGTGCATTTCACTTAACGTTTCCCAGAAGCTATAGTACAGTGGTTGTACTGTGGAATAGAGTGGCAGCTGCTGTCCTGTCCAGAAATTAAACAGAATTCACTTTATCTAACTGAGGTTTGATTACTGAATGTCTTCGTTACAGTGGTGTACCAAAGTGTTTCATGCATTTTACACAAATATGGAATGTACCTCTGTATTTAAAAACAAGGAGGATTAGATGTTACGCTTGCTTCGGCAGCACATATACTAAAATTAGGTCTTGCTTCAACAATGAAACTTCCATTCATCTAATAGTTCAGGTTTTGACTCAATTTTTTATCAGATTGTAGATTTTAATCACAAAGTGAGTTTGGTGAACACTTTTTAATAGTACTGTAAAGTAGCAAACTTTAAAAATAGCAAATGCAAAGTACGTAACAAATTTCTATTAAAAAAATCAGTCTGTGACCACACACAGTTCAAATACACCCATGGAAACTTCCATGGTTTAAATAATATTTTACAGGCCTTGGAGGAAAAGTTTATACCAAAACCAGTAATTAAAATCTTTACTATGAACAAAGTACAGCCCTTGCAATACTTTCCATGATTTTTGAGTTTAGAAAAAATACTGTGCATTTTCCAGATTGCAGAAAAGTTTAGGATTTGAAGTATATTTGACAGAGAGAGAGTAAAATAATGTCTTGGAAAAGGCTGTTAGCAATTTTGTCAATATCTTAAATCCAAAACTATTTGTATATATTGGGCCACTGAGAATGTCATCTGTAACATTTTTTACCACATTAGACCTGAATTATTAATTCATTGTTTGCATTTCTAACTGAGTACATCTACATGTGCATTAATGCGTGGTGGTTACTGTGTCTATAATAACAGGTACTAGCTAAATACAGAGTAACACCAGCACTACTCTGAAGTAGTGCCGGCGCACACATTTTAGGTGATGCGAATTTGCAGTAGGTAGCACGGTTTTTGCGTGCTGCACTAATGCGCAGTAGAATTAATCTACTGCGCATGTGGTGTCTCATGTACATGTGTCCACAAAGATGCAAGTGGCATGGCATACTACCAGAAGCTAGTCAGGAGTAGGAAAACTAATGTGAATGTAACAGCCTTTTTTTTGAGCCAAAATAAGGACGTTCTACATTATTACTGTCTTTGACAGGGTATTGGGCACCAAGTTTCTATGGACTTCTAAGGGCAAAATCCAAAAAAAAGGACTTGAGCATCTGATATGCAGCTTAGACAGAATTTAGGTGTTTGTGTTTGCGCAAGTGATCTATAAAACCCCTACCTAACCACTTAGGCTAGAAACAGACATTGCGGAATGGAGCAGATCAGCTGTGCAACTGCGTGTTGTGAAACACATCACTAGGACCCAGCATGATCTCCCCACTTTCCCCATTCAGTCAGACCCAAGGCATGGAGACATGGGGGGAGCTGTGGATCAGCGGGGTAAGGGAGTGGTGACTTCAGCTGTTGCTGGGTCCCACTGCCCACCTATTTCAACTGCAGCCAGAAAAGGTTGTCTAGCCATAATGTAGACAACCAGATGTTCAATCCAGCTGTCCAGAGAAGGATAGAATGCCATCCTTTGCTTTTCCATTAAATTTCCTTGGGCGTGGAATTCTGCCACTGCATGTACTCAGAATTGTTGCCATCTTAGATGTGCTGGCCAGCTCGGTACCTAGCTTATGTTTAAGGCTGTTTGGGAGTTACAAACTGTGTCCTTATGCCAAAATTGCCTGAGGGCTCTAATCAAGGAAGTATTCTCTGAGTGCACATAGTGTGCACTGATTGTGTTAAGTTCTGCATGGAAGATGAAGCCATGGCCACTTTCATCAAAAATACAGGCAACCCCTGCTTAGCGCTCTTAATTGGCTCCAGAAAAACCGAGCGCGTTAAGTGAAACCACGCTAAGCGAAACCCATTTCCCCATAGAAATGAATGTAAATAGAGATTAATTGGTTACTGCTTGCCCTGCCGCTGCCTCTCCTCACTCCCTGGCCCACCTGCCGGTGCTCCAGCCCAGGTCTGTGCTCCTGCTGCCCCGCTCTGGGCCCCCGCCGGCCCTGGCCCTGGGCGCAGGCACGGGTCCCACGATCATGCCCAGACCCTCCTCGCTGCTTCTCACTGCTGCTGCCTCTCCCCATCCCCTCGCCTGTCTGCTGGCCTCTCCGGCCCCACTTGCCAGCCCAAGCACTAGCACTACTGTGGCCCCACTCTGGGCACTGGCCCCTGCTGCCGGGCACCGATGCGGGCCTTGCGCTCCTGCTGCCCCACTCTGGGCACAGGTCCCTGCCGGCCCAGGCACTGGCACGGGCTTGCGCTACTTGCCTCTGTTGCTGCCACTTCTCCCCCCGCCCCGCCTGCTCCAGCCCGGGCACCAGTGCACCTGCCACCCTGCTCTGGGTGTGGGCTTCCACTGGCCCCGACACGGGCCCCACACACCAGCGCAGGCCCCATGCTCCTGCCTCCCACCCTGGGTGCAGGCCCCGGGCACCGGCTTGGGTCCTGCGCTCCTCCCCTCTTTTACAGCCACTTGTCTTTACCTGCTGCCCACTCCGGCACCATGCATCAGCCTGGGTCCACGCTTCTGCCATCCTGCCCTGGGCTCTCATGCCTGCCCACTCACTCACCTCCAACTCGCTGCTGCTGCTGCCACTGCTTCTCCCTGCCTGCCGAAACTCCGATTCCACTGAGCCCTCTAGCGAAACTAGCTGAGCGCTCAGCAGAATCGGGTATCAATTCTAAATGAGCGCTATAGCAAAGTAGTGCTAACTGGAACCACGTTAAGCGGGGGTTGCCTGTACTGTTGAAGGGGGAAAGAAAGCTACTGTGGATGGCTACTGTTTAGTGTGACAAGCTAGTGGCTAGGGCACTTGCTGAAGAAGTCAAGAGACCGCAGTTCTAGGACCACCTCAAGGGAGTCAAATCTGTGTCTTCAAGCTCTCAGGAGAATCCTCTGATCCCAAGCTGAGGGCTACATTGAGGTGTACTCGTCTTCTCCTTTTTGCTGAACCCAGACCACTGCGTGGAAAGAAATGCAAGGCTCCTGGGACCAGAGGGAGAACAAGGAAAGGGAGCATGGCAGTGGTGAGGGCACTCCTCTGGGACAAGGGAAACCTAGGTTATGATCCCTGCTGCCAGGACTACAATGCAATTTACACTAAACAGTCATTAGATAAAATATGTAAATAACCATGGGGACTGGGACTCGGGTGTCCTCCACACTTCCAAAGGGTGCTGTAGCCACTGTTTAAATTATGTGGGAGTGTTAGCTCAGTCCTTTGAAAAATCCATTCAGGTAAGTAAGTGGTTAATTTTCATGAGTAGAGTTAATTGTACTTGTCCAAGTTGCAGAAGTATCAGTAACACCATTTCTTTCCCCAGGACTTTGAAGAAGGATGTTTTCTGCTCACAAAATGTGATATAATTCAAGTCACTGCACAGGAAATCTTAGTTGCAGAGAAAGGAAGCGCTGCAGTATCTTTCCTATCAGCTATGTTGAGGCCTTTTATGGAAAGTTACCAGGTATGCAGTTCTGTACAAACTTCTCTCTTGTCCCAGGTTGTATATTTTGGTGAGAGAGTGGCAAATGTCCTGGTTCTTCTGTGATACAACCCGTCCCCCTCCTCCCCCCCCGCCCCCTCCCCTCACACACACTCATCTTAGCAATTGGTACTAGTACAGCAAAGGGCACAGCAGTAGTAAATTCACATACATATAAAGTCTTGCTCATTCCCACTCCTGACATGTTTTAAAAAATGACGGGGCACTTCCCTTCATCCATGTTAGGTCCTTGCAATATGCCATTTGGAAATATAGATTAGAGCTTGTCTGCACAAATATGCCCACAGTAACGGCCCATGTGGATGCTCGTCATATTCTGCACTAAGCATGCCTTGGTGTGGTTTAATTTATTCTGCTGTGGAAAGAGCTAAACTCAGCTGCATGCCAGGAACAGCCCAGGGATCAAATGTGTTTCACAACACGCAATTGCACAGCTGATCTGCTCCATTCCGCAATGTCTGTATTTTAAATTTTCTACCCTAGCTTATTTTGCAATAGCTTTCCCTCACAGACAAGCCATATCTAAGTGTCTCTGCATGGGTGGGTAAGCATATCACTGTGAAGTGCAGTTTCACTTAAAAGGAGAAATCTAAAGGAACAAGCACTCAGATCCCAGCATAAAGAGAGAAGGGCCTCCTTTAGGCACCTCAAAAACAAGTAGGGAAGTTTAATACTTGCTTCAATCAAAAGAGGAAGAGAAGGCTGTAGCAGTACCTGTGCTCTGGATGTACATACCCTACTCCTTGTGGAACCTTCTCCTAATGGATTAATTATTATTCCTTAGGAGGAACAGCTGGTGAATCCGTTAGTGCGCTAGCATGCAAAATACAGGAGGTAATTACATGTTTGGAGAAGAGTTTGGATCTAATTCGTGCCAAAGCCTGTGTCAGAATGCTTCACCCCACTGGTGTCTATTGAAATTATTTTTTCCCTGAAGCCCACAAAAACTAAGCTCTTTCACTTTTATTCTTTTTGCATGCTCTTTATTTCAGATCCAGTGTCCACCTCTGGCAATGTAACCTATTGATTAGAGCAGGGGGTGGCAGTCTTTTAACAATGGCAGGCTGTCATTTGTGCCTGCATGCAGGCACTTCTATCCCCCACCCGGTACACTGCCCACAGGCAGCATGAGGGTCACATCCCAGGCACCCAGGTCCTCCAGCCTCATGCCCCTTGCCCTACACACCTCTGCTATGAGAGATGCTGCTGCTATGGGGCAAAGTGTCAGTGCAGCCAGCAGCTTGGGGATTAATGCAATGGCTGCCAAGTGTAGGGACCCTCTGATCCCGTCCCCACCCTGGAGCTGCTGATTATTGCTGAGAATGACAATCAGCAAAGGTAAATTTGGCAGTGAAAAAGTCAGTGGTTGTGGCATGAGGGTTCTGTTGGCCATGCCAACACCCCTCACTGCAGAAGTGGTGTTGCCCACAAGAGGAGGGAGTGTGAAGCTGACAAGGGGACTAGGGCTGCTGGAATGTGACGTCCACAAATCCCCAACTGCAGGGGACTCTGTTGCAGGCCAGATCCAGCCATAGAGCCATAGGTTGCCAGCCCCTGAATTTGAGCACAGACCTGGGATGTGGTGGGGCAGGGATTTATTTCTGATTCTTCCACTAAGTTGTATGACTCTACTTTTGTATCTTACCTTTTCCATCCGTAAAGTAGGTGCTGCTGAAATGGGGGTCATTGTTGCTGGTTCAGCAATTTCCTTAAACACAGAGACTAAAAACCAGCTTCTATGATGATTCAGTGTGATCTTAAATAATTTTAGATGTAAATACTAGGGTTCTTATTATTAACTGCTAATCATAAACAGCATTAAAATGTAAAATGCTTCATATAATGGTGTGTATATATAAGCCTAATAAAAATGAATCTTTCCATTCTGATTATTACGAAGATATATTATTCCTTTATTATACCATGTTTCCATTTCTAAAAGATGCATTTAATTAAAGACAAATTAAACTGAAGGAAGAGATTTCTGAATATGCTTAATGTTTCTTAGATAATCTGCAGGTACCTCTCAAAAGAAGCAAAGGAGGCCTTCACTGAGAAGCAGATGATATCTGGAATCCGTAACTTTGCTTTTCCGCTTCTCGAGACAGGTATGTATCTCGTGTGGTAGAGATGTGACACCTTACGCACAGTTCGTAGATGGGTAACGAGCAGAGTTTTTATTGCCTTTTTGCTTTCTCTCTAGGAAGCTCTCAGTGTTACGAGGTGTTGTCTTCTGATGTGCAGAAAAATGCCTTATCAGCATTTGTGCGACTACGTGTCGTGGACAAAATGAAAACGTAAGTACTGCAAGGAATCTAGGATGTGTAAGAACCGCATTAATTCCAGAGGGATGCTAGGGTATGTGGACACAAATGTTCGTTATGTTGCATTACTGTAACAGGCCTGCAAATATGCAAAGATGACATCCAACATACCAGATTTACTTGACTCCAAAACAAGATTTTTACTTCAATCATGGGGTGTGGGAAGGGAAGGTATCTTAGATTTGAGTAGCTGCCTGAGGTTGGTGGTGGTTCACCTTTGGCTTCAGCCTGGGGTCAAAGCTGGAGCTGAGCTGTTGGGGTGGTTTGTGCGATGGGGGAGGGGGACAACCAGAGGTGTGTGGCTTGGGGTGAGGGGGGAAGCATGGAGGAGGCCACACATCCTACCTTCTTCCCCTGCTGCCTGCCCTCCCCACTCCCCTGCTTCTGACCTTTGGCTCTGATCCCTTTGGCCCTAATCTGGCTGGGCCTGGAGCTGCCAGCACTGCTTCCCCCCTGGTTGGGGCCACTGCTGACTGTGCTGGAGCTAGAGCTGCTCCCAAAAGGTAAGCAGTTGTGGGGTGTAGGGGGGATGTGTGGGATGTAGATGGGAACCAGGGGGCAGGCACAAGGGGCCAAGGAGCAGGGGATCAGGCGGCAAATGAGGCAGGAAGCAAGGAACAGGCATAGGCATGGGGGCAAGGAGTGGGGGGTCTGGCCCTTGCCCCTGGCTGCTGCTTTGTGGTGGTGGTGGTGGTGGTGGGGGAGATGTCCCTCCAATAATTAGATTCTAGACATGGAAAATGGTAACACATTTAGAATTTTCCCATGAAGTTTCCATATTCTAGAATCTGATTATTGGAGGGTCATCTTAAATTTGAAGTCATCTTGGATTTGGGTAAATACAGTAATTTCCTGAAATAAGATCTGCAGCTTTTAAAAGCTTGATGTCATCTTTTCATTGTATGTGGCTTGTGGAACCCAAAATAGGGAATTTACAATGCCTGTAGCTGGTTCCTCCTTCATTTTACCCCTTATCTGGCTGTTTTGGAGGTCCCTGGCAGGACATTCAGATAAACAGAATTGTGTTCATTGTACACATGCATTTTGTAATATGCTCAAATATCTATCTCTTTTTTAAGAGAAATTTTATGGGCAGCATAAACAGGTCATCCTTATCTCACTGGAGTATTGACTTTGGCTTTAACATCACAAATCAAGTTAATTGGATGTTACACTTAAATTATCTGACTTTGAACAGAAAAAGTGGCAAGTTAGTAAAACTTGAAATCAGTTAATGTTATTCAAAAAGAGTGTGATACCTAAAATGTATAATGTACAAAATGTACACATAGGGCGTGTCTACATGAGACGTTACTGTGCATTAGACTAAATTGTTGCAGAGTAAAGTCTCACTGTCTAAATGTGTGCAGCAGTTAGGATGCAGTAGGCTAATTTAATGCATTGCTGGTTAGTCCCATCAGATACAGGTAGCATCTGGCAGTTCAGTAAAGTACTGTGCGTAAACAGATGTATAGATGGTGACATCAGGATTACTCCGGTTTACTCTGGTTCAAATGGAGCTGGAGTATATTCAGTTGCATTAATTGCATGCGTAGACACGGTCACATATTATGAGATTCTTATCGTATTCAGGAGCAGAGAGGGAAGAAAGGGACTCCCACAATGTGCAGTATTTCACCAGGCACATTTAGCCCTTCATTTATGAAGAATCTGCTAACAGACATTTTTCAAATTGTACATTATAAACCATTAAGTTACCCAGCACACTGGGAGCAGGCAGTCTCTGTTTTGTGACTTTGTCTGATTGGGTGACTTTTCAACCCAAACCCTCAGATTTCAAGATAGCCAACAACCTGCTTGTAGTCAGAACACTTGTGTAAAAGTTGTAAAACCTGGAACTTCCCTACTGGTCAGGGATGTGGTGAGAATGCGTTAGTTTCGATATGTAGACCACTCGGAAAGAATATGTAGTAGGTACTGTTCTGATCTTGTTCTTTTCATAACATCTAGTTGTGACGACACCAAAAAATGCTTATGAGATAAATCATCAACTGAAACAAATTAGTTTAAACCAGGGGTGTCAAACATCCAGTCTGAGGAACTGTTGCATCTGGCCCACCTGCAGTCTGGTGGGATAGTGGAAGTGCATGTGCCTGGCTTCACACTGCTGCCTGCCATGTACCTGCCTTCACACTGCTGCCTGCCATGGCACTGCTGACCAGTCAGAGTTCTGGACCGCCAGGCAGTGGCACAGGGCACGTGACTGCATGGGGCTGTGTTCAGGCATTATGGATCTGGAGACGTGTCAGCATGGAGCTATGGCTGGACAGTGGCATGGAGCCAGGGGGCTGCCATCCATAGTCATTTCTGTGCGGGCCGCCTCCTGATCCCGTCCATGTCGCCATGTGCAAGCCGGGAGCAATATGCGGACCCGTCTTTGCGCACGCGGGCTGTGGCCAGCAGCCCGGGCACGCGGGGTCAGAAGGGACCGCGGGGCGGTAAGGAACGCACGGGCTAGAATTAGTCACGGAGGCATAGTGGTTGATTTAAAGATTATTTTACTTACACCGAAGATGGTCGCGGTGCAGGCAGGAAAACTTGCTTCAGTTGCAGTTACAGACAGGAAAGAAGAGAGGCGGACAAGAGTTCTAAACTCGCGAACTCTAGCCCAATCCGGCTGAAGGTTCTAAACATGCGAGCCCGTCGTGTCAACCAAAGAAAGTACTCGTACAGAAGAGCTCTGAATAGACTCACACGAAGTTTGCTAGGATTCGTGGAACTTGTGCTCTGAGGTAGTCCGGTCGTCTGAACAACTATGTCAGTTGTTCCAGCTGAACTCACACGAAGTTTGCTAGGCTCCGTGGGTCTGGTTCTTTTGCGCGCAGGGAGGGATACGTCTAGGAATCTATCGGCGACGGGGAGAGGCCAGAGGCTGATCAGACCCCTGTTGCCTGCTTGAAATGCGCTGGGTCCGATAGGCTCCACAGCGCTTAGAGATCTTCACGCAGCATGAAGTCTCCTCTTCCTGGTGTTCGTGGAGTCCTTCAACTTGGGCGGAAACCACTCAAGCTTTTTATACGGCTAGCAAGCCAATCACTAGCCGCCACGTGTGAATAATTTAGAAACAGCCAATAGTGGGGCACAAATTTAAATACAAATGGCGGGAACTCCTTGCAACGTGCATTTCCATGCTGCAACAAAGAAATGCACCCTGCAAAGAAAGCTACTGGTGGCGGGAATTCTTTTGCACCGGGGTTCTCTTCTGCAGCAGAAAACTCCACCGTGCAAAGAAGCTGCAATTTAGCGGGAACAATTTAGCAGTGCCAAAGCACACAAAAACAAAAACCTTTGGGTTGTGACAATTTCCTTGTTCTTGCTGCTGCACGCACCTGGGTCCAGCTCTGTGCTGCTTCCTGAACATAGTTCCATGGAGCAGCATGCCTACACCTCCATCCCACTGCCCTGCCTCAGCCCTGTGCTTCCTCACAGCCCTGGCTCTTCACTGATGCAGACCCCTGGCTCCATGCTGCCTGAATGTAGCCCCATAGATCCAGCCCAGTGCCTGGGGTGAGTTGGACATCCCTGGTGTAAATTCTTGCAACTTATTAGAGCTTGTAGTGAGTTACATTTGCCAAGGAACTGTTTCAGTTAATTTTTTTAGCAGTCTGCCTTGCTAGTAAGCATTGGGAAGAGAGACACACAAGAAGCGGGGAAATGTTCTACAATTTAAACTATCCTTCAGTAGTATTTGTTTAAAATATCCATGGCGCATCATCAGTAGGCCTTCTGGAGCTCAGGACATAGATAATATTGATGCAATTAAGGGAAAAAGGAGTTAAAATTTGATTTTATAGATAATTTGAATAATGACAATTATTAATGATTCAATTCCAAAAGAGTAACAGTCTTGCTGTTTTTGTTTGGTTTTTTTTCTGATCTAGGACCAATGGTGTGACATACGCTGTAAAGAAAGATGCCCTCAATAAAACAGCTGACATGTTAGGTAAGCATGGTCTTTTACTGCTATAAGACTAACATAGTGATTCTCAGTCAGGGTGCTACATCATACAAGCACTTATACATGCTTTACAACTTGCAGATAAACACAGAGATTTCAATGAGGAATCCACAGGGTCAAACACATTCTGACCCCGCTGGGTCTTTCTGGGTTCTTTGCAGCAGAAGAATTTAACCGGGAGATGGTGGGGGGGGGGCAGGCACTTGGCAGACACAGGTACTGGGGGAGGGGCAAGGCGCGAGAGGGTCAGGAAAGGGGCAAGTCCCCTGCCTCTTGGGTCTCGTCCCTTTCACCCCCACTGCTGCTTTCTGGGGAAAAATGTATGGCAAATTTGAGAGAGAATTATACCAAATTTATAAATTTTCCGTGTATAGAATCTAATTATTGGGGGGTCATCTTAAATTCAAAGTTATCTTGAATGTGGGTAAATAGGGTACTTGGGAGAGAAAATCATAGTTAACTCCTAAGAAAAATCACACATCACTTCTGGTAATTCATTATGGTAGATGCAATAAAAGTGTTCATGAGCTCTGAGTGGAAGTAAGCCAGTTACATGTTTTTGCTTGCATAAATGACCACATCTTGTCTTTTTTTAAACCTTTTTTTGCTGTTACCTAGTTTTGAATAAAAAGCATTATGGAGAATAAGGAGTTTTACGGAATGATGCTTTTAATATTCTAGCTGTCCATATATACAGTTTACTACTATTTTTTTTCATCCCTAGATTCCAGGATACCTGTGATAAAACCTGTGACTGCAAGACTTTAATATTAAATGGTTTTACATGGTGACTGTGGACAGAATAAGCTGCAAAAAACATTGAACAGTCCTGAAATGGAAAATGGGTAGGATGCCACAGGAGCACACATCTGGTCCTTTCCATTTTGGGAATTCTGAGTATGCAAAAGGGGGAGGGGAATGGATGTTCTCCAGGTGGAATACTTTCATCACCAGTTAGGAACTTTGTCAGCACTGATGTTTAGAATGACATTTGTACCTTTTTATTAAAAAATAATAATAATAATAAATTAAACCTTACATATTTTGGATTATATATTTAAAGAAAAAATACAGTCACATCTACTTAAGTACTTTCCTAAGCTTACAATGACATGGTTGGTTTCAAAGTATTTCGTCAGTACGTAACTGTAACAGGGATCTAAAGATTTAACATTAAAAAGGACAGTTTAGAAAAGCAGGTTGCAGGCTGTTGTGTGTCTGAGATGGTTGTTCTGCTCCTCTTTCACAACAGGTGTCCCACACCCCTGGCAAGAGGCTGCATCTGTCCTATTGCTTGATTTCTGTTTGCTAGTTGGCATCAAGAGGGAACCCAGCATGTCAGTCACCCCTGCTTGCTGCACAAGAGCTGCCTCAGCATTGGCAAGGGAGGCAAAGCCATGCTGGGGGTCCTTCACATGCAAGCAGCACCTGTTTGGCCAGGCCTTGCAGTGTGAAGTGATTTGCACTTCTGTTGCTGAATGAGGCTTTAGCTGCATGTTTCATCAGTGAGGCTGCTTGAACTGGTGAGTGTGTGTGCGGGTGTGTGTTAGGGTTACCAGGTGTCTGGGTTTTCTCGGACATGGCCTCTTTTTTTTGGTCCTATCCTTGTGTCCAGGCAGGTTTTTAAAATGAGAGCAAATGCTCTAGTTTTTGCTCTCTCTCTTGCTTTCCCGGGCTGGAAGCAACGGGCAAGGTGACTGGCTGCCAGGGGTCATGTGCTCTGTTCCTGTGCCCCAGTGTGGGCGGCCAGGTGCCCTGCTACACATTCAAATTAAAGTTGGATACAAAGCAGCTCCAGGCTTTAAACATTGCCAAGCACAAACACGGTGCAGCTGGAGTCCGACTGAGTGTGCGAATCACTTGGCACAAGTGGCCGGTCTGCATTTAGGACACGGTACGTGTCACGTGCAGCAGGAGAGGCGGAACGCGCAGTCCGGGCCAGGGGCGGCCCCACGCGCGGAACCTGGCTCCAGCACAGCGCGTACCGGACAGGAGGCGCTCCCTCCCACTTCACTCCCGGTGTGGGGGGAAGCCAGGCCGCGGGTGCTTGGTCACGGCGCACTCGCGGCGGAGGGTCGGGTGCACTTCCGCTCTGAGAACCCGGATGTACTTAGCAAGGGCGCAGCTCCGGCCTGAGGGGAGGCCGGGCGCACTATGACGCATAGGCGCCGCCGCCGCACTTCCGGCGCGGGCCGGAAGCAGAGCGCGCGTGGCAATGGGCGCGCGCGTGGAACTGGGCTTCGTGGAGGCGGCGCCGGGCTGGCGCCTGGGCAGCGCGCAGTTCCCCAGCAAGGTGGGAGGGTGGCCAGCGTGGCTGGGTGAGGCTGGGCTTCCGGACCCCGCGGCGTTGAGCTGCG